>NC_072827.1:16734533-17063283 GCF_027744805.1 Dunckerocampus dactyliophorus
ACATTTTGTAGAGAATAATTACAGTTTTACATGCAGAAAAGAATGTGAAATAATTCTAAATGGCGAACAAAAATTGAACAATACTTTTACCGTTATTGAAGATTGGAGTTGGCGTAGATGGTGAGGAGCGTAGCAATTACAATACAGGGAAAACGGATTAGATTGTATGGTAACCGAGACAGTGTACAAAACACGGTGCATAATTTTGGCAAAAACTGGAGTGTTTGAAAACAGAGGTTTGACTGTACGGTATTTAAAAAAACAAAAACAGCCTGAATGTCAGATTTGTGTTATTAATGTCAACTCCACAAATGGCCCCGGGGCCACACTTTGGACACCCGTACACTGTGGTCTGAATGGAACTGTCCATGATATACAGCGGTACCTCAGTTTTTGTTACTAATCCGTTCCAAAGGGTACATGGAAAACCATATCGCACAAAAACTGAAACAAATGTTCCCATAGGGAATCATGTGAATCCTATTTATTTGTTCTAGTCACCCAAAAATGTTAAGACAAAACCATTTCAGCACAGAATAATCAGAGTTTTACATGCACAAAACAATGTGGAACGCAGTTAGGGTGAGGGAAACCCCTAGACATTTTGCACAGGGCTGCACAATTCTCAAACTTTTGCCAGTGACACTCCAGCGAGAAGACTTTTTCGTTATTTTACATTTATGTGTGTGTTACCTAATATAAAAAAAAAAAAAAGGGAGGCCGAACTGAATATCCAAGCTGTTTAAAAGTCCGACTGACGTCCCTGTGAGCTCACATTTCTCACACCTCATAGAAGCTTGGGAGGCTGACAGTGTTTACTTCTCTCCATGTAATGTGTTTGCCCCCATCACCAGGAGGCCTGTGTTTCTAATCCTCCGAGGGAATTATTCAATGTCCCAGTGCTCATCCGAGAAGGCTTCAAATGCATGCCCGCCCCCCACCTCCTTGAATGCGGACCCCGGAGACACATTGTAAAGACGACACCACATTTTTCCCTCGCACACACTCGCTGAGGCTAAATGCTTGTGAGGAGTTGTAATGAGAAAAGCAGGTGAGCTCTTTAACAAGGGTTTCACAGCTTTTAAAGTGCCAACACAGAGGGTCACCATGGTGATGGGAGCTCGGTGCAAGCGTTTGAGCGAGTCAGCGTTTTTCTTCTTTCTGAGAGGCACACGTTCTTTTCGAAATCGACTCTCTGAAAGGTTTTGTTTTTGTGCTTTGGGGGGGATGATTTATCATTTGAAATATGTCAAACCTTGCCAGCACTGTAAATGTGCATGTGATTGGCGTACACTGATATTCATGTTGCTGCTAATCACATACTTTCCAGATTGGCTGACCTCAGTGACACATTTTTCCTCATGTGATTGAAAGGAATATGGACTTCTGTAAAGCAGAAGCAGAATTTACTGATTTTAGGCCATAACACTAAGGAAACCATGCAAACGCCACCTGAAGTGGGTTTGCGTTCCTTAAACCCTCCATTTTTGTCATTGTCGACTCAAAAGTGTGATAGCGTAATTGTTATTTTCACCACGACAGATCAGCTGCTTCAGTGCTTCCATGATTCACGAGTGGCTCCATTTTCCGCAAGGGGTCGCATTCTTTGCAAATGCGCAAATGACTTGCATCGCTGCCGCAGGGCATAGAGCACCAAATCAGCCCGAAGCAGGAGGGGAAAAATGATGGACAATAGGCAGCAGAATAGGAGAATAAAATTGCAGAATTCACCTCCTCTTCGGTCAGTTCTAGCGGTGTAATGGTACAGCTGCTGCCTTTTAAGGCAGGGGGTGTGGGTTTGATCACGTCTTTTCTTTGGTATTCCATTAATTCCATTAAAAATAATTGATCCCATGTATTTGTATTACTTCAAAATACGCATCAAAGTAAATTCAAGCTCAAGTTAAATAGCATAAAATAGCATACTACAATGGAAAACCTCGACATACATCACTAAATATGAAGTAAGTGACCTTATGGCAGCTTGGCTGTTTGAGATATTTTCCAAGCAGACACGTAAATTGTTCCAGCAGGATGTGATGCACTAATTGTATTTACAAGTGCAGGGCGCAGACTCCAGAGTTACCCTGACACGATAAACACACCTGCCTTGCAGTGTTTGTCAGTACAAGTCTGTCGGATGTTAAATCAATAAACTAACTCAATGAAAAAAAGAAGCCTGATGCGCTCCACAGATTGGAAGGATTTTACTCATTCTGGCCTTCGACATTTTCCTCTTGACTGCATGAATTATATCTCATCCAGTGGAATTATCACAATGACGGTCAGAAAATGAGCGGTGCCAGGAGTCAAAACATACATGTCATTGTCTACTGTCTATTCTCTAATATACTAAGTTTGCTTATATACAGTATTTATAAGTAAAGTATGTTAATACAGTATTTAAAATTAACTGCTCAAAATGCTACACATTATTGTATACACACTGTACCTAATCTGGCCAAAAAAAACAATACAATACTTCATTTCCAGTGAAGTACTTGGCTGGTGAGGCTCTGATTCCTTTGGATTTTTTTTTTAAATGGCAATACAGGTTGCTCATGAAAAGTATAACAAAGAAAGAAGAGAATTCACTTTTGTTAAAAAAAAAATGACATGTATATATATTATATAATATATATATATATATATATATATATATATATATATATATAATTATTATTTTTTTATAAATGAAAAAACATTTGCGACCTTACTGTTTATCTGTATGTGAAGTACGTGCACCCTATCCTTCTGCAGGAAAAGTTATGATGCTTTGTTGTAAAAGTCTGATCACCCTCTGTTGAGCACACATATATGTATATATACATGTATATATATATATATACATGTATATATATATATATATATACATACTATATATATATATATATATATATATATATATATATATATATATATATATATGTATATATGCATAATTCTCCATCGTGGCTGTATTGATTCATTCAGCAGAGCATAAAAGTTTTTAAATGCATTTGACTTGCTGCCAACTCTAGCTGATGCTACCGTTTGTGTACAGTATTTAGAACCGCTGGCGCTGGCTTTTCCTCTCTTTGGAAGGACAGCAGACACCTTCAGGATGAGGGGGGGTACTGCAGTGCCTCCTCCTATGAAATTTCTGTGTGTTTTATTGACAGATTAGCAAAAATAATGATGTGACGCTTACATGAAAGACATTACATGGGCTGTAGAAAGTCATGGTGTATAATAAATGTTTCTGCAAACGCTGATGCTGACAAACAGAAACTGCCATCCGTTACCAGTAAGTGCACTCAGATGCTAGGCTCAGCTCGTGCACTTAAGCCGAGAGGACGAAACATGAAGTGGATATTCTTATCACTCACTTCGTAACTCTTAATTCGGATGTACAATTTGCTACATTTAAGTATGCAGGAAAATACACTGAAAACAAGTACATTTACCTTAAATGACGTGATGCCCTTGAATGCAGCCCCTCAGTGCTCATAATAAAGTGTGATTCAAATGTTCTGCTACTATTCAAGAGACCAGTGTTAGTCAAATTGATTTTTAGACTTGTGTGATATCTTTTGCCTTGATTGACATATTCAGTTCATTTGGAGCTTTTAATAAATACAAATATATATAATCCTGTCCTGCCATTTACCTTTCTGTTCATTAAATACAGTAAAAATGGGCATATTTCAGACATAGTTGCTAATGGCGATTAATCATGATTAATTGATTTAAAAGCTGTGATTAATCTGATTAACATTTTTAATCATTTGCCAGCCCTAGTTTTTTCATGGGTTTTCACTTGGTATTCATCCCAAAAACATGCACGTTAGGCCGTGGATGTGGCCGTGAAAGTTTGTTTGTTTACTCGTGTCCTGTGATTGGCTGGCGAACAATCCCTCTCCAGCTCCAGCTTACTAGCGACCCTAATGAGAACAAGTGCTATAGAAAATGGATGGATTGACAGTATGCTATTACATATTGACAATAACTTGAATGAGAAGAATATATATATACAGTACCAAAGCTTGAATACATCAGCTATACATCACACATCAACAATGTTAAGTCCACGCTTCATAACTGAGCTGCTTCTTAAATGTTTCCAAAGGGCTCCATTAGTGGCACTAAAATGACACGTGCATGAGAAAGAATGGGTATGTTGGTCACTCCCTTGGTCTGTTTTATACATCAGACTAGTTCACCTGCAGGCCGGTGCACAAACAGCTCACACTGTTAGGGAAACTACAATATTACTAAAGTATTTGACCAACTCTGTCGTCTCACCATTGTTTGTGGTATACACTTGTTGTCTCATGCTAGAATATGCGTTGATAGCAAGGCAGGCTGGCCATAAAATAATCTATTTGACATACGGCTGCAGTCAGGAGTGGGCTTGAATGTTTAATTCATACACATGTTGGTCTCACCGTCAGGAGATCAAGAGTTCGAATTTCTGTTTGGAAATGTCTGTGTGGTGCACGTGGGCTTTTTTTCTGGGTGCTTAGGCTTCCTTCGCACTCCAAAAACTCGGTGAGATGGAGAAATAAATTATCCATAGTTGTGAACGCTTGTTTGTATAGAAAATGGATGAATGGTTCTTTTTTCAAGATGGAATGATAATACAACGTACATCTTCGATTACTTTTACTGAAAAGAATTAGGTACACAATTTTTTAAATTATTTTGGATGTTCTGTAAGTAGGGGCTGAATCTCTGTTGGGCATCTCTGTGTGGAGTTTGCATGTTCCCCCCGTGTGTGCGTGGGTTTTCTCCGGGTTCTCCGGTTTCCTCCCACATTCCGACTCTAAACTGTCCATAGGTATGAATGTGAGCGTAAATGTTTGTTTGTCGATATGTGCCCCGTGTGACCAGTCCAAGGTGTACCCCACCTCAGTAACCCTCTCTCAGGGTTACTTTCTTGTCGTTAATGGGGTTGAGAACATGGGGTGGTGTTGTGTGTCCAAACTTTTGGCCTGTACTGTGCACCTATTGTTAAATGAATACCCCTCCGACTGCCAATCTATCTTTTGCAAAGGCAGAATTTTTAATACAGCTCTCGTGTTGGATCACATTAGATTGTGCAAGCAGCCATAATGAGATCTCTGGTCAGTGGATCAGCATTTGCAATTATGCAAAAATCATGATAGAAAACTGCAGACACAAAACATAATTCTGTCACTTACGTGATAATAAATTACTGACGGAGACATTTTTGAATAAATAAGTAAAGATTACAGCTCAATAAATACATAAATAAATAAATAACAAAGTGTACACAAGCAGCCGTATCGGTGTCATTGCAAACTGCACCTGACATTCTAAAACACATCATCTCATTTACATCATCAAGGCTCTTTCTCACACATGGACTTGAAGGCTCGTGAATGAGAGCGCGGAAAACACTTGAACGCTGGATGCAGGAGCCCTGGAAGTCATTCAGCCTCATGCCACTGCGCCCCTCTCTCCAAGGTGACAAGTGCCATCCATTTGGGAAAACAATGCCGACGCTCTTCCCTCCCCTGCCCCACTGGCAACAGCTGTCAATGACCAGTCCACAATAAATTAGAATATTCAAGGACACGGAGGCGAAAGGAGTGCTTGGGCCTTGAGAGAGCCTGAGGTGTGCGACCCAGTGAGAAGTCTGCAGATGTCGATCATGTCAGCGGCCCGCCTGCCTTTGACATGGAGAGAGATTTCCTCATTGGGGGTGCCCCAAGCTCCTGAACTAATCCCACTTTATCCACGAGAGACGGGCTGTCAGATCTGGGGGCAGAGGGACACAAAAGCAGGACAAACACATGAGTTTTGATACATTTTAATGACTGTTTAACAAGTTCTATATGGGCCTAAGAATAGCCACTTCATCTTGAATAGTCCCATGAAGAGACTTCAGACCAGACCCCCGCAGAATTTGGTAAGTAGGTGGAGGCAGTAGGAACACAAGAGCTTGGATAAACTAAGGAAACACACCTGGAAGTGACAGTGTGCAGAAAATACACTGCAAATTGCTTGAAATGGCAAATGCTTTGAAAAGCAGCAATACAAGACTTCTCTGCAGGCTCAAACTGAACCTTTGGTTTAAAACCTGAGCTGCATGGAAACAGGAAGTGCAAGTCAGCTCCGGTGAGTCATCGCCTGTAGTTCTTTGCTACATAACACAGTTACACTACAAGGCTGAACTATGTTAACACAAAACACATTTTTATAGTTTTACATGCATACAATTCCAAAAGCATAAACATGATGAATGAAAAGGTATTTAAAGACCTAATTGTTGACAAAGATGGTGCAGCAGCGAAATCAACACGAACGCCACCTTTGTGTTTTACTTCGTGAGTTATTTTTTTAATTCAATAGTGTTTCTTGCCTTCTTTATCAAAACGCCGGCACTTGCAAGTTTTTTTTGGTTCCACTTTGGGTTATTTTGCAGCCGTGATCAAAAGAAATGCAGAGGCTTCCGGTGAGAAACTGAATTCAAGGAATAACTCCTGGCAAAACACGAAGGTGGTGTCCTTGTTGATCTTGCTGACACTCATGTCTTTGCCAACCATCACGGCTTCAATGAAGGTCAAAGTTTTATTCCTCATTTATGTGTATTTATTTCAATTTTGAATAGTTTTCTGTATGTAAAACTATAAAAATGTCTTTTGTGTGAACATTTTGATTTACATTATTTTTTTATGGAAAAATTGGTTTGGTTAGAGGAACGTTTTGGTTAGAGTCGGGCCTTCTGGACGCTACCAAAGTTTCATTGTATTAAATGTATTCATTCATATGTATTGTTAAATAGTTCTCATAGAAGCTTGGTGAAACAAATATTGATATCCTTGTCCTGTGTTATATTTGGATTACAATCAGAATAAAAAAAAAATAAAGGCAAAGAAAGAAAAAAAACATCGGCCTTTAAAATTTTGAAGTAAAATATATGATACTAATATTAATACAGATACTGAACGTTTGCAGTGTCCTCCACCCATGAAACCAGGGGCCCTCGATGACATTAGTCCAAGCACCAGAATTTGTCTCGGCAAACCATGGGCCAACCATTGTGTTCACGCTCCATCCCCTTGTCCGAAAAGCCTGAGCTGTCAAACCTCTCAAAGAGGAAGTATTGCATGCATGAGCACGTATTTGTGAAACTGAGTGGTTTCTTTATTTGCGTGTGGTTTGGCGGGCCAAATCATTGGCTTTGACGGACCTTATGTGTCCCGCGGGCCACCTATTGATGACCCCTGGTCTATGACCCTGGGTCAACTGCCCTTTTTCTCCCTTTCCTAAATGTATGACCTTTGACTTGGTGATACTGCTAACTCTGTTTATAAAAGCCCTTACCAATTTATTTGACATTGACAGATCTGCTTGTTTTTGCTAATGCTCAAGCTTTTTATCTGTTTTTCTAGATACTCTAATAAAAAGGCAAACATTGTCATTTTTCCAGGCGGTGGGCCAACAACATGTGGACCATTTGCACAACCCACTGCAAACCAGCACAACAAGTGTATACATTCTTTGCAAAGTTATGCATGGATTTTCCTTTTAGTTTGCGGTCGTGTAAATTGGATTAATTTGCAATTGTAAATTGTCCAATTTGGTCAGAAAATTATAATTAATTTCCTGCAAATGCAATCTTTGTTCATCTATGCAAGCGACTACAGTGACAGGCACACCAATTGAATGCAGGGTAATTAATAATACACAAATAATTAATTATTGATCTGTGTGTATGCTTTTTAACATTTTTGCTTATAATGTGTGAGATTTTCTTCATGTAAAATATGTGCCTCGGCTCATCAAAATGCTAATTTTAAAGGAATAACTTCTGCATTAGCTCTTATTGTATTGCGCATTTTTATGATATTAACGAACTGAAAAATGATTGATTGCTGGGCTCACCGCTGGTGTTCCAAATGGCGTTGGTTTGGTTCTTGTATCCGTTCTTCATGCATTCATCCACGTAGGATTTGGGGTCGCAGCCCGACATGAGGATCTCCCTGAGGAGGGCGATGTAAGCGATGGCCAGCCTCAGGGTGTCTATCTTGGACAGGCGCTTCTCGTAGGGAAAGGTCGGCACGTGACAGCGGAGCTCCTCGAAGGCGGAATTGATGCTCAGCATCCTCTTTCTCTCCCGGATGTTGGCGGCGTGCCTCTGCACCTTGTAGGGCTGATGGGACACCAGCCTCCGCGCCCTGTGACGCTTGGCCACATCCACGGAGTCGTCCACGGAGAAGCTGTCCGTATCGGCGCAGACTCCCGCGGCGGGGGACTGCACGTCGAGGTCGGTGAAGGTGAGCTGGGCCTCCGGGAACATGGACTGACAGCCCAGGGAGGACCAGGGGGACAGCTGGTCGCTGGCTGCGGTGCAGTCCAGCAGGAAAGTGTCCAGCTGGGTCTGGAACTGAATGTTCTGGTCCATCTGACCCCAAAAGGCAAAATCTGTCGTGCCATCTTGGTCTAAATCAAACAGCACGTCCTCCATCATTAAATGTAGATGTCCGCACTGGAGCAGGTTTGTTGTTGACGGAGGAGAAGTGGTGATGTGCCTCAAACTGCACATTAAATACTTCCAGGGCCTCCATGTTTCTGCTCTATTCTCAAGCCTGAAAGGAGCCTCTTAAGAACTCTTTACTCCTCCTTGCAGATCGCTCATTGCTGTAAAAAAGCAATTACAAAAGGATCTTGATCTCCAGATGACAAAAAGAAGGGAAAACACGTGTCCAATTATAGACCCCCACCCCCTTGCTCCAAGTCTGCTAATATTGACAAAAACACTTAGAATTTACTTTCTGTTTACTTACTATTTACAGTGCGGCTCATTATAAGGCACAGCAGGCCTGTGAATGCATGTTTGTATGTTTTTATCCATGAATTGTATTGTATTAATGTCATCTATTCATTTATTGTATTTATTCATCTGTTGTATATATTCATTGTAGCGCATTCATTCTAGTTATTAATCTACTGCATCTATCAATTTATTCTATCTACTTAACAATGCTACACAGCACTGTTCACCCCTAATTACATACAATGCAGTACAAAAACACCAAAAAAACATGTTTTAAAGATAATTAGGACTGCATTAAGTGTATTATTGTGAGTGTATTATGTCACACTAAAAGGTGTTTCTAATATTTGGGTTGTTCCATTTATAAGGGCAAAGGGCAGTGTTGTTACTAATTGTTGGGCGATACTACAAATGTTGGTATCAGTCTAATACCAAGGAAATACAGGACCAGTTTTATACTGATACCGATACTTTTTAACTTGAATTTTTTTCAAGACTATTTGTGATTTTAATGATCAACAAATTAAACATCATATTTTTTTATGAACAAACTATATAAAATAGCCTACTACATTAGACAATGCAACAATTTATGATACAGCTCTTGTGTTGGATCTTTGCTTACCTAATGAAGTAGTGGGCGGATGGATCCAAATACTGTATAGTTCGTATCAATACCATGAGTAGTACACAAGAGTGATGAGCTCGGTATTTTTCAGCTCTCTTCTGTTTATTTTCACCAACTATCTTGTTTTTTCAATTGTTTTGTTGTGTTTTTCATTCTTAATCAACAAAATTATGTTTTATTTCATGTAAAAACTATCGGTATCAGTATCAGTATCAGTATCTGAATCAGTATTGCCAATACTGGTCCTGTATTTACAGTGGATCGTCACACATTCGCAATTCAGCAAAAAAAAAATGTAACAACATTTTTACTTTTTTGGAAAATAGGGAGTTTTTTTCTGCATGCAAGTCAGTCATAATTTATAAATATGTGACAATACAGGTCAAATGTAAAGCACACGTGGGTTAACTGTTAAAAAAACAGCCCACATTTTTTTCTTTGCACGTGTATGTCTTGATACTTCACTGCTATTTTCTTTAAGCATTGAAATTTTGCAACGTAGTTCATCGTTAATCATTTTTATGTATTAATTATGATTTTATTTGTATTTATTGATTTATTATCATTTCTTTAATTGTGTGATTATTTTTTCATCAATGTTCATCGATCATCTTAAAACAGGGGTGCCCAAAGTGCGGCCTGGGGGCCGTTTGCGGCCCGTGGCTGTTTTTTTATTGGTCCGTGGCACATTCTAAAAATATAAATTAATAGGAAAAATAAAAAACAAAAACAGCAAAAATGGAAAAAATAAATCAGATGTAATTTTCCAAGAATGAAGTGAAAATATTGAGAGAATAAAGCTGTAAGATAAGGAGAAGAAGTTGTAATTTTATGATAACATTATAATATAGTAATATAACACAGTAATAATAAGTCAATAATAAACAAAACATTTTTTAACTCTGAATATTATGAAAAACAAAAAAACAATGAATAAAGTTTTAATTTTGGGAAAATGTAGTTGTGGAAAAAGGTATGATGTTATGAGAATAAAGTGAAAATATTATGGGAATAAAGTCAGAATTGCGAGAAGAAAATTCACATGAAGAGGGTAGCTCATAAAAAGAGTTTATTAAATGGTTAATCTAGAAAAAAACAGTAAAAGAAATTGTAAAAAAAAAAACAGTTGTAATTTTTACGAGAATAAAGTCAAAATATGAAGAAAAAAAGTTGCAATTTTACAAGAATAAACTTGTAATATTATGAGGAAAAATAATGTCATTTTAGTAGCATAGAATGAAATGTTAAAGAAGAAACTTTTATTTTTTTAAAGTCCTTATATTATGGGAAACAACACAAAATAAAATTGTAATTTTTGGAAAATTTGGAAAAAGTTATAATATTAATGGAGTAAAGTTCAAATATTATAAGAATAAAGTCATAATATTATGAGAAGAAAATGTACAGCCATTATTTAGGAATAAAGTTGAAATATTTGAAAAATGTAAAAATGAACAGCAAAAATGGGGGGGAAAAAAGACCAAAGTTCATACTAATAATGCACTTTTTTACCCATATCACAAAGCTGAGATGGAGTTTTTTTTTCGAAATGTAACCCTTTAGCACATCTGCATGTGTTGGTTGACAAAATATCAAAGTGGCCCTTGCACCGTTTCATTTGTCAGCATGTGGCCCTTTGTGCAAAAAGCTTGTACGCCTTAGTGGTGGGCATCCATACATTTTATACTTTAAAATGTATTTAACATGTGTGTGAGGCATATTGAAGAGAGAAGGGGAGGGTTTTAGAGCAGAATCTAATCAATTTTATTGCAACTGTTGATCAAAAATAGGAGGAGAATGTCAACATCAAGCCAGCAGGAGGGTTTAGAGGGGGGGGGCGTGTGTCAAAAATAGACATTTTTATGGGCATCTCAATTACTTCCGGATTTTTGCCATTTCCTGGTTGTCCCAGAACGTAACCCCCGCAAAAAGCAGGGATCTGCTGTACTTGGTATCGAGTATCACCCAACCCTATTGTGTCCAAATGCAAAAAAAAAATAAACGAACATAACTTGCAGAACTTGTTCCACATAATCCTGATCTTCCAACTCATATAGATTTAGTTTCCCAGCATCTACTTGTAAATATCTAAAATACAAAACATTTACAAGTAATTACAGCAAATAAAATGCTTTATTCTGCATGTGAGGTTGTGTGTGCATGAAGTGTAATTGAACAAAGATGGACGTTTGCTCACAAGTGTTTTCAATTTGACAAAGTCCTCCGCAATGCTAATTTACAGCAAATCTGTTTGCTTGCTGTTTAAAAAAAAGAAAAAGACGAAAAGTAAGCTCTTTTTCCATCGGAAGCAGCTGACCTAAACAAAGACAGGTGAAACTTGGGACAAAACGTAAGACAAAATAAACGGCAGGGTTGCAACTGTGTGGTTTTTAATCTCAATGCAGACAATAAAAAGGCACAATTGGACGTCTAAGATGATCTCTGCTAATTGTGATCAAGAAATGAAAGGACGGCGGGCGTGCAAAGAATGAAAAGCTGATGATGGAACCATGTAAACAATAATCACACCAGCATTCTTCCTACATGACACTGACGTCCCTGCTGTTTCAAATAAACACATGAAAAGATATGTTTAATATCCACACTATTGAGTTACGTTCTTTTTTATTCTCTGAAGCCGTTTCCATGAATTCTGTCGACACTAATGACAAACCTGATCACATATTTACACTTTTGCTTACATTTTGCAGGCATTTTTTTTTATTCATTTTGTGTTTTTGTTGTCTTACTAATTTGTATTAATTTTTAAAAACATTGAATTTGCGATCTACAAACTTTATTAAGTTTACTATTACACTTTTCCTCCTTTTCTTTTATTGTAAATGTTAAACTCAGGAAGTGAACAAATGATCTTTAATACTTGCTCATTTTCGGACATGTTGAATTGTTAAGTGTACTTCACTTTTTTTTAATGAGATCTAAATAGGTTGCTTTTAGTTCAGCCGACCGATAGAATAACGTGTCATAGTTGTGCTTTAATGCACTTTGATCCCAAAAGTCAAAAACAAAAACGGCGTTACAATTAAATGGAGCTATTTTGTCATTAAAAGTTCAAATAATCCATCTGTCATTCTATAAATTAGAATATTAGGGGCTTTTTATAGGCTTGACACATTAAAGGCTCTTTCCCTGTTTGCATGCTTTGTAAAAGTGATGAAGAGCAGCAGACAGACCGGACCATTGAAAGGCGGGTCCTCCTCCCTGCCACAACCTTCTGCCTCCTCACTGCCAAAACCATCTTCCTCCCAGCTGACGCTTAGCATTGGCCTGTCACAGCTTGCCTCTCCTCATTGTTTGCGCCACAATTCATCAGCTCAGGGGGGCTGCTTTTGTACAATAAACTGTTATAAACTCTACACATGTGTCCTGTTGCTTGGTCCTCACCTTCTCCATCAATAGAAATATAAGATAAAGCCAAGAACGCCTTGGATGATCAAGGAGTTCATGCTGCTGCTTGCTAGAGGTAATGTGTTTTTTCAGCAGCCAGCGAAAATTTGCAAAGTTTTGGTCAAAAAATGATGTATTTTTTTGTTTTTTTCTCCAAAAACAGGCCGCCTAACTCACCATAAGTCAGTCATAATTTATAAATATGTGATAATACAGGTAAAATGTACAGCATACATGAGATTTCGCACTTTGCTCGGCGGTCCTCGAAGAATATGTCGTCGTGTGTCGCCACACTGAGACACGACAACGTCACTTTTGGTGTTTTAGTTCCCTTTTTGCCCATCATTGTCATTATCGCCATTACCCAAGCATAAGGCATCCTCTTATGACGACGGCGGTTCAAAGAAAAGTGAAGTGAAAGGGGAGAAATCCCGATCAACATACTTGGGCTAAGTAGTTCAACTGCCACGATCATCATCAAGGACGAAGATAGTATCCTTGAACACATGAAAGGATCTACTGCTATAAAATAGATAACTAAGCAATAAACCTGTCTCTCCCTCCTTTGTAACGCCCCTTCCTGTGTGCAAGACAACCTCAGGGATAGAGAAGTCTCTTATTTATTACTGTTTCATTTAAGTCTTGTAATCTTTTTATTATGGTATTTTATATGTTTTTCTGTGTACAGTGTCAGTGACTTGATAGGTATCCTATAGTGATAAGCTCCGACTTACAGACTATGTACTCACCAGAAATGAAGAGTTGGTAGTCAGTGTAAGAGTGGTTAGACATAGCATTGCATGTGCACAGTGGTTCATCTGCTTGTACTGTTTCTTGAAATCACTCATTTTAGTGCCTTGTTTGAGTTCCTTACTCAATCCGTTGCACAGCTTGATTCCACATACAGAAATGCTAAAAGTTTCTAGTGTTCTCCTCGCAGATGAGTGTTTTAGGTTTAATTCTTCCCTCAGATCATATTTCTCCTCTCTTGTTGAGAAGAATTGTTTTGCGTTTTTGGGTAGCGTAAGTTGCGGGCGTAAGTTGCTTAAGAATTGCCAAAATATTTGCAGCGTTTATGAGCACTATCTCCAAGACACACGCATGCGTGTGTAAAAGTATAGCCCTCTTGACCTCACTGCACTAGCAACAAAACAAATTCATTCCGGGGGCCTGTTCAGTGATGCACATCTTGTTTGTTTGTGCACAAGGATGATAATCATCGTGTTTCTGAAGGCCTCTGGGATCCTTCTTGGCAGCTGTGCGAGATCCATAGCAGCCAAGTGCAATCTTCAGGCCACAAACAGCTCTTTGATCCGCGCTCGGCCATCAGAGTGTCACGGCACATTGAAGTGATAGCTCAGAGCACAAGTTAGCCTTGACCATACGGGAGATCAGGATTCAGATTATCACCTGCACTATTACTATTACAGCACTTTATTGACTCGCTTGTGGTCTGAGTGCTATCTAACTACATGAAAAACATGTGGGAAATGCCTCGATTCAGTGCCAGCACGGCAGTGGTGATTTGCCTGCACTCATGCTTACGGGGCCGACAACGGTTTAGGTTGACTATGATCAAATGTAAAGAAATTCTTCTTCTTAAAGTTAAGCAGCAGCACTGTTTTCATTCCTGTCTGCATTTCAGGCGCAGGTCTGCTAAAAGCATCATGAGTGTAAAGTGGGCCCAAAGCAAACACCCCTCCGGGGGCACCAGCCTCTCTCGCTGGGCTTGCAAAAGAGCTGAATGCTGAATGTGGTCCCCACTTTGATAAAACCACATATATAACATGTAGAACAGGTGTTATTTACATCCCAGGCACGTGTGAAGTGTACATCGTACGTTTACCTTTTAACTCAACAGTTAAAGTCATCAAAACGAAGATGTTTCATTCTAATGACCGTCATACGCACAACAAGTTTGCTTTGATAAAACGCATTTTTTGTTTTGGCAGTGACATTTGGCTGGGGTACTTAATGTAGCGATATGGTGGCAAAAGAGTGAATCTAAACATACGATAAAAGAATGGTCAGTTCATTTCATTAAAACAACAAAATTAATAAAATAAGTAAACGAAAATGAAAACATTTAGTTCGCTCTGTGCCGCATGGCTACAATATCATGTGCGCCGCACCAAACAAGCAAGATAAATGTTCATTTAAGTTTGTTTTTGTTTTTTTTCTGACAAAACACTGGAAACATCAGACGTGTGAGTTCAGCTTTCACAACCAATCGTATGACGGTCGCTTCAATTTGAATAATTCAGCCAGGTGTGCAAGGCATTCTCGAACATCTGCTACCACAATACATTTTATAGAACATAATTCTAGTTGTAGATGCAGGATAAATACAGATAAATGACGAATGAAATGAATAAATAGACATTTAACATCACTTTTACCTTTATTGAAGACATGTCGGCGAACATGGTGATGAGTGGAGGGAGGAGGGGAGGGGACGGAAGAGCCACGTGGACACTGTTCCATTCCAGTCCTTTACAAACTTAACATTAAATAGTGGACTGTTAGATCTGTATACTTGTTCACTTAAACCTACTATCATCATTACACACACTGACCCGGCTCACTATCTGTTATGTGTCCCCGTTAAACCATTCCCTCTGCAACCGACGTTAACAGACGCTGCCTGAGTAGTTTGCTACGACTTCTTTCTAGAATTCAGTAGTGTTTCTCGTTCTTTATCAAAGTTCTGGCGCCTGGAACTTTTTCGCAGCCGTACTTTCTGAGCCTCACACTCACAAAGAAATACGCGATGCTCTCGAATGCCTCTTCAGCGCCCGGCGAACACTGCTTATTAGGAGGACGAAAGGAAACATCGTGCGGTGTGTGTGTTCTATGAACAAATAAACCACACACACAAACATAATAAAGGATGATTAAAGGATTCCCTATAATGTGTCAACTCTAAAAGAACCACGATCCATTACTCACAGAGACTGACTCACTAACGGGTGGATGTTTTGTTTGGGCACTCGATTCCGCAGCTAGTTTGTCAGGCACACTGTTTGGCCGTACGATAACCGAGACCTATTTTTTGCAATAGTAGTAAAATAGTAGTAAAAACCGAATCCTACGAAAACCGAGGAGCCACGGTAATATCTCGAATTTCAGCTGTGGAGCCTGTAGGTATTTTTACTTTAAACATCGGCACTGACAAGCACACACACACACACACACACACACACACACACACACACACACACACACACACAGATACTTACGTGCACAAAGGTGTTTTAGATGACTGCAGAGGCTCCAAAGGACCAGCTGCTATCTCCGTCATGGTCTCATCTCTCTTTGTGGGTCATCAAGGTGCTTCTCATTTTGATTCAGAGCAACGACTTGAATAGGAAACAAAACTTCAGCCAGTTCAGCCTTTCTGCTTGTGGACTGAGAGAACTCCGTCCAAGATGGAACTTCACGCTGAAAAGGATTGCCTTCATTTAGACTTTAGACGACCATCTGCATTCACAGGCTGAGTGCTGGATGGGATATGGCGTCTACATCGAGGCAATGGAACAAAGTTTCCGGGGCTGAATTGAGGATAGAGCACAAGGGATAGAGATGGTGATTACATTGTTGAGTGCTGCCAGACCAAAGAGACAAAACAAAGGGAACTTTTTCAACGTCCTCTATGGTTAAATGGGGGATTATCTGATAATCCAATCATCTCTTTTCTTCTCGGTGGATGAATGTGTCCATTCTGGTGACAGATGCCATGTGTCTATGATGGGGTGGATCCTTGACGCAGCAAAGGGGGTCATGGACAAGGTGTGGATTACTTTTGATATTATAACACTCTCATTACTATCTAGTGAATAAGTAACCTGATGAAGTTGAAGGAATTCTAGAAGATGTTGCTGTTGTTGTCTGCTTCTCCTTTGTTTGCGATGAAAACTAGATCATGACATTTCGAAGTCATTTGATAAAAGCAGTTAGAAACTACATAGAGATAATACTTAATTAAATACTTAAAAAAATAGTATGGTTCACTACATTTGTTGGTAATACTCACCATTCTAATCCACTGTCTTGTATAAGGCATACTACAAGTACAAGGCAAGTTTTCATCGTTGCCTATACGTCAACAATAACCAATCTACGAAGCATTTATACATCCTTCATTGAGCAAGATGTCGATGCAACACTGCAAAAAAGCAGAGCCAGCTGGCCCATGAGGCAATATAGGCAGATGCTAAGGGTGCCATGGTCTCCAATGGCCACCAAAAAAATTGGGAAAAAATTCACCTCAATACATTAAAAGTAGTTATTACTCTTAAAATGTAAAAGTTCACATTGATTCAAATGTAAAGCAATGCCCAATTTATGTTACTACAAATTATAACATAAGTCATTTTTGGACATACTGTGTACAGTCGTCCCTCGCCACTTCGCATTCTCCATCGCAATTTTCCAAATGAATGACTTAATAAATTATTGCTGTTTTGTGGTTGACTAAGCCCTATTATTAGTTTTAAAAAATGCTTATTTAACTACCTTTTATATACTGTTACAGCCATAAATTAAGTATGCTCAAGAATAAAAATGGCTAAATGAACGAAAACACAAATATAAGGCATTCAGAAGACACTTTCAAATGTGTGATATGTAGTACTCTACACTGGTCACTTGGTGTCAGTAATGTTACACTGATGAAACAATAGCCTGCACAGGAACTCTCCCAATACTAACATGTGAGTCTATGTTACGTCTTTTTGATGTCTAATATGTCTTATTTTCCCGTAATATGTCCACTATATTGGGTACGAGTGTAAAGGTCACTACAGGGGTATTATTTTATGTCTAGAGGGTTCTAATAATGTTAAACATCATGATCGAATGTTTTCTATGCTCTAACTACTTTCCATTTTTAAATAAGAAATCCTACTTCGCCGAAATTCACTTATTTAGGGTTTACTGTATATCGTAGGTATTTTATATAGCTTTTGTATATTGTTTTTTCTCAATTTATTTTGTATGTAGTCATTGCATAGTGTACATGAAGCTTATATCTAGAGTTAATGTGTGGTTATTTACATTTTTTTGATGTTGATTGTTACTTTTATTATTATTTATTAACTTTTATTTATATTGTATTTCACATGTTTGTATTTATTGGTCATTGGTTAAGCATGTAAATTAAAGACAATTATAAAAACAATGCCATTCCATTTCTTTTTTAAGCATATGTAAATTGCCGATGGAGGGGGGGCGCCATATAAAATCTTGCCGAGGGTGCAGTCTGCAGATAAGTGATCATGTTCATGGTCGATAAAATCTGAACATTCTTGTTTGTTTGACTGACGGCCCAACACTCAACAACACCTCAAAAAAATTCAACACGTTCACCAGACGTTCTTTGTTATCCATGTGACGAGTATCTGACCCTCGGCCTGGTGTCCCGCCACGCTTATTTACACGTGCACACGTTTTGAATTATTGGCATATTGTACAACTCCGACCTGAGAGCACAGCTAAGTCACACTTCGGGTCTTGCACCAAACGCTTCGCCATCTGAGAACAATTAAACGTCTGGTTTCCATGAGTGGAGTGGAGTGGGAGAGCGCCACCCACCCCCACCAATTGCCCCTTCGCCACCAAAACATACCACTGGACAACATTAGCAATGAGGCTCGAGTGAGTTTAGTGCAAAATAAGTGCTGTGACGTTTGTGGTATTGATTAAACGTTTTCTGTGTGTTTATGCTATGTATGGCGCTAAAAGAAAATTGTACAAAATACTGACTCATGCCACTTAATCAACTATCTAATCAATCAAGGGACCCCGTACTCCCCCATGACTGTGCCCCAGTGTTTACATAAGTTTAATGTGGGAAAATTGGAGAGCCCTGACCTCAACCCTATCAAGCACTTCGGGATGAACAGAGATTGTGAGCCAAAATGTCTATTTCGACATATGAAAAGTTATGTCAACAACCGCTTATGTCGACGTGAGTCAGCCAATGTGAGAGATGTTTGCTTGAACGGGTTCCACTGTAACTTTCTGGTTAATTGTCGTTTTGCTCATGTATTCTAATTAAACGTTTTAATTAACTATTCTGGGATTGAGCTGAACTGAAAGTGGAACAGCAGTAACACCAGGGTGACCAAACTTCCTGTTTTCCTAGAACATGTCCTGAATTCCCAGGCTGTCCTGTATTTTTTTGTTTGTTTGTTTTTTGTAGAACATGAAGAAAATGTCCTGGTTTTGGTTGTTTTTCATTGGACCATTAAATTGACCGGTATTAGGGTACTCTGCTGCATCTGATGTAATCCCTGAGAAGCTGCCGTCTGCGCAGCTTTTTGAATGAGCGTTGCCAAAAATCCGCAAAAAAGCCAAAGAAAAAGCAAAACATGCACAGAGTTCATCTTCTGACACTTGCCAAGTTGAAGTCTTGTAAAACCGGGGACATCACGCCCAACGGCGGTTCAAATTCCCAAGTTCTTGCGACTTTAGAGGGCACATTGTTCCCAAAAATTTAACTTGCATTGGACCTGAGGTTCCTGTGTGGTTATATTTTTGGAATCATTTTTGTGTCGGTTTTTGAACGTTCTTTCTTTGGAATTTCATTCAGCTGCCTTTGTCCACCGGAGGGAGCTCGTGAGCTCCCAGCAGCCATGGTCAATGAACTACTCTGCTGGGAAGAAATGCATAATGGGAAGAAGTTAAAATAGTTGTTTTTTTTATTTTAAACACGTATTGGCACTTGTCTTGTATATTTCTTAGCTACCTTGTGAGTGTTAAGTTACTGTGTGACGATTTTAGCCTCCTATCAAAGATGACACTGTGAGTCACACTGTTACGTTGAGTAATGACCTCCTGCGATTTCAGAGGGGTTGACAAGCTTGTTGTGAGTTCCCTTATAGCTTGTGATTGGCTCCTGCCAAAGAAAGAGGTAACGTTTCCCCACTGACTTGAGAGCGGCACAGTATTTGAACGATTAGTAGTAGTTCTGAAGTAAAGGCGATGTCACTAGATTAGAATATGGTGGTAAAATAGCTGCACTGCTGCATAAGCAGTTTAAGAAAGAGGTGGTGGTTTATAAACAGGAAATTACGGTAATTTTAAATGTAATGTAATGAAAGGCATCTTTAAGTAAACTTCGAGTGCCATTTGAGTATTACCAGGCGAGTGTCTTGTTTTCCGCACTGTTGCCAACAAGAAAAGTGGCTATTGGCTGTCCTAGAAGTCACTCGATGACATCATTGGCTAATTTGCATATTATTTGAATATGATGTTGTAAGAGATGCTTTAGGAAAAAAACATAACCTTGTAGGAGAGACAAAAAGTGAGTAAAAACATCCTAATTGTGTTTAGAAATATAAATATACTTGATTCTTAGTTTGTTCATTTAAAATTGGCCATCCCTTCATAAAAATAAAAATAATTTTAATATTTGATCCCGGCCAGCGCCTCTCAAAGTCTCGACAGCGTGATAATCACATCCGGACTCGCCTCCAGCCTCCAGTGAGGACTACTTGTTTAACTTACACACAACGTTCTTCCATCACACGTTCTGACACACTGACAGCTAAGTGACCGAGTCCGAATGAGGCTTGAGTGTAATGAGCAGTAATTTCATGAAAAGGGAATGAAGAAACATTTACCTTTTTGATCCTGCTCCGTAAAACACGTCGAGCTCCACCCCGGCGGCATTGCGCCTCACTCATGCATGATTCATGGATGCGTGGATCTCCACTATGCTCTCAGTGTGCTGCGAGACCTGACAGGACACTGATGGCTTATGACTGTTGTGGGGCGGACGTCTCAGCAGCACTCGCTCCTGCTCAGTGAGAACACAAACCGCAGATCAATACGTGCTTTCACTTTTAAGTCCCCAAATACCACAAAACTCTCCAAAAATGGCAGAAGAGGTAGCTAGATTTGTTGCTAGCCGCTTTTGAGAATATATGTCGCCAAGAGGATTTAGAATGTCGCCAGATTTGGTGACAGAGTCGCCAAGTTGGCAACGCTGGTTTTCAGTACTCAAAATATTGTCATCCTAAGGGGCTATCCACACGGAAACGTTTTCAAGTCAAAAAACAGCAAAGTATTTTATCGTTTCAGCCTTTCATCCACATGAAAACCGCGTTCTGGGTGCTCGGAAACGGTACTTTTTAAAACGGCTTCCAGAGTGGGTAAATCTGAAAACGCCAGCTTGTCGTTTTCGTGTAGACAACCAACAAGGAAACAATGACGTCACCAACCCACCGCCACCCTGTTGCCATCAGACGACGTCATACGTGACCAGAAGTGAGTTTTGACGACAAACCAACATAATATCTGAATATTTCGACTCACCCCTGTCGTCATTCTCCTGATATGTTGTTGTCGTATACTCAAAAATGACTCGCAGATGTAATCCCACTTTGTCATAAGTCTAAATAAGCATTGGAAACGGAAGACGACACACTTATGCGCATTCGTTCTTTCTTCTCCTGTAGTTTGGTGTGTCACGCGTGTCCGTCTGCGTGTCTGTTTACAGCGCCACACGTAGGTGTACCTTGTGTATTACATCATTTTCACCCAGTGAACTGTTCTTGTCTGGATGCAACTATTTCCTCATCCGACACAGTGTGGACACAATTTTTATTCAACTCGGCAAAAAAAACGCTTCAGTGTTGACACATTGCAATTTTGCTGGTCTGCTGGTACACTGTCAAGGTACGGGAAAGTGTATCATAAAGAGTGCTGTTTACTAATACAGTTTTCTTATGCCCCAGTGTTCGTATGAATCCGTTTTTGTTGAAAATTTTGCCTCGGTTTTTGTACAGTATTATATGTAACAAACTAGCCTGTTTGCCATGTACTGTATCGTTCCCTGAACACCCTGGACTGGTCGCCAGCCAATGGCAGGGCACATATAGACAAACAACCATTCACACTCACATTCATACCTATGGACAATTTAGAGTCGCCAATTAACCTAACATGCATGTTTTCGGAATGTGGGAGGAAACCGTAGTACCCAGAAAAAACCCTTGCACACATGCAATGTTTTCAACATGTAAAACTATAATATTTTTATTATATCCTTGTGTGTATCCTTGTGAATGGATTAATTGAATTTACATCACACCTATGGGAAAAATTGCCTCGGTTTTTGTTGAACCTTTTGGAACAAATGAATAACAAACCCAAAATACCGCTGTACACAATACCTGCGTCCTGCCAATCTTTCTCATAAATTAGGAAAGAAGGTAGTTGCTTTTGAGGTATAATTGAATTATGTCCAAACCAAAAGTGTTAACTGAGTCCACCTTGTCTCCTTTTTAGTGAGCAGAACAAAGCGGCTCCAGGAGAGTCTATGCAAATATGGTTGACCTATGAACTCACAAAACACATGGTATGACACGTGTCTTTAGTGTGAACTGTGCCGTAGTATTATCATGGCTTCATGTCAAATGAAAAATGATAGGAAATGAGATGGAAATTTAGAGAGCTAATAATCAGCTCATCAACCAGGGCTTTACAGCCTCCAACCTGATGTGTGTGTTGGATTTAGAGAGGCATACTGGAGGTGTTACCATTTTATAACTCCTTCAACTGCTGCCAAAACCTAAACCCCCTCTTATCCTTCACTACCTTGGAACATTTCATGAAGACAATAGCAAGCAAAACTGGGGTGGGGGGGATACAAAGAGGTAGATTGGAGGAGAAAAGGACTAAATAGTGGAAAACAGAAACAGATTGTTAAACATAAACATCAATCAGTTGACAGGAGCAGAAACAGGAAATTAGATTCCCAGGAGCTGGAAAAAATATCCATGAGCGAAAAATGAGAGTCAATGATTCATTGTGATTCAACATTTAGTCGAGGAAGGTGGAGGGGTGGATGGGTGTAATGAGTAAGGCAAAATGAAACTGAGAAGGATACAAAAAGTAAGAAGTCCGGGGCCAGCCTTGTAGAGTCCAGAAGATTCCATGCAAGCTACAGAACATGTATTCAAATTCTACGGCTTTGGTTTTGCAGGAAACACTTTACGAAGTTTTCTTTGAATTAGGTAGTTTGTGACTGTAAGACGGTTTTCAACGCAAAACCGACAACAGCGCTGTTGTTGTTGCTGTCGGTTTACATGGCTTGACAATATGTATGTTTGAAAACAGGTCACCAAGTGGAAGTTTTTGGAAGAAAATATTATATAATAATATCCTTGTAAATGCTGAAAATGTGCGTCTTTGAAACATAGAACACGTACGCCTAAACAGGGTATTGTATTTTCTGGACGATAAGTCATCCGGACTATAAGTCGCATAAGTCAAAATATGCGTCATGAAAAGGAAAAAAAAAAACATATAAATCGCACTGGATTATAAATTACATTTATTTACAAAATGATTTCACAAAATTTACATTTAAACTGAAATGGCAAAGGTTATTCGACCACACAATAGCACACAGAACAACAGGCTGAAAAGGTGTCCGGTATGTTAATGTAACACATTAACATGTACAGCTACACAACAGCATAATGAACATACCTGGGAGACTGAACAGGCTAAATTAGCATAACAAGCAAGTGACCAGTAGGCAAGTTCACCAAGCTCCCGATCTCATGCCACATTACTGTTGTCATCATAAGCCTATAGCGCCCTCTAATGTTCACTCCTTGGTTAATGTCATTCAGTCAGCATGAATTAACATTTAAAAACATCGAGGGAAAGGCTTCTTGAGACGTCATCTGTACTTCTGTGAAGAAAGTGTCGGACGTTTCGCTCCTCATCCGAAGAGCTTCGTCAGCGAACTAATAAGTGCTGGTAGCCTAGGCCTTAAATACAGTAAGACTGGGCGGAATTGGTGTGCCAACACCCTCCTCCTATTGGTTCCTTACACTAAGCCTGGGCGGAGTAGTGGTATAATCCTCTCCTGCTATTAACACCTCCGATAAAAGGGAAGTGTCGCTCCCTGAGTTGGGTATGAACGATTAAACGTCCGACACCTTCTTCACAGAAGTACAGATGACGTCTCAAGAAGCCTTTCCCTCGATGGACAACTCCTGTACAACTGAAAGCCTACACAGACGCATTTAAAAACATGTTCATTTAGTTTTCAGTTAATTTAAAAAATGACAAAACAATTGGCCTCGGTTCACATATATTTCACCGTTAGTGTACAATATGTCGTGTTATTGATAAACTGCGTTAGTCCAACTGTGATCATAACGTATGGGCTAACTGTTAGCTTGTTAGCATGCTCTGAAGTGGAAACTGATACCAGAAGCCGTTGCCCCCAGCTCTGTCGCCCGTCTATGACGTGTTTAGTGGTTGACTTTGTAGTTCTTCGCTAACTAACACGATTAGGCCACAAGTCTTATAGTAAAAAAAATATGGTATTTGAAAGATCATTTCGCAGTGTTTCTTTACAAGGGCCATCGCCAAATGCTGTTTTTTTTTAGGTTTGTATAGATGTTGTATTCTTTAAACAAATATTTTCAGAGACACATTTTCAGTAGCTTGTCATGTAAACCTGTAGCGTCTGAGGGAGTTGATGCTGGACTTCCCAGCATGTCTTGCGGCATTTTGTAAATAGCTGCTGAAGTGTACATGTTTGTTTTTAGCGCTTAGCAGTTGTTTATTACGCGCGTCGTAGTAGTTCACGCATGTTAGGTGTTAACTTGGTGTGGATGTGTTGTTATTCTGCTGCACTGTGAGTAATACTGCTGGTTTGCTTAGTGACCACTCGTCGATGTTGCCAAGCTTCTCGAGCTCTGTTGGCTATTGCTCGCTTCAGAATAAAAGAGCAAACTTCCTTGAGCAAGCCGAAGTGCATCTGACCATTTCCTGTGCTACTCAAAATCACCACAATCCTAACTTGACCCGTGGAATCAATGAGTCAGTGTGACTCATGTTTGAAAAACAGATCTTTCATGAAAACCAACAAAGGTTACCATGACCCTTTTGGGAACCACTCATTTTAAGAATCATCATGTATCTTAAAACAAGTGGTTCCCAAAAGGCACATGAGGAAAACATCTGTTTTTTTTGGTTTGGTTTTGTGTTTTAAGCAATGGGCAAATTATTCTGGTGTACATTCTGTGGCAACTATGATCAATGAAGTCAGTGGAGTCTCTGCTGAGTCACCTGAACACATGAGAGCCCAAATTTCGGCAATTTAATGAGTCACTACATTCCCAAAGCAAAAGTCATATACATTTTTATCTTAAATTTAGACACGAATCGATTAGATGAAAAGGGAAAAGGGGAAAAAAACAAGTTTGAGTCATCTGTGATAGTCTTCAGCACAGCTGTAACCCTGAACAGGAAAAGTGGGATAGAAAGTAGATGTATGGCTCATTAGAGAATCCTAAACGGTATTAATACTAAAAACAATACATTTGAGGGTGATTATGTTGAAAAACGTACACACCAGTGGCTTCAGTGAAGATGGATGAGACAGTCCTACTGCTTTTAAAAAGTCAATTGAGGAGCTTTACAATGATGTACAACCCAATGTTGCTCTGCGGGGTGAACAAAGGCTCAGGAGCCACAGGACAGTGGACGGTTGAAGCCGGGGGTTTCTTATAGCTGCCCCCTCATGGGCAGGAGGAAATATGACCTTCCAACCCGGGGACTAAGGCCAAAATGGGGAGAGTCGCTGTGTTTTGGTGGCAATGAAAAATAATTTCCTCCTGAAGATGTGCCCCAGGGGAGCCAGCCTGGCCCACAGCAAAAGGGAATGAGACATGTGAGAGGAATTTGAGGGCGGGGTGACTGAGAACATCAGAGGGAAATGGCAAAGACAGACAGCACTGTCAGGCTGCTGCTGAACTCCAGACCAGTTTATGCAATACGTGATTAAAGCGCCCAACAAAAGGCTTCAACGCTCAGAATGGAGAACATCACGAACAACATGCTTATTTGTGATGCAGAAACATTGCTGTTACGTCACATACGACACAACATAACAATTACCTTTTGGAGTATATTGCAGCTCCAGCATTCCATTATCTTGTCAGGGCAGGGTCATAGCACCCTTGTCCTAATATGTAGCTTATATTTAATACAGAGCAGCATATTCACTATTGAATTGAATGGAATGTGAAAACTTGTCTCATCTTCCCAAAAGTGCTGTATGGAGTAATAAGTCTTTAGGCTTAAAGGCCGAAGGTTTAAAGACAAACTAAAATGTTTTGGCCACTTTTTTCATTTACACTGGAACCTCGATTAGCATACGCCGAGTTAGCGTATTTTTCCGTTTACGTCAAAAATGTACGCAAAAGGTTTGCCTCGGTTGGCATACGTTTCTCATGTAGCGTACTCTATGGCGCATCTTATCTTGTTATTAATACACCGCGTGAGTCCAGCTGTTTTTGTAACGTCTTTTTTAATCACAAAACATGCCTGTTAGCATTGGGTTGCAATGCTAAACCAGAATTGGAAGTCATTATCCCCGAGCTCCATTGCCCGTTTATTAGCTATGTGCCAACTAACACAGTTACCCCACAAGTCTCTGCTTTTCTTATTGATCAAAGTATACGACAGTGGAGCCAAAGACAGTCGCAAGTGCCAGCACTTTGATTAAGAAAGTGAGAAATGCTACTGAATTCAAGAAATAGTAAAACACAAAGGTGGAGTCCATGTGGATCTCCCTGCCTCATACCTGTCTTTTGTCAACAATCAAGTCTTTAATCAAAGTAAAAGTGACGTTAAATGTTCATTTATATGCATTTTGAATTGTTTTCTGCATGTTGCATGTTGTAAAACTCTAACAATGTGTTTCGTATTAACATTTTTCAGTCTCCGGAATGGATTGATTGGATTTACATGATTTTTTTATGGGAAAAATTATTCAGTTAGAGTTTCATTTTGAGTTGGACATTCTGAACCGGATTTAATGACCCTAACTCAGGTTCCACTGTATTAATGGGGACTTGGAGAGAAGGAACATAAACATTTAAATTGTGTCTAAAAGCCCAGGTTTTTAAGAATGTATAATCCTCGTCTGTACACTGAAACTTCAAAATTGGACGTGCACATGTGTACAAGTACATCGCATCGGGGGAACAGTTCATGTTATTTTACTGTGGTGCTTTTATTTTGAAGGCCTGACTTTGTTGGGAAGCTATGCTCCTCCGGCAGAGGAATTTTTAAAATGTTTTTTCATGGAAATACAGGAAACAATTAAAACGGGAGGGTGTCAGGAAAGAAGGTCAAAATAAGGGCTTTTGACCGGTACGAACACTAAGCTGCTGTTGCACGTGTTTCATCTCAAGATTGATAACGTGAGCAAGTGAAGTGAAGAAACATTACTCCCATAACTCAGATTATCAACCCAAATATCCAGCAAATAGATTTAAAAATTAGATAAGACATGCCATGCAAGTTTGTGTTTACGGTTTGTGCAATTTTTCCAGATTGTTCTCATGTATTTGTACTCTGTGTGTGTGTCAGTTTGACTTCCTTTTCCAGTAAATGTTCAGTCCATGATAGACCTGGGCGATAAACCCAAAACTTACCGTTACCGAAATTTACTACGATAACCGACCGTCATTCTGCCCATGTCGATAAATTTGGTGTTTTAATAAAAAAGAAAGTAAAAGTCTGTTTGACTGTGTGTGCTGGTATGCTATGTTCATTCCCTTTTAAGACGAGGTACTGCGTGTATAGTCACGTGACGCCACCCATCCAGCCTGAACGAAAAGGGAAACAGACGATGAGGGAACGGGTGATGGTTGAAATGAAGAAGCGGCTGTACAGTGCCAGCATTTCACTCGCTTATGCGCCTAGAAATAGACGAATAGAAAAAATAGACAGGGAGGACACGTGCGACTACGTTTTTCAACCCTTTCATTGGCATTTTGCTCCTGAAATAAGTCAAGTGAATCAAAGTAGAGTAACATTTTGGCGCATCTGTATAGAAATCTACAAGTCTCCGACAACTTTTCTTGGCTCACATTGGCGTTGACGCGCCATAGCATCTCAGCCGTACAAGCTGCACTCGCTGTTGTAGCTAACTAGCAATGTTATCAGTTGGATACTGGAGCGCTGCTGGAAAGATGACTGCGCTCTGTGACGTACTATAGTGCTTTCCCAATCATGCGCTAAAAATGCTTTTTCTTTCCTGTTTGTATTCATTGTAACGCCGCTCCGAATGATACACAAATACTTCACTTGAAATATATGGATTTTAAAAGCCTTCAAAAAAAACAATGAACATGTACGTCAGGGTCAATTATGCAAAACTAACAATTCACAAACAAAGAACAAGATCATAAAAACATTCTAAAAGCATCTCTATAGAAATGATGATGTGGATTTCAATGCGGAATTGGTGCGTCCCATTACGTGCATTATATTTCATTGAGAGTAATGTGTGCCAGTTGGTCAGTAAATCAACGAAAAGCAGTTAATTTTCATTTCCTGCCATTGTTTTCAGATGGCAAAGATACATAGTGAACGGGGGTTTATCGTTATCGAGTTAAAACTGCCCAATTTATCGTGATATTGATTTGAGGTTGTATCGCCCAGCCCTAGTCCATGACTAGCCCCAACTAGTTTGCAATTCAAACATGGCTGACATATGCCATTACCGTGGAATCTCGGTTAGCGTCATTAATCCATTCCGAAGGTCTGACAACCGAAATGTACTCTAACTGAATCAATTTTACCCATAAGAAACAATGTAAATCCAATTAATCTGTTCCAGAAAGGCAAAAATGTTTTGATAGTTTTACAATAATACATGCAGAAAACAATACAAAATGCATATACATGACAAATGAAAAGGGTAAATTAACATTTAATGTCACTATTACCTTGATTGATTACCTTGATCAATTAGAAAAGCAGACACTTGAGGCGTAACTGTGTTAGTTAGTAAAGAACTACAGTCAACCGCTGATGACATCATCCACGAGCGACAGGCCTGGGGGACAAAGACTTCCGGTTCCGGTTTCCATGTGAATAGGCTGCTAACAGGGGCATTCCGTGATAAAAATACATTATGAACACAGTTGGAGTCATGCATTAAGAACTTGACTAAATTTTTGATATACGCTAACCAAGGCTCCACTGTAATTTCAGTTTTGGGGAATAAATTTTTGCTCCACAACTTCTGCATAGCAACAAGTGACCACACAAACATGTGACATGACCATGAAGAAGTTTGCTGTGTGTTGTATTTTTTAAAAAGTCGTGTCAAGTCATGAATCAGTATTGTTGATACAATAAAACGGACTAAAATGCACCTGAAACATTTTCAGAGAATTACTGAAGCTTGTGAATGAAAATAAGGAGGCTGATTAATTTGAGACGTCTTTCAAATTCAGCCCGCTGTCTTGTGTTTCCAATTACACCATCATCTCCAATTTACTGCACTGTATGTCACAAATGCAGTCAAAGTAAAAGAATGAAAATATCATGCTACACCACCACGAAGAATTAACTGAGTTGCATGACCTTGGCTCCCGTCTTATAAATTGATGCCCTCGCCTTCTGTTGCTGGAAAAAAAAGACCATAATGGAAAATACTTCTCATCCTGACCATCCGTCTCTAAGTTTATTATGAGGAAATGATGATTGGTGTTTTTACAGAGTGCTGCTTTTGTCTTGAGGTCTAATCAGGACCTGCAACAACACTGAGAGGTTTGTTGTATCTACTGGCAAAATGTTGCCGTATTCAAACCATCCATTGTGTAGACAAGGTTATGAACTATACAGAAGCTAGAGCTCTCCCGTGCTTAAAGTATATGTTTTCCATTTTCCCAGAAATATGTTTCAAAGTCCAGACATCAAAGAACGCTTAAAAAGAGCACAGATATCCACCCCATCCCTGAATCCACTCCCCATTTACCCAAGGGGGGGTGATGGCGCAATGTGGTTCATATTATTTGATAAGCATCCCGTATTCTCAAAGGTATTTTAATGACTGCTGCTTTCAGGGTCCTGACGCAAACTCTCCAGTGACACTCGGGGAGCCTGCACATGCTGAGGCCTCAACTTCGAAGGCCTCGCAAGTCCTTTATTACGCAATAATACTCAGTGCATGGACGTTGTTGTGTATGATGGTCGGTCGGGTCAGCTTTCCTTTCTCTCAGAGCACTGGAATTCATTATGTATCTTCTTTTTCCCTTCTTTCCGTTTATTTTTCACTGTCTGGAGATGTCAGCGCAAGCGTGTGTTATTACCCTGCCATGACTGTACAAGTGTGTACTGATGGCCGTCAGGAGGGATGGATTGTGTATTATTTTAGGCCGTGTTGAATGCCAGCTGCCATAGATGACCTTAACGGAGGTTTTCCTAAAGCCTCTGTGTTTCTCACTTGTTGCACTCTGTGAGGTCCAGAAACCATACGTTGATAACTTCAGACAAAAGACAGATTTTTTATTTTTTTTTTTAAACCAGGCGCACGTATTCGCACATGACATCGGCCACCCAAGGTCTGCTGCCAGAAAGCGATGAGTGAGCCATTGCTGAGTATACTCTTATACATGGAAAGAAAACACAATAAATATACTAACTGTGAAAACATTATCATATTTCCCCGACAAACAATGGATAAATCTGTCAACTAGTGCTACTTTTCCACTGCACTATACCAACCATTCTTTCCCGAGCTTTACTTTAGTCACGATTTTCGTACACCCTGGTTTTCAATTCAAATTATTGCAAAACTATGTCTCAGTTTTTGTACACTGTCTCAGTTATAGTACAGCCAAACATTGCACCTACTTGCAAGAAACTAGTCCGAGTGCCCAAAGAAACAAATCATACTGGTTGGTGAATCAGTCTTCTCATGTTATTAATACACTGCGTGAGTCCAACTGTGCTCGTAACGTGCCTGTCAGCCCTGCTCTCAACCTCTACCAGGGAGTCACTGTCTATGGAAACAGAACACTGACATTAAGTCTTGGTAGTGAAAAAAACTTGGCTTCGCAGAAAAAATAGCGCTGACACTGAAAAAAAAATTGGCATTGAAAAACAAAATACAGTAAAACCTTGGTTAGCATCATTAATCCATTCCAGAATGTCTGACTCTAACTGAAGCGTACTCTAAACCAATAAATATTTCCCATAAGAAATAATGTAAATCCAATTAATCCATTCCAGAAAGACAAAAATGGTAACACAAACACATTGTTATGGTTTTACAATTCCAGTTTTACCTGCAGAAAGCAATTCAAAATGCATGTAAATAGATAAAAATGGCAAATGAACATTTAATGTCATTTTGATTACCTTGATTGAAGACTCCTTGATTGAAGACTCCACCTTCCTGTTTTGCTGGGAGTTATTTATTGAATTCAATAGTGTTTCTCACCTTCTTTATCAAAGTGCTGGCGTTCTTTGGCTCAATTGTGGGTTATTTTGAAGCCGTGATCAAAATAAAAGTAGAGACTTGTGGTGTAACTGCGTTAGCTAGCAAAGAACTACACAGTCACCTGCTGACAACATAATAGACGGGCGACGAAGCTGATTTCTGGTTCATGTTTCATTGTATTACCAAGCTAATAGGCAGCTAACAAGGACATTTTTGTGATAAAAAGACATTAAGAACACAGCTGAGCTCATACAGTGTATTAATAACCTGTGCAATATTGTATGTTAACTGGAAAATGTATGCAAACCGAAGCAAAAATTTGCCGTAAATTTTCGACCTTGCCGGGGTGTACGATAACAGATGATCTACTGTGCAGACATTAAAAAATATATACTTTTTTGTGGATATTTTATGTATTACAGCATGTGTTTCAATGCTAATCTTCAGATTTTTTTCTTTTTTACATCATAGTTTTTTTTTTTTTTAAAGTGTCACAGGTTTTCAGTTTAAATTTTCTGGTTTTCAGCTTCAGTTTTATTATTTTTGGCAGTGTTTTGATGTGGAGAGGAGGTTGTTCTCACTGTGGCTGTGACTGTACACTGACAAACCCATGGACGCAACACTAAATAAAACAGTAAATAGTAGAAAAGATTGAGGGTATTGTTCATTTTAACATCTAGAGACGAAAGCTTCTGCAGTTTGTACATTGCTGTGCAATTTTGTGCCTGAGATATTAGACATTTCCATGATGTCTCATTTTTAGGCCAAGATTGGTAGGACGATATTATTGGACATCCCTAGTAAAAATCTATGAAAATCAATGTCAACACATTACATCAGAACTATTTGTATGAAAACAAATAGGTTTCCAGCATCCTTTTGTTCTTAATTCAGAAGGTGCATACATGTCTACTGTGGATGCATCTGGACAAGCTAACAGGTAGAAGAAGGACAGATGCTACAGATGCACGTTGTTCACACCTGTAACATCTCACTCACCTCTCCACCCTGGGTCATGGTGAAGGACCGGCATGTCCAGCATCACTCAGCCGCCTTTCCCCATCCATAGCCTTGCTGCTTAATTCAAAGCATCTTGTCGGGTGAGCTCTGCAGAGAGAAGGATATGTGACTGACGAAAATAAAAGAATCATAACAAGAGGATCAAAGAAGTCCTGAAAATCTATTCCTTATGGACATGACGGCTTTGCATGAAACAAAGGCAATCAAAGTCAAGACAGACAGGGCTGAGCACAGAGAGGGACGGATGGATAAAAGGAGAGCGAAGGAAAGAAGAAAGTCCTGACTTCTGCATCTCATGATGCGGCTCATCAGCAGCACGTGCTGCTGTTTGATTTATACACAGCTCCACCATTCAAACCCCCAGTGTGTGTTACTCACTCCTCCGCAAAGTAGTTCACCTCCACCTGCTTTCTGCCAATATGCTCACACAGCTGCGTCTGCTCCATAATTCTAATCTGTCAGATTGCACTTTTGTGTTGTAATTTACCGTAACGCTTCATGTCAGTGTCTTCTTTTTAATACAAGACAACAAGCAAAACACGTCTTGCCCAGTAATGGTGAGATTGCTGTTCAACATCGTGCGCATTCATTTGCGTACCCCAAAGCTGCATTGTCAGCCTCATCTGAGGAGAATGAAAATGTCCCGTCTTATCCCACAGCTGTCTCGTGTGTTTATTACTTCTCTTACACTGTATGATTTGTCCAACTGTGACCTGCTTCGTCCTGTTGTCCTGGTTTGTGTCCACACTAACCCCTTAAACGGTGTCCAAAGTGCGGCCCGAGGGCTATTTCAAAAACATAATTAAACAAGAAAACAAAAAAAAACAACAACAGCAAAAATGAAAAAATCAGCAGTAAAATTTACAAGAATAAAGACAAAATATTTAGAGAAAGAAGTTGTAATCTAACAAGAAAAAAATCTGACTTTTTTGCAAGAATAATATTGTCATATAAAAAAAACGACCTTGCATTAAAATAAAGTTATTTCTTGACTTCAAATTACTGGCACTTGCAACTTCCTTTGGCTCCATTGTGGGTTATTTTGCAGCCGCAGAGACTTGTGGCGTAACTGTGCTAGTAAGAACTACAGCGTCAACTGCTGATGACATCATAGACGGGCGACGGAGCTGACTTCTGTTTCCAGTTTCCATTTATCAGCAAGCTAATAGGCTGCTAACAAGGGTGTTTTCTGATGGAAAAAACACAGTTGGACTCGCACAGTGTATTAATAACCCAACAAGATGCGCGCCATATGCATTGGTACGCTAATCGGCAAATGTACACAAAACGCGGCAAAATTTTGACATACATCTTCAATGTCAACTGAAAAGCATGCTAACCGGGGCCTACGCTAACCAAAGTGCCACTTTATTCTGTTTTTTTTTAGCAGTTGAACTTGTCCCTGAGTGGACCAGCTACAGGTTAGGAATCTCTTCACCGTTGACTGACAGTATCTCGCTTACGGCCCCCACAAATCTAGAAACAGCCCTGCGTGTCAACACAAACGGACCAGTTTTTCATTGTGTTTTCCATTGTACACCACAACGCATCAGTCATAAAAGAAAGAACGCTGTATTCTCACACTTGAACAACTCAGAGTGTTTTGAAACACTTCAAAGACTAACAGGATTTTGCATGAAAAACCATAACATCCTTGGCCACAAAGCTCTCTGGAGGAATCACAACTGAAATTCCCCGAAGTGAGAAAATAATCAACTTTTTCTGAAAAAGCAGCTCAAGTGAGAAATACATATGCCAGATCTCGGTGACCACGATGTTTGGATTCAGAGCTTTTCGTTTTTAAGCGAAGGTGCCACGGGGTCTTAAGGGATTGAAATGTTGGCGTTTCCGCAATGCTGTGGGGAAAACGGCCTGTTTACTGTGTAAAGAGTCGTCTGCTTAAAGTCTCTCTGAAACAAAGAAGTTGTTGTGTGACGGTTCAGAGGAAGTCTACCAGTCAGAGTATGGGCCTTTGTGATCTCCACAAACGAACATAGCAGCTGAGTAAGTCCATAACTCACGCACAAAAACAAACTCCTGTGTCAGTAAATGAGAGCAAACGCCGCCTCTCACCCCCAAGAGGGACACTTTGGCTTCTGTAAAAGAAAGCAAATAACGCTAGAGGTTGGAATAGATGACTAATTTCAGTTCAATTTGACGACACTGCCACAAAACATTCCAATGATCCATAGATAGTGATTATTGCAGTGGATATTGCAGCGTTACTCTCATACAACATCATCAGATATTAATAGAGTCACTATCTGACATCCAAGTACAGTATGTGCAGTTCGTAACAAATTGGACTAAATACCATGTCAAATTCTCGGTACCGTAATCCCTCCTTTATCGTGGTTGATTCCAGACCCGATAAGTGAAGCAGGATTCCTTATTTCTAAATGGCATAACGTTATTAGAGCCATGTAGATAATAAATAACACCCCTATAGTCACCTTTACCCTAGTATTACCCAACATAGTAGACAGAATAACAAAAAATAAGTCATATAAGACGTAAATAAGACTTGTTTGTTTTGCTGTAAAAGTGTTGCGGTGGCTCGAATAGGAAGTAATGACAGGAAGAGTTGAGTTTTAGCTTGGCGTGGGTTATGGCCGCAACAGCTCGTGTTAGGAATTATGCGTGCCTGTTGTGTGGTAATCAAAGCCGCAATAAAAGCCTGTTATTCAGGTGATCACGTCCGGTGCTTGTGTGTCTCACCTAACATTACAGTAACATTACTAGTGACCACTGTAGAATACTACATATTATCACAGCGTCTTTGAATGCGTCTTCTGAATGCCTTACATTTGTATTTTAGTTCATTCAGCTCCTTTTATGCTTGAAAAATATGTACAATTTGCTTAAACATACACATCTTTTGCCCAGCAGGCCATATTCAACCACAGCATGATCAGTAAATATTTATTTATATCATCATTATATTTATATTATAAAATATTTTTGAAAAACCGCGATAGAGCGAGGCCGCAAGATTTGAAGCATGAAGTGGCGAGGGATTGCTGTCAAGGAATCAAAGAACAAGAGCCCAGTGGCACACTTAGAACACTCGCTGAAAGGTATTAGGAATAATACAGTGATACCTCGGTTTTCAGATGGTACAAAAATGATACAAAATCCGAATACATTTTTGCCATAATAAATATACTGTATATACACATATATATGTATATATATATATATATATAAAATAATGGGCAATAATGATAAAATGTCACACAGACATGGGTTAATCTCTGACCACACAGCAAAATACTGCCACAGACATTAAACAAATACAAAAACAAACATACACGCCACAGCTGATCAAATTCCACACACGCAGCATCATTTTATTATTGCTAGTCATACTATGATTTGACGAATGTCTCACAGTATGAAACCGCAACTGGGAACGTTAAAATGCCCTAAAGTACTTGTTGACATGCATTTCTGTCTTCTTCCTAGTGAAGAGGACTTGTTTGGGTACAGATGCGGCAGTAAATTTAAAACAAGAAACCACAGCTGGATGAGTCTCTTTCAGCTCTGATGAGTGATGATGAAAGTTGTGGTGATAAAGTGTCTTGAGCGCCACTGACACGACAAAGCGAGAAAGCCACTTTTGTTTGTTGGGTGATAGTTATGTTTTTACATGTTTTCTCCTCATATGTTTCTTGATCCACACAATAGTATAAATATCCTCAAAGCAAATATGTGGAATGCAGGATTCATAAACTCAAGGCCAGGACTTAATTTAGAATGTTTTAGAATTGTGAAGTATCTGGAAGAGTAACCGAGGAACCAAACAACCTTTTAAAAAAATGACGAATGGTGTTATTCATATTTAGTAGAGAGATGATGGGAAAAGCATTGAACTTTTTCAAAAAAACACCCACGCCATCATTTTTAGATTCTCATCAACTCCTACACATGGCAGACCTGGTCCTTCATTTTAACTCTATATCAGCCAAATATTCCAGACAAAATCCTAATATTTTTCCTAATAAAATGGTTGGCAAAACTGTATCTTTCCCATGTTGTTAAGGCAACACAATCAAAACACAACAAAGCCATTACTGGTGTACACTCTACAGCCATACAGTATATATACCGGGTGATTAAAAAATAAATATTTCTTTTAAAGGACTTAGCAATTAATTATTCATTTATTTTTACAATAAATGGAAATGAGAGGAAAGCATTTAGCACGGGGCGTTATTTAAAATTCCATGTGGGCACCAGAATTCAATACCAGCTCTTCAAACCTCCCAAAAATTGTGTCATCCTGAATTACTGCAGGATAGACGACAAAACTTGTCATATTCTCGTATTTGTAGGTAGTGCTTCCAAATTTCTAAGAGAAGCAATTTGACAAAAAATTACAGATTAAACACGAATACATTAAAGAACAATCACAAAAAAAATACCAATTTAAAAATTTTATTACAAATATAAATAAATAATTTATACGTATTTTAAATAGGGATTTACTTTTTAATCATCTGTATACTATACACTGTATGTATATATATCTATATATATATACAGTATATACAGTATACACACACATAGCCCTGGCAGACTGTCACCGCGAGCCAAACTGGACCCAGCTGGAGAGACTGCCTAAGCACTGCAGGTATTTTTTTATTGTCATTTACGAGTGTCCCAATTAACGAGTGTTTTTTATATACGAGCCGTCTCTTGGCTGATTTTTTGCTACGAACTGCGAGCAAAAATTTGGGTTACGAGCTGGTAGTTACTGGCAGGCATAGAAGAAGACAGCTATTTTGAGGGCTTGTGTCACCTTGATATGTGTTTACAAAGGCGGAAGTGAGTGAGCACACATGCAGCTCTCAATGACATGGTAGTAAAGGCTTGTGAGGGAATTTATTAGGGTTGTCCGATATGAATGAAGCAGAAACAGAAGTAATACCAGAAGTAATACCAAAATATGGGTATGGAAACAGGAACTAAGGCATAAGACATAAACCTAAACAACCTGTCACGCTGGCTAGCTCACAGAGCGTGACAGTACCCTCACCCCCAGATGTCCTAAAAAGTCCAAAGTCAACAATGACAGATGGGTTGTGGGGGGACGGGTGGTGGGTTGCTGGTGGGACCCCTCCGGGGGACAGCCGGGACGGTGAGCCCGGCGAAACCAGCAGGACCCCTCCGAGGGTCAGCTGGGATGGCATGCATGGCGTAGCTGGCAGGACCCCTCCGGCGGACAGCCGGGACGGAACATACCAGCATGGAGAGGACCCCACTGGTTGCTTGGCTGTCAAAGGTTGAAGGACTGGAGTTGGGCAGCTGCAGGTTGCGCGCCACTGCCGCAGGAGAGCAAGAGAGCACCTTGGGTCGCCATGGAGCCGGTACAGGATGTGAATGAGGCTGGCGCGGCCAGGTCCACGGCGCTTGTACAGGAGCAGAAGGCCACTTGTCCTCAGCCTGGCATGGAGCAGAAGGAGCTGGAGTGTCATCCACCTGACATGACGGCAATGAAGCAGCAGCAGAAGCAAGCTGTGGTCTCTGGCCAGCTGCAGCGAGTGCTGAGACTCAAGCTGTGCAGTGCAATTGTTGCAGAAAGCCCTGCTTCTTGACTTGCAGGAACGTGAGCAGGCTGTGGTCTCTGGCCAGCTGCAGCGAATCCTGGATTAATGCAGCGAGCCCTGCATTCAGACTTGAAGGAGTCATGGAGCTGGCACGAGGTGAATATGAAGCATGGTGTGCCAAGGTGCAGGAATAAAACTGACCTCCTCTTGGTGGGACGCAACGGGGAAATGGAGGAGGAGGGTTAGGAGGAGCTGGTCATGCTGACGTTGAGCGTGGACCTTTGTGGTCTGAGCCATCAGCTGGCACGCAGTAACAGCGTGAGGAGGGAGTTGCACCTTGGCATGGCGTGGCGAGGAGGAAAGCTCTGGGGGCACTGAGAGCCTGGGCAGGAGGGAACCCCAAGAGATAAGGCGAGCTGTGCCCCAGAGCGTTTCTACAGTCACTAAACCTGTCACGCTGGTACACATATTATAAATAAAAACTTATTTCTATCTGCGATTAATTAGAACTGTTGCCAAAAATGTGATTAATCACGATTAAATATTTTAATCGATTGACAGCCCTCATATATACATATTTAATAAATGTATATACATATGTATGTATGTAATATACTGTACATATACACACACACACACACACTTTATAATAGAAATAAAATACAAAGATTCAAAATAATTCAAAAGTCAAATCCACGGCATGCTCGCTCACATGACTACATTTGTATGCTAATAAATACATGTCATTTCATTACAGAGATCACTCCTCTCACTACGTTGTCGAAAAGGAATCATCAAAACGACTCACAATACTATTTGAAATAATCCACAAAGCCAGGGAAGTTGCAGTAACAATACAGAAGTGATGGGCCGAAGCACAAAGGCTCGTGGGGAAAGGCCCACTGCGGGACACATTTCACCTAGCTTGACACACACGCACAGACACACACCCAGCAAGGCTGATTAATGCCTATAAAACACTTGCCATCCTCCATTTGTGCACACACACCGCTGCATGCCCGCACATTTCATCATTGCCATAAACTTCCTGTGCTCTCAAACACAAGCAGACCCTTTCATCCGAAAATGTGTTCGCCATTACCGCATGTCAAGTAGACAAGTGGATGTGATAAATAAAACAATATCAAGATCTGAAATGTTTATACAGTGCGTACTAATAAACAACAGGCCTATTTCCGATGTGGGTCTTACGAACGCCAAATGAAACAAAAGCAGTTTGAATCGTAAGGTTCATCATCATCATCATAATCACACAATAATATACACTCGCATCACCTTCTACTATGTTCTGGGACAAGCTACATTCATAGTAATAACAACGACGTCAAAAAAGGGGAACCTCCGAAGCCAATCGCCCCTGAGGTTGTCCAATCAACAACCCAAAAGGATTCTGAGAAAAATACAGTATGCTTCCAAATTCCATTTCAAACCCTCAGCAACATCAAAAAATGGTATGATGGTGACAGTGCAGCCCGTTTTATATTGCCCTTAAAAGCTTTTTGCTGTCAGAGACAGAATTGAGGTGATGAAGATGACCTGCCTATTTTAAGGGCTTCTGAGGTATTATCATAATCATGAAAGTGTATCCTGCAAAGCCGGAACCGGAAGGTGAATTTTAACAAATGAGGCTCACACCCTGTTACGTTGAAAGTGTTGCTGCCCAACATTTATACGTAAAAGAGTGGAACCATAGTTTTTTTCATTCATCTGTTCTATAACGGTCAGATGAAAACCGAAACGTACGAAAACCAAAAATATTTTTTCTATAGGAAATCCAATGAATCCATTCCAGACACCCAGATATAGGAACTAAAAAACACATTTTTATAGAGAATAATTACCATTTTAAATGCAGAAAATAATACAAACTACATATAAATGATGAATGAAATGGAGAAATGAACTTTACCTTTACTGAAGACATGTTAGTGAACACAGTGATGAATGGAGGGAGGTGGGGAGGGGACGAAAGAGCCATACGGACACCGTTCCACTCTAGTTCATTACAAACTTAACTTTAAGTGGACTATTCAAGCTATAAACTTGCTCACTTTAACTTTATTGTAAAGTTCAGCAGCAGGTACAATCATCATTACACACACGGGCTCGGCTCTCTTTCTGGAATGTGTCTCCCTTAAACCGTTCTCATTGCAACCTGTGGTAAATAACGAACGTTTACATTAACAATCCTATTGTAACAGACGCTACCTTCGTACTTTGCTACGACTTCTTTCTTGAATTCAAGAGTGTTTCTCACTTTCTTTATCAAAGTTCTGGCAACTGCAACTTTCTTACTTTGCAGCCGTAATTTAAAAAAACACACTTGGAAATACGCAATGTGCTTGAACGCCTCATCAGTGAGGGCACACACTGCACAGTGTGGAAGGAAGTACGGCCCGGGGCAGTAGTGTCCCACATCTGGGCGATGTGCGGTCTCTCCTTTTGTCTTTTCTCATAGGGTCTTCTGTGTTTGTGTCTTCTCCACTCTTTCTCTGGCCCGTCACCTAGGACCTGTTTGCCTTGGGACACCCTACCAGGGGCATATAGCCCCAGACAACGTAGCTCCTACGATCACTTGGGCACTCAAACACTCCACCACAATAAGGTGGTGATTCACAGAATATACAGTATCATATGAAATATATTAGAGACATCATACAAGATAGTTTTAGCATAGCAAAGAATATTAAAGTGCCAACCCCCACCCCTCAGTCAGCCAAATCAGCTAATTCCAAAAGGAAATCCAAATAAACTCACCTCTGCTTTAAATCAACGTCCTTGTCATCTTCATTGTGGTTGAGTGAGAAGCATGCAGTTTGAACTTGCATTTACTGAACCATGTCAACAAGCTTCAGGTCCATGCGTGATTCATGGTGATCCATTTGCTTAACATCATCGGCAAATAACACTGTTAAAAATGGAGAGTATTGTTTTTGTCAGATATGCTGGTGGGCAGTGAGCCACAAATTCCTTTTCATCTTCTCATATTATTACAATTAGTCACGCCCAATTTTTCCCAGGAAATATTGACTAAATTGCTAATATAAAACATATTTCTTGGGGTACGTTCACCGAAAACATGCACGAAGGCAAGCGAGTTTGTTCCACAAACACGATCGGATGTCGTTTAGTCATGTTAACGCATTGGAGGGGCTGCACTGCGCTCCACCACCTGTCCACCTGTTACCAACTTGCAGCAGATTTAGCAAACCTCACAATCCCCACCATGAGTGGGTGTGGCAGTGGGTGAGAAAATGAGAGAGGAAGCATCGTGTGGTATCTCCTCCAGTCAGCTGATTAAAGAGATGGGTTGAGCTAATTGCTACCTGGCAGCAGGAGCAAATAGTACTCTATCTCAGATATATTGATTTATTCATGCTGCAAACTATACTATATGTATCTCCTATTAGTGGTGCGCTGTAGATAGTGTCCTCTATCATTTCCTGCATGCAGAAATCATTGGAGAAGAGGTGAACTATATCCTGAGTGGGCGTGGGGTAGCGGAGATGTACTAAACATATCTCTGGAGGCGTAGATCCAACGTACGTGATTGTCTCAGCTATCTTGTAAAAACCTCAATGCTTTAATTGTATACAACTACTGGCGCAGAAAAGCTTGACGGTGTCCTATAAACCTCACGCGTACTGTATACAAACACACATTCCTCCAGAAAAAAAACATCAGAAAACCAAAAGAGCCGCATCCTCCTCTGTGGAATTCAAGAACAGGAAGTTGACTTCACACTTATGCAATGCAGCATTTAGCCAAGCCCACACTCTTCAGCCCTATTATGAGGTTACAGTATGTATTCTATGCTTGTTTGTCTGTCAGCATTGTGTGATGACTACAAACCCTCATTGTGTGAAATGTGTGCGTGTGTGTCCACAAGGCCATCATATGCAATATGCACAAGCAAACTTAGATGCTGTTAACTAGGATTTACTCAGGTAGTATTAGCTATTTCGCACACTAAGTTTTAAGTCATTATTTCCTGCACAAAATCGTTAAATTATTTTTTTGTTTTGTGCAACCCTGGAAGGGTTTTGTGCAACCCTTCCAAAGTGTCTGTCGAAAAAGGAAGCATACAAAAGAACAAATCCATTTTTCCAATCTGAAATAATGTAATCAAATGAGTTCGTTCCAGACATTCAAAAATATGAAAACAAACACATTTTATAGAGAAAAATTAAACTTTTACATGCAGATAATGAATGAATGGATAAACATTTATCACTTTCACCTTTATTGAAGACTCTTGTTGACGAAAATGGCGATGAGCAACTAGGGAAGACGGGAAGGGCGGGTCACACAAACACCACCTTCCGGTCTTGCTATGACTTCTTTTTGGAACTCATTTGTGTTTCTCCCCATTCTTATCAAAATACTGGCACTTGCAGGTTTCTCTGGTGGCCCCGTAGTGGGTTAGTTTGCAGCCATAAGCAAATAAAAAAAAAAGCAGAGACTCTGGTGTAACTGTTAGTTAGCAAAGAGCTAGAGATGGTCGAGTATTGACTGAGTCGTTCAAAACTTGCAGTTTTTTTTTTGACTGAACCAGGACTCAAGGGTATTCATCTCTGTTAACGCTCTTACTTACCCCTGCTGCTGCAAAAGATAAAAACGCTTTCTGTCTTTCTGTCTTTGCGTGTAGCAGGATTGTTGAACTGCGCAAGCAAAACCTCCTGCAACAAGGAATTGCTGCCCAAGTTGCATGAAAATGATACTTTCTTAAAAGAGCCAAAGGATTATGCGACATAAAAGTCGAGTGGTGGACCCAAACACATTTGAACTGGGGTTTAGTCGGAGGATCCACCAGGCTTGGCCGTAAAAACACGTGCCAATCTTCGTTACAAATTTAGGTTCTTACCGATGCTTATTGCCACAATAAGCTGCAATAATCATAAGTTGGCATCTGCGAGAGAAGGGCTTAAGATACTGAGCCCCCAGTTGCGAGATACTGAACCCCCAGCTGCTCCTAATGCTGCGTCATCAGGAGGTAAATGTGCAAGAAGCGTCAAAGCGCTTTAAGTGCCTTGGAGGTGGAAAAGCGCTATACAAGTGAAAGACCATTTACCATTTACCAAGATCAGGTTTTAGGTTGTGCAGTGGTATGAACAGGATGTTGCATAAGATATCCCTCTTGACTGAGGACCCCAGTCTGTTTGATAATGCCGGGGTCTTTCAACAGGCCAATTACGTTTTTATGAATATGACAGGTATGTTCTTCAATTAATCCTCGGATGTTTTCGATGAAATATCAACATCTGAATTAATGTCTCTGACCTCGAGCATGCATTTCCAGTGTGCACCAGTAGTGTGTCTCATGTACACTACTTTCGTATAATACAAGCATCACAGTGTGTGTCATTGGAGCAGTGACTGGGCTCCTCTTGCTGATGGAGTGGGACCTGCATGTGGGACAGCAAATGGGATCGTTGGGTCTAAGAAGATTCATATGCTCAGGGGCACAAATGTAAAGCTTGTGGTCCAAGTTGATTTGTGGTTCCCTTCAGACCACCTGGCTTCTCCTCCTACTTACACATGGTGGATGCATGTTTCGCTTGAGGGTGTGTATTGTTTCACTGGTTATTCAAAGTGATTAGAAAATAATCTTCTGAGTAGCAATTCCACAATTTTTCTAAAATTGTTCATGGATTTTGAAACTGGGTGTAAATCTGGAGGTATGTGGTGGAATGTTAAGAGTACTGACTAACAAAGAAGACGTTTCTAACGGAATAACATCCAGATAAAATGCTTGAATGATTAAACACACTTGATAACATTTTCACTGCCGACTCCCTCTCATCAAGTGATGAAATGTTATTTTCAGACTTAAGTTTGGTCTCTTGGGTGAAGACAGAACCCCATTTTCCATGCCCGCAGGTTTCAGCTCTGGTGTGGGATTCCCAAGCCCTCAGGAAAGCACAGTTTACAGCCTTCCCACAGTGGTGGTCAGTCAATGACTCTCTTCCTCTTCTTCTCTCTTCTGTTAAACTGAGATTTCGGCTTGGCCATGTTGTCAGCGGTTTGGGAATCTGCCGAATGGTTACTGGCTCTTTTTGAGAAGGGGGCAAGGATTAGGAGGAGGACGAGGAACCCCAGCCCCACCTCAACACCAAGATCCTGTGACTGCACTGTGCATGGCAACTCCACGGCTTTGTTCCACATCCAAGTTAGCCCCGACTCCCCCCTCCTAACTGCGGGATCTTCTTGGTCATGGAAAATCCCTCCCACGAGTAGTCCACAGAAGTAATTAAACATGGGTAGTTTGGTGTAATGGACATTGTCATGACGCCATTAACTAATCCCTATAGGCTCACCGAACATACTGTATGTCCTTGTTTGTGTTGTCCGTTGGACTTTGGAGGAACAGCCATTTTCCTCGGGAGCAGAAGTGTGAATAATACAGTGGAACCTCGGTTAGTGTCATGAATCCATTCCATCAAGGTCTGACTCAAACCAAAATGTCCTCTAACTGAATAAAGTTTTCCCACAAGAAATAATGCAAATCCAATTAATCTGTTCTGGACACCCAGAAATGCCACAAAACGCTTTTTTTATAATTTTACAATCATAGTTTTACATGCAGAAAACAATTTGAAATGCAGTCGTCCCTTGTTTAGCATGGTTAATTGGTTCCAGAGTCTAACGAAATAAATAGATTTCCGCTAAGTAGGATTCAACATTAGTAAATGGAATATTTTCGTAAAGCATATAAAAACATGTTTATGACCTTCTGAAAATGTTTGCATTGACAGCATACTTCCTGGTGGCTATTGTCTCACCACTGTAACGTTACTGACACCTAGAGACCAGTGTAGAATACTACTCTACTGCCGCTGGTTGTGGTTAAGGAGAGACTCACTATGCACTTCACTTCAGTCTCGTTATTAACAAGCAGAGAACACATACGCAGTGAACATTTCCACAGGACTTGCTTATTCTCATGATATTTTGACATTATTCTTATAACATTCTAACTTTTCCTGCACCCTGATTTTCTAAAAATGAAAGCTTAATTAGTTGTTTTGTTTGTTTCTCATAATACGACTTTGTTCTTTAATATTTCACCATCCATCCATCCATCCATTTTCTATACCGCTTCTTCCTCATTAGGGTCGCGGGGGCATGCTGGAGCCTATCCCAGCTGACTTCGGGCGACAGGCGGGGTACACCCTGGACCGGTCGCCAGCCAATCGCAGGGCACATATTGGCAAACAACCATTCACACTCACATTCATACCTATGGACAATTTAGAGTCGCCAATTAACCTCACCTGCATGTTTTTGGGAATGTGGGAGGAAGCCGGAGTACCCGGAGAAAACCCACGCGCACACGGGGAGAACATGCAAACTCCACACAGAAATGCCCAGGGGAGAATCGAATCCAGGTCTTCCCGATCTCCAGGCTGTTCCTGTATTGGCCAACGTGCTAACCACTAGACCACCGTGTGGCCCTTATATTTCACCATTATGCTACTAAATTGACGCTATTTTTCCTCTTAATATTACAACATTCTCGTGAAATTACGGCTTTATTCCCTTATATTTTGAATTGTTCATGTAAAATTATTGCTGACTTTTTCACTTTTGTTGTTGTGGGGGTTTTCTTGGGTTTTTTTTTAGTTTTCTGGTTGAATTATATTTTTAGAACGTGCGGCGGGCCAATAAAAAAGCAGTCGCTGGCTGCAAATAGTGCCCGAGTGGCACTATTTGGCCTAAATGAAGAGCAAAATTGGCTTCTGTAACTGTACAATCTGGGATGAACGGGTTACAAAAACACAACAAACTTAACAGGGTTTCCCCATGAAGCTGTGATGGTGGACTGCCACGTGTGTCTGCAATTTCTTTCAATGACAAACAGCAATATTTTCTGAGTTACGTTTTCATTAACTTAATTATGTACGTTTTTTCAACAACTAGCAGAACATGAATCGAGAACATGACAAAACTGTTAATTTAGTGGCAAAGTTGCTGAGAGCACTGCCAACATTTAAATTGCACTTTATTTACAAAGCACATCTCCACTCAGTGTGCTCATTTATCATTAAATACAAACACTGTTGGAGGCCCCTGTGATTGCGTCACTGTCTAAAGCTGTACACACTACATGTTTCTGTTGAACAACTTCGAGACACAGCTATTGTTTTCAAGACAAGCCATAAGTATTACAATGATAACGAGAGAGGAAGATTATTGCGTGACACTTTAAAAAAGCAAGTCGTGATGATGATCATAGCTCGTAGCTCGCCCGTGGGACAAAAACGAGCCATCCAGGCATGTAAACAAAAATGCCAGGAAGTGGAATGAGATTGAAACACACGCCAGCATAGATAGGCTTAGCATGTGACAAACTGTCATCAATTGACCACACATTTTACAGACTATTGTTCATATTTCGAGAAACAAAGTGAAAGTCAACATAAGACGTGTCGCGTCTGTGGTCACACATGTGCAAGTGCCAGCAAGCTAGACATGCTTAGCAAAATAAAGTGCAGTGAAACATTTTTATAAATAAACCTTTTTGAGTTTTTGTCGACTAAAAGTGGACTAAAAGTACTAGAAATGACTAAAATGTGACTAAAACTAATACACATTTTCATTCAAAAGACAAAAACAAAGATGCCTGCCAAAACACCACTGTGTTGGACTCGGGCACGTGCGCCATATTGTACGCTAACCAGGGAATGTATGTGAACTGAAGTTCTGATGGTGCTCTCAAGTCAAAGCCGGAGACACTTTGACCTCCCAGGAAGAGCGACGTAGATTTAAACCTACATTCAGTCGAGGCTTTTCCACATGGAGCTGCTCCTCTCCAGGTGCTCTGGCTTCCCACCACAGACCATAAATGTGAGGGTAATTGGAGACTTAAAGAACACTTTGATGTGACTGGTTGACGGCATGCTCCTCAATATGCGTATGATTTGTCCGCGGTCTGATGTAATCAACAGTTATTGTACGCCCATACTACCTGCAACGCTTCTCTGACTTTAATTGAGGTATTAAAGTAGCCAAAGCAGAACCTTTGAACCAGTTTTTCTGGGTTTGTTTTCCACCCCAGGAGCCTAACTCATTCATCATGCCTGATCATTACTTGTAATGTACTGTAGTTGACATTGACACCATTGATATAGCACTTGTTAAAAGGCATAACCCTGTCTGCAGCTGTTTTCTAACACTTTTCTCTTTGTTTATAAAGCATCATTACTCCTGCGAGGCAAAGCCATACCGGACAGGCTTTATTACACACACAATAACTAAACATCAGTCAAATGAGAGGGAACCAATTAAGTGTATAAGAGCCATGTAACAGACTGCAAGAGTAATTACAGAGGCAATCACTTCACATCCTTCCTGCCACATTTCACTATTACCGGCTTCTTTGGAAAACAGTCAAATTACGTCTCATTAAGCCGCTTTGAGGTTTTTAATTAAGGCACATTTTTAGAAAGTCTCAATATTTCCAAGTGTACGCTTTAATTTGATCAATAAAGATGAAGGAAGCACCGACGAAGTGCTTTATAGAGCGGGACACCCTCCATGTAGGAAAAGTGCATCTGGATGTGAGGTGGTAACCCTCATGCGCAAGGTTACAGGATGACACAAGAATGAAAAATGAGGATTATTTTCAGGCTCATTCATCCACACCCAAGCCTTCCCATTGAACTGACCTGACACAAGCTCAAAACGGAAAGAGACTATTTTTCTTGGACCGCTTAACGACAAACTCAGTTTTGAGTCGTCATGATTTTCGCAAATGGGAGCTCTGTATTTGTTTAGACAAAATCCACCGACCTTGATGTGTGGCATGAAAAGGGGGGCTTCAAGGCGTAATTGCTGCAGGTCAGTTGCAGAATACCTGCATGCATGCGTGTGTATGTTCTAAGGATGCTGCAAACGGGGGAAACTATGAGTTCCGGAACGCCTTCAGAATGAGATCATTCGAATTAAAGCACATGACAGTTATTAAAGGGTAATAAGCAAAGTCGAAGCGCATGACAGCACAAACTCCAACATTTCTGAAAGAAAAAAAGCTTGGGGCTACAACATCTTAATAGGAGAGCTGCACTGGACTAAAGTAAAGGCCTAGTTTGGTAAGTTTACTTTCAGTTGACATGTCATGTGTATAGTACAGTACTGTACTGTACTACAAAGATAATGCAATATTCGTATCACGATCGGACAAAAGTAAAAGTATCCAACCCATTCAAGTCGCCATCCCTCGTATTAGCTGACTCGCATAAACATGTCACTTTGGCCAAAGACAGGAGGAGAATGGGTGATAAAGGATTTTTTAACCTAAGGCGGTTTGTTGACATTGTTTGAAATATGCTCAGCTGAGAAGTCTGCTGTGAAAGAGGAAAGGATCTTTTTTGTATTTCTTGATTTTGACATAACCACAAATCGGCTTTTGCAAAAACATAAGTGATCATGATGAGGTTAACAATACCAGGCGTGGCCAAACGTTTTGAGAGTGAGCTAAATTCTGTATTTCAATAACTCTGTGACCTCAGTATTTAAAAAAAAAAACATTTAACCTGTTAGATATAAACTTAAAAAAATGACATTTATCTGGGAATGACACAAATGAATGGTTGCTTGAATTTGAACGACTCCGGTTTCGATTTCCCGTTTTGATTCCGGTTCCTAATGATTCTCTATTCCGATGCTTTCCAGAGGCGGGGCCATAAAAGTTTGCATGGTTTAAATGACGGCGCCAACCAGAATTCTTTTTGGAAGAAATGTCTGAACTTCTCCATGGATTGTTCAATGATATTAACTATTTATCAACTATACTATGAATTTCTTACACGGGTATTTTCAACCACAATAGAATTATCAAACTATTCAACTTGATTAGGAATGTTTTGAAGTTTATTTTTACAGGAGTACACGTTCACAAAAGATGTTAACTTTTGAAAAGTAGTGTTGGTGTCATGTATTTTTTATGACACCCTTATTTTGTTGACACAAGTAAACAGGATATAGCCCAAAGAATTCTTATTTTGAAGGCAGGAAGTGTCTTGTGTGAGCTGAGAAGGTCCCTTGACTGTTGCTAACAGAGATAGACTGTACAAATGAATAAACTTGCCTACCCGTAGCTCCCATCCTTTAATTACACCGAACTTCCCCATCAGCTAGCATCCTGAAACCCTCGGCTACATTGGCGTGAGACAGATGTCATTTATTGTTTGACTTCCCTAATTCTGTTTGTCTAGAAGAAGACTGACGTGGCGCATCAAAGATGAAGTACTATGTTATTTCTACACCATTCATCTGGAGGTGTTTAATCATGTTGGTCGTGCACCCTCCTTTGCATGATATCATCATACCTCATTAGGGTCGCGAGGGTATGCTGCAGCCTATCCCAGCTGACTACGGGCGACAGGCGGGGTACACCCTGGACTGGTCGCCAGCCAATCGCAGGGCACATATAGACAAACAACCATTCACACTCACATTCATACCTATGGACAATTTAGAGTCGCCAGTTACCCTAACATGCATGTTTTCGGAATGTGGGGGAACGGAGAAACCGGAGAAAACCCATGCACGCACGGGGAGAACATGCAAACTCCACACAGAAATGCCAGGTCTTCCCAATCTGCAGACTGTGACTGTGTGGCCCTGCATGATATCATTGTGTTGCAAATGTTGCACTGAGACGACCACTCTTTTTTACGAAGTTAAGCCAATCTTTTTAGCCGCTTCTTCTTCATTGGTGTTGGCGACTATTTCTTCCAGTCAGCGAATTGGGCATCGAAACTAGTAATCGAAATAAAAACATTTGAACAATCCCGGAAGAATTTGAACGTTAGTCCCGGTTCCCATCAGTGCTCAAGACTCGATGGCCAACCCTAGCCATGACCTAGACCTAGCCTCGACTGTCAGCTTGATGTCATGTTCCTTCCGCACACAAACCAGGGTCCACAGAATGAACATCCAGAGCGCTAGCCATTGAGCAAATAAGTTGGCATCCACTGCTTTGACATAAACTGACCGATTTTTCCTAGAAATGACCTCTTTCTCTCTCGAACTTTATGTCAACAAGAGCAGTCGACTACTTACGTTGACTTACGTGGCAACACCACGGCAAATAATCCTAAAATCACAAACATTAACCAATTATTCTCACAATTTAATTCAAATGAAAAGATGAATGCTCAACTGCTTAACGTTCATAAGAAGCAAGCAGCTAACACAAACAACATATTCAAAGCAAACCATAAGGGTAAGAAAAAGGTAGCAAGAATGGTTACTTGCATAGCAATATATTGTTGGGGTATTTTGATAATTGGCGCAAAAAGTTGACTCATTTTCTTGTTCTGCATACACAACAAAATTGACCTCGGCCCATGACATCCCTCCAGAAAGTTTTGAGGAAAACACATTTTTCTATAGTACTAATAATAAGTAGTTAATAAATAAGTAGTTTATTAATCACTCACTGTGCACTCCTGCAGAGTTGTTATTCTGATAGACAGATGCTGAGTCCTTCAAGCAGAAAGAGAGATGGGAAGGAAGCGGTGGCAGACCAAACAAAAAAAAGGCAGATGTGTGAGCACTTGAAAGGAGGACAGTGCCATCTAGAGACCTTGTTGCAACAGATGTTTGGCAAGTTTGGCAATTTGTTTCACAAGCACATAAAACAAGCGTGATCAGAAACAGCTTTTGAAAAGACAAGGGGGAAAAAAACCCAAATGTTACAAGTAACTTTCAGATATTCTTTTGTAATCACCTGACAATGTATTAATAGAGTATAATAAAGTGTGCCCTTGTTCACTCAGTTGGAAATTCAGTATTTCAACTCTGGACAAGACTTTTAAAATCCTTTTGATCCATATTGTACACTAAAATATACTAAAAACGAATCAAAGTACGTCAATATACAATACAAAACATCCACATCTTAGTTTTGTTATCAATGCCAAAGCAAATTAGTGTAATATCAAACAATACATCTCATTAATGACGTTTTTTTTTCTTTTTATAATATTCCAAGGGCCAATAAAATAACAAGCCGCAGGACACTCCTGCTCTATACAGATTATTTAATCTACAGTGCGGGTGTCTTGAGACATATTTACAAAACTTCATTAAAACAGTGAACCACATACTTAATACGAATACCCAGTGAATAACATATGTTTTTAACTAAATGTGACAGGGAGAATATTTGTTCATTTCCAAAATGAATAAAATGATATCTATGATTTTATGGAATGGTTTATTTACTTCACACATGTTTAACAAGTTAGATTAAGGAACATCACGTCCAGGGTCTCCACAATCACAATCAACGGGGAGGCCCAGTTTGGGCAAAGGGGGCACATTCTCTTAAAATGTGCAAAGGGTGCGCATCGCTACCAAGCAGGAGAGGGAAAAAAAAGATACGAGTGATCTGAGACCGCGCTTGTTGCCACAATCATTGACAGAACTCTGCAGAATAAAATGGCAGAATTCACCAACTCACCTGTCAGTCCCTTGTGGTGTAATGGTACAGCTGCTACCTTTTAAGGCAGCGACTACGTGTTTGATCCTGGCCCTGGATCCTGACTACCAAATGAAATTTTGCTTTGGGTCCTAATCTGGCCAGGGGCCGCCTTGATCACATGGTTACTGTACATGTGCATGGCTCAGCATGCCTGAAAAAGAGCAGAATGAAGCAGAGCATTATTTCTTACACAACCTGTTGATGGGCAGGAAAAATACCGCAAGCAGTCCAGTATGCATTCATGGTAATATTAACAAGAGCAGAGTCAGATAAGAATAGTATGATGAGAGATGGCCGTCTTTGCTAACGAACTGTAAATTCTCCACAACATTGGTTAGGAAACGTTGAGCAGAAGCAGAAAAAAAATACTTACCTTGACAGAATGTCTTCACAACCTCGTCGTGTAGAAGAGTAACCAATAAAAACATACAGGAGATAATATAAGATTAAAATGGGTTTACTGAATATAAATAAGTGTGATACACAAAGTAAAACTGACAAGTTTGAGTATCATAGAGACATTCAGTCAAAGCACAATTAGCAACAGTTGCTCTATTCAGCATAGTATTCTTTTGTTTTTCAATCAATAACAATGTTGCATGAGGTTTTGTAAGACATGCAGAATTTCTGATTCTGCCACAAGTGTAAACTTCTCCCTAGCCACCTGTTGTAGTAAAAACAGAAGGCGTGAAATGTGTTTATTCACTTTTTTCATGATTGCATTGCTATTGACCGCTTATAATGTCGGTTAAGCTGTACTGAATGAATACACACTAAATGTAGACATATTGAGTAGTAACTAACTGTGGCTGAAGGGTTTATAGAGAAGAACCCATTTAAGTCGACGACCGTCGGACTCGCGGTCTGAAATTGACATAATTAGTTGTTGACCTACCAGAAACCAAAACTAGTAAATGCTGTGACTATTGTCAGCGACATAAGGAGAATGTGCTGTCATAAAGGATTTTTGAACCTACAGTAGTTTGTTGACATTTATCCTCCATTTGTGTATATTTTAATTTGGATTCTTCTGTTTTCATGATATTTTAGACCAGGGGTCACCAACACAGTGCCCGCGGGCACCAGGTAGCCCCCCACGACCACATGAGGTGCCCGCAGGCCTGCTTTTCATTCAGGTTTTCAGTTAATAATGTGAGAACACTAGAAAGAAATGTATTCTGAAACATAAAATATGAGTTGTGGATACCAGCATTTTGTGAATGTTCTGGTAAAACAAGCATATTTGATTTCTTTGGGTTAAAAAAAGGTATGAAAATAATTTCGACAAAAATGAGTAGCTCGTGGCCATTTGTTTTAGACCCTTCTAACAGAGCTGCTGCAGTCATTTCATTGTATGTATTGACTACAGTGACAATTAAGCTTTCACACATGCGCAAACCTTTCTTCCTAACAATCTAAACAAGAACAACTTAAGTACATTTCAGTAGTTGCTGTTGCAGAATCCTGGTTAATACTACCACGCTTTTCTTTTGAAGCTTACTTTGCACTGAACAGGAAGTCTCTGTGTGCACATTTTAATGCTATGTAAGTAAACAGTAGTTTTTTATTTGTATATTGCTGTTGTCATGCCAAGCTGCTTAGCGATAACGAGGGAGTTGACAATACAACACATCCACATAAACAGACCAATTTTTCATACAAATGACCCCTTTGGGTCTTACATTTTACGTCCTTTTATGTCGACATCAACTTCAGCAGGCACTTTTTAGTAATAAGAACAACATAACACGGTAGACCGGGGCTTGATGAATTGGTCAACAAAAACGGGTTGTCAACTTAAGTGGGTGCCACTGCATAAAGAATACAAAGTAAAAACAGTAAGATAGAAGCAATAATAAATGGACTTTCCTACCTTTAAGGTACTCATAGTGCTTTGACAGTTACCACATTTACCTACTGATGATGCAGCATGAGGAGCAACTGGGGGTTCAGTATTCTGCCCAAGGATAATTCAACATGATAATGGGAGGATAGAGGATCGAACCTGCAACCTTCAGGTTGGAAGACGACTACGCTACCACCTGAGCAATGCCGCCCCAGTTACTAAAAGAAAACAATAAGACCCTGACAGGGAGAGCAAAAGCTTGGTGGAACTAACTTGAAAAATATAATAATTAATTTTCAATAAATTGGGTCCACCAGAACCACAATGCTGTGGTTTAAGAAAGTGAATGTGAAGAGGCGGGGCTGTTAGTTCTGATGAAGCAGGAAGTTCTTGATGGGTTGAGGAAGTGGCAGTGATGGTATATGCTGCAGACGTTTTTTCCCCAGGACTCGGCGTATCCTGATGCGACACAGGTGGGTCAACCTGCAGGGGCATTCTGACAAAGACAAACAGAAACAGTTAGTCGGACCTCATGCGGATACAACACTTTGTAAAATATGTTGATATATGGGCCACACGGTGGCCTAGTGGTTAGCATGTTGGCCACACAGTCAGGAGATCGGGAAGATCTGGGTTTGAATCTCCATTGGGCATCTCTGTGCTTGCCAACAAGGGTTTCTCCACCAAGTACGAAGCCAAATTTTGCTTTGGCATCAAATACTTATTTCCCCTCAATCACATACAAATTAATTTAAAACCTTTTATTTAATGTTATTTTTTTCTGGCTTTTGTTTTAACATTGCACAAAAAACTTACCATAAAATTCTGGACTGTTCATATCTTTGTAATATTTCCCTCATATTTCTGACCAGAAGTGTTTGTAGGTTTCAAGGAGTTTAATCTTAAACCAAACAAAGTTCAAGCCAGGGATGTCAGTAAATAATAGGATCGGATCGTGATCAAAATGTGTGGTCAAGAAAAATACCGCAAGCAGTCCAGAAGCCACTGGTAATGGAGAGCTTGGGCAATCATGCATCGTTCCTCTCTACATGAACTCAACTTGACTTGAATGATGAAACTGCTTTGGCAAATCCCAGCCCCAAACCAGACTCTTCCACAAAACCTATTTTCATTGCTCTAATGTGTGATGTGCTTTACATCTCAGCTACTGTGCTCAGTGATGTAAGGAAAGCATGCAGCTGCTTGGTCATGTACACAAGTGCCGCCTAGCTGCATGTTTTTGTGCCGATCTTAATTCCAAAGCAGGTTTGGCACTCCGCAGTTACTGAGTCAGCCTCAGCAGTCTGTGACTGCAATTTTAGCCTGGTACTTTATGGCTGAAGGACTGTTCCTATCAGGGCCATAGCAAGGGCACATTGTATTTTTTTCCAAAGCATTTTTTGTATTCTTAATCATTCTTATTTTGCAGGCTGGTATGCCACATCACACAGCTGTCTGTTCATTCACATACGCACATAAATCATACACATACACGGGCAGCAGTGGCTTATGAGGTACAGCAGGTCATCCAGAAACTGTGACTGTGGAGTGAATAACGGGTTCTCAGTGTAAAGCGCTGTGGATGTTCTGGTGAACGGCACGATATCAATCCAATCACTTACTGTAATAATAATTATGTGGATCTCCAGGATCGTATACATTAGCGGCCTAGGTTGATGCTATAGTTCATAATAGAATATTTAAGCGAAATAAGCTAAACTATGCCATTAAGCCTACCAATCCACCTTGGTTACTGGAACAATTCGAGCAAAGACCAACTCCATAACAGAATGTCAAAAGTCATTTTTCCAATTTGACTTACTCCTCGCTTCCAGGAAGACCCTAAGGGCTTCTGGATCGACCTTTCTCCGGTTGGGAGCCTCCATCTCAGCCTCATCCCAGGGTACATAGGCTGGGTTGGCCCCGTGGTCCAGCAGCAGTTGGACAAAAGCCACCTCGCATCCATGTCGTAGCACGGCATCCAGAAGGCAGGAGGCCAGGCCGCGAGTCAGAGCATCGTGACAAACAGGCCCTGAGTAGTTGAAGTCAGGCTGAGCACCAGCCTCCAGCAGAGCCCGGAAGCAGTGCAGGTGGTGGTAGGCAGCGCTGATGTACAGCGGACACACCACCAAAGTGCTGAGGGTGCGGGCACATAGGGGAAGCCGAGGACCCAGCTGATGATCCATATCAACGTCAGCATTAAACCTGAAACACAGTAACATCAGTCCCTGTGCTACTGTTGTCATTAAAAATACTGGTTAATGACTGTATATCGGTGTAACAAACATAAACACTGTAACAAGTAATGAGCAGATGTGAGTTCATTGTTTTTATGGTGGCACAGTTGTAGTCAACCATGATCACTAACGAGACGTTAATAGACCTTGACCTTGTCAAGTTAAAAGACATTCAAAAGGAATGTACTGTATGCATAATTTTGACCCTGTGTGAATTAGAAAAAAAACCACAAATAAATCCAAACTTCTGCACCCAATTCTGTTTTTTGAAAATCACTGCCTCAAATTATCATAAAATCCCCAAATTGAGTACAACCAGGATTTAGATAAATCCTGTCCAAGGCTCACCGGATGAGTTCCTGAAGTACATCCAGCCGACCAACACGTACAGCATGGTAAAGTGGTGTACTGCGGTGGTGACGGCTCCCGTTGGGGTTGGCTCCAGCCTCAAGGAGGACGCGTACACAGTCCAGGTGACCGTTAACCACAGCGACATACAACGCTGTTTGGCCTTTGACATCGACGAGGTCCACCTCAGCCCCTTGAGCTATAAGGTAAGCCACGCAGGTTACGTGCCCTGCTGTGGCTGCAATCCGCAGCGGGGTGCAGGGCAGACAGCCACAACACCAAACAGATTTCTCATTGATACGCCTGGAACGACAGGAAAGACAGGAGTTACTTGTTATGGTTGACTGGTGACAATAATTAACTTTTAAAGGGAAAATACTGGAGCCAAATGTATAGAAATAGGTAAATACTCAAATAAGTGTGTAGTGATTGATTATTTTGTCATGTTTTTCAGGAAAAAGAAAAAACAAAAACATTTAATTTGTGACTTATCTACTGTATCTCCCTAATTCATCCATCCATCCACTATGCCTTCTATGCCTCACTAGGGTCGTGGGTATGCTGGAGCCTATCCCAGCTGACTTTGGGTGAGAGGCGGGGTACACCCTGGACTGGTCGCCAGCCAATAGCAGGGCACAACCATTCACACTCACATTCATACCTATGGACAATTTAGAGTCGCCAATTCACCTAACATGCATGTTTTTGGAATGTGGACAACATTCAACATGTGGACATCATGCTAACCACTAGGCCACCGTGCGGCCCTCCCTAACAAAGACAATTACAGCTTAAAAAGAAGTTTCTATCTAAAAACACACAAAAAAAGGTCTCACAATCTGATATTAAAATCTGACTAAACTTTTCCTGTTTTAGGTCAGTTAGGATTACCAAAATGATTTCTATTTGCTAAATGCTGCAATTACAAGAAAGAATATTTTATTTATCTAATATTTTATGTTTTTTTTATTGCTTTCTTCAACCTCCAACTAACTCAAATGCTGTCAGTTAACCTATCAGAAGCTTCCAAAGCCATGTCATCATCATGTGGGATTTCCCACATTGTTTAAAAGACATTATCTTTGTGGAAGTAAACTTTTGACTTTGGAGATAGTAATAAAAAATAAAAAAAAACCTTTCTAAAATATTCTCTCTCTCATAACTGTGGTATTTAGCAAATACAAATAATTTTAGTAATCCTAACTGACCTAAAACAATAAAATTTAGTCTGATTTAATTTCACATAGTGAGAGGTTATGTCTTCTTACACAGTGTAGGTGAACTTCTGGTATCAACTATATGTTGTATTTGTTCAACTGAAGATGTATGCGATTTTACCAGAGGTGGCCAGCGTCAATCATCAATCATCATGAATATATATATTTTTTTAATCAAATAATGACATGGGACAGTATTTTAGGAGTGACAAAAAAACAAGTCTTTCTAATCATTTATATTTTGTTGAAAAAAAAACATATCAGCGACACACCACTGGTACTATAACAGAAGTGATAACTGATATTTATTTTATTTTATTTTCTCACACACATTGATGTGAATGATGGGCAGTTGTGACTGAGAATTTATGATTGCAACCTGTGGTCGATGGAACCCAGGTTGAATTTTACAGAAGAGTTTTGAAAGTCAAGTTATCCGAAAATGGGAGAATAATTTGAAGATGGATCAATAATTCTGAATTAGAAGTACATGTGTTTATTCTACAACTGAAGTAAAACTACTTACTGGAATGACCCATCCTTGGCTTTATTTATTCATGAGGCTGCACTCTGGCTTTACTGCATACATTTACTTATATTATGTATTTGAATGCAGGCTTGCCAACAAGAGTATCTCCACCAAATACAGCAGGGGACAACAGCATTGTGATGTTTCACTAAGTTGTCACTTTTGCAAGCACACGCAACAGTCCGTCAGCCCACCTGTTTATTTAATCATATATACATAATCCATTCATTTAAAAAGCACTCATCCTTACTCTCTGAAGCCATCTTCCTGTAGTAGGTTCCTCAGGGTGTCCAGATCCCCCACATAGGCTGCATTGTGAAGTCGCATGTCATCCTGCTCCAGAGGTTTGTCACAGAACTGCTCCTGGAGCCATTCTTTGAGGTTACGACCTGGCGATGACACACAGATTAAACCAAATTACAATCCACAGTGAATTGATTTTATCACAACCTAATGCAATTGTCATTTACCAGTGTGTAAAACAAAGAAAAACTGTAGCTCAGAGATGATGACGATAGCGTGGTTTGATGTGTGAGCGACAGCCGCAGCGTCTCTTTAAACGCTGAAAAATCCATTCTTCCACAACAGTAACTGCCATAATGTCTTCAATAAGAGTCAATTTTGGATCGGTCCTTTTAACTTTAATCCAAAAGGACGGAACAATAAACTTCTGCCTGCACACAACGGACACACGGAGTTTAGTGTTTTAGTTTGTCTTTGGCGCTTTAGTGTGCCTGGAAGTGACGAAAACCAGTCAACTCAAGATCACCACAGTATTATATTTTTATAGTTATAGTTTCTCTTTTTTTTGTTTTAAATCACTTAAGGTCCACCATAGCTCAGGCTCATGACAGCTTCCGGTGGTGTTTATTGTCAAGTTAATCACTTTGTTGAAACGTGATTTCAGAGTGAATACTTGATGCGGCCCAGCCCCACTCAAACTCTACCTCCAGCGGACCCGAGGTAAGTTGGGTCTAAGACCCCTGCTGTAAAGTGTATATTGCATATCAATTACAGGGGCGGGCAGACCAGTCAAAATATGGATAGTCTCGATACTAAGGCAGCCGTAGCAGATCGATACGAGCGTGATAAAATGGATAGCTTTCAGTTCTGTTTCATTTCTGAAATATCTGTGTTTTTGTTGTTGAGTTGTTAATATTGTTACATTTATATACTGGTATATTTGGACGATTTTTGCACTATTGACTTTACTGTATTTTGCTCAATTAATTTGATGTAATAAAAAGGGAATAAGGGAAAGATTCTACTTTTTGGATGACATTGTTACATTGTTTTATATTGTTGTAGTTTGTGGATCAAGTCTTTTGTATGACTAAAATCTTTAACCTGTTTTATTCTGAGCATAATATTTATCAACAAATTAAAGGCTAAAACACAAAATCATTAAATAATCTTGAAAAATCAAGTAAAACGTGTCGGTATCGTCAGCTAGCCCTATATTAGCTTAGTATCGCATCAATACAAAATCTGCAGTATCCCCTACTGTGGGTATCACACACCACACTTCATAATTACAAATGAAAAGGTAATACACACTGTAACAGCTTTAAATGTGTCTCAGCTATGGTTCATAGGGTATGGTGCATTTAGTGGGAATGTAAAAATGGAGGCAATGATGCATTCGCGTTACCTGCTGCAGTCGCACTGGGCAGATCTGAGACAGTAATGACAGGCAACAAACAACGAGACGGCTCGTCAACATCAGCCTCGGCACCCTCGGCCATCTTTATGCTGTGGAGAAGACCTCCAAGTCTAATTAGAGGGTGGATGGTCTAAACAGGAAGCTAAAAATGAGACAGGAAACATGAAAACTCATTTAACAACATGAACGAGTGTCAGAGGAGCTCAGTGAGTTACTTCCGGATTGAGATCAGCTGTTCCTTTAAAGGGACAGTACGATGTAATATGACGAACTCTAATAAACAAGAAGGGCTTCCATTAATCCATTTTCTATGCCGCCTCTCCACATTAGAGTCTCGGGGGTATGCTGGAGCCTATCCCGGCTGACTGAGAAGCAGGGTACACCCTGGACTGGTCGCCAGACAATCCGGAAAGTACTCGCGTTGCTTCACTATTTCCATATTTTGCCATGCCTTATTCCAAAATAGAATCAGTCTTTTTCCCCTCAAAATTCTACATCTCATAATGACAATTTGAACAAAGTTTTTTTTTTTTAATGTTTGCATATTTACAAAAAACAAAACAAAAGAAATCACATGTGCATAAATATTCACAACCTTTGCCATGAAGCTCAAAATGGAGCTCGGGTGCATCCTGTTTCCACTGATCAAAATATCTACAGCTTCATTGGAGGTGGTATTCCTCGCTTGAACAAAGGGAAAAGACAAAAAACAAGCATTGTAATTCTAGTGCAAGAAATATGTTAAACTGCTATATTTTGCCTTTCTCTTGACGTAAATATAATATATATGGGACAAAATTGATGCATAACACCACATAGTTAATTTTAACATTTTAAATATATATATTTTAGAGATGTGTTTTGACACTTCTTAGTACAAGTCGGGTAAACCAACCATATATATATATTTTAAAGTTCTCTGGTGAATCATTAGATAAGATGTAAACAGAATGGTGTAAGGGACCACACCAAAAATATTAAAACCACAGTCGCTTTTAAAGTTATGGGTTTTAATTACGTCATTAAAACCTAATGGATGTCCCGAGTATAAACCAACCACTTCACAGAGGCCAGCTTTGTAAAAATATAAAAAGGCAGGCTTTGCTACACGTCTCAAAATAAAGCCTAGAACTCTGCCAAATATCCACCAATCAGCTACAAGGTGTTGGAGTTGTATGTTTGATCATTTTGTTTGCCCTGTACTACTTTTAGACAAAGTGAGAGTCAGGAGCAGAGATTGGAGTAGAAATTGAGGTCGACAGATTACAAGATTAGTTAGCTGCCACAGGCAAAATGATGTGAAAGGTCATTCACTGGAAACCTGAACCATTGTAGATCTTAAAGGCCAAATCAGCTTTTGATATTAGAAAGGCTTCCATGTCTTTACGGTCACTTCGTTGTACAACCCCCCAAAAATGATTAAGGACGATTGAGCTGGCCTCCACCTTCTTGGTTGGTGATGTTTGACAACCCACCTGTTGACTGTGCAGTGTGCTTGCTGAGAGCAGGTGTCTACACGTCTCACAAGGGGCCTTCAGCTCTAAATCCTTAACTTGCAGCACAAATTCTGTCAGAATCTTATTTAAAAGTATTTAAAGGGCCATTACAATATGTTTTGTGTATTGCAGCTGTTTTATGACTCACTACAGAGATGAAAGTCGTTCCTTATGGTACTTGAGGGTCTCAGGAGAAACAATGTTCCACTCATAGTTTCAGCGGGGGGTGGGGGGGGTGGGGGTGGGGGGGGGAGAACTTGACTTTAATGTGGCTTTAACAGTCTGTGCCCCCCCCCCCCCCCCGAGTCATACAAAAAGAGAGATACTTATTAGAGTAGTTTATTTCACTTTACTACAAAATATAGATTTATAAGACCTATAATACAATCTCCACATATACATTATACACATTTAATAGTGTGAATAGTTCTTTCATAAAACACATGCCACAAACACTTCATATTGAATTTATAAATGCGTAGGTTATAAACCCCAAAACTGTTTCTACCACCAAACAACTACAAACAACTTATTTCCGTGAGACAGCATGTGAAATGTAAATGTTAGACAGAGATTTTGTCACCCACCAATTGAGTCATCTGTATTGAATACATTGAAAATATGGGATGGGATAAAATACAATAATACAACAAAAGTTTTATAGACAGAAATAACCTGATCATCTCCTTTTTTGGCCACAAAGTGTAGCACGTCATGATTACACAAATAGTTGTAATTCAATATTTGACAGCAGTGTCTTGAGTATTTATATACAAACGAGAGGCAGTTTCTCATTGATGGTACTTGGATGCCATAACAAATGGTTCTTTAACATGAAAACTAAAGTATCACAAAGAGCAGTGGACAATTTACATAAATTGCCACAAATAAAATAAAACTTGGATATGTAACCTGAGTGTATTTAATACATTTGCACAAAATCTTGAAAAGTGCTCTGGACAACTATTTGTTATCCCTGAAAACTTCAATTAGCAGTGGTTGAGCTCTGATTAAAGAAAAAAAAACATTCAGCAACAAACTTAAACCCCTTGCACAGAATGCACAGGGTATTATTTGAATTTTGAGAAAGGAAGGAACAGTGATTATTTTGATTTACCCTTAACCCCTTAATCCCTAATTTTAATCTCTAACTCCAGCCCTTTTCCTAACCCTAACCCCATAACCCCTATCCCTAACTCTAACCTTTTACCCAAAGCCCGAATTTTAAACCCGAACCCGACTCTAACCCCCTGACCCCAATTCCTAGCTATTACCCATTTACCAATCCCCAAAATCTAACCCTTCATTAAAAAACCCAAACTCTAATACCTAACTCTAACCCATTAACCAAATCTGAAACTCTAACCCTTCGTCAAAACCTAAACTCTAATCCCTAAATCTAACCCCCAACCCTAATCCCAAACTCTAACCGCTAATCCTAACCTTTACCCAAACTCTGAACTCTAATCCTTTACCCAAACTCTGAACTTTAATCCTAACCCCCGACCCTAATCCCTAACTCTAAACCTTTTACCCAAACCCTGAACTCTAACTCCCTACCATAATCCCAAACTCTAACCCCTTAACCATAACAGTAACCCCAACCCAAACCCCTAAATCTAACCCGTACCTCTCACCGCTATCCCTAACTGTAACCCCTTATTCTAAAAGTAACCCCTAACTCGAACTGAAACCCCAATCTTAACCAATTATCAGTAAACTATTGCTTTAAATGACATATTTTAGCAAATATTCTCACAAATACAAAAACCTAGACTAGTTACTATAACTGTAAGAGGAGAAGCAATCTTTAGTGGAAAAAAAAGTAGCCAACCTGACTGTATTACAGTGTTCCCTCGTTTATCGCTGGTGATAGGTTCTCAAAATAGCCCGCAATAAGTGAAATCTGCAAAGTAGCCAACTTCATTTTTTTTTTACAAATAATATATATGTTTCAAGGCTGTAAAACCCCTCACCATAAACCTCATACATTTTTGTCAGACAGGCAATAACATTTTCTCACATTCTCTCTTGTTTCAACACTCTCATTTCTTTTGAATTTTAATGATCAATCGACAGGTCGGACACAAGAAATTCTTAAGTCACTCGTGTGTATTTCGTGTGAAGAAAAGGCACAGTCCTGTGACCGTGCCTTTTCTTCCTAGGGTTGTTCCGCTGTACTGTAGCGTTTTTAAATCCTTGATAAAACATATTGCTGCAGTACTCATCCTGTTGCAGTCCTCCTCCTTCAAACCAAAGATTCATTTACAAGCTAGCTAGCAAGCAAGATAGCAATGACACAGGAAACACGGCAGGGTGGCATGAAGGAGATTGATTGACAATGGTCTACGGCCAATCATGACGCAGAAAACAACACACTCAGCTTCCTACAATAAAAATTCTTCTTAAAGGGCCGGGCTCGGCCTGTAACAGTCATAAGCTGTAATAATAATTTTTTAAAAACCACAAAAAAAATTCCACGAAACAGCGAATCCGCGAAAGGTGAACCGTGATAGAGCGATGAAACACTGTATATCATCAGAAATCACATGGAAATGTTCAAGTTCCGTTTGGTGCCTTTTCAGCAGAATATTCAACACTTGCTATTTCTCACCTTCCTTAAAAGGTATTAGTTCTGTACACCACAATTAACAGCAGAAATCCTCAGGTAGACTGGAGAGTTGGGCCATTTTAGAGGCCTACTTAATCTTAACTTCCTCTTATTTATTGTTCTGAATTAACAGATTCCCACATGTTCTACAAAAAAAACACATCACTCTAATTCAAACATGTACCTTCACCATTCACATGCAACACAGCTGAGGAGACTGAGAAGCAGCAGGAATGAAATAATATAACAAGTATTGTTGAAAAGAGATAGGGCAGGCTGTAAAAGAAGTAAGAGGATATGCAGTGTATCTTAAAGAGAAGGGTACATGTTTGTTTTTTTTCATGAAAAATATATGTTGAAAGGGAGCAATGTTAAATCCAGTATTATTGTCATTTTGGTAAACATCATTGTTGGTTTTCTGCTCCTGTTCAAGTGTAAACGCAAACAATCTAACATCTTGGACAAATAAACATCAGACAACACTCAAAACAAAATAGAGTGCCACAGCAAAACCTGGTCCAATAACTGTTAAATATATAGGTACTGTATATTAATTAGTGCTTATTTTGAGGTATGCTAGACTTTTGATGAAGAAACCATAAGGTGTGTGCACTCAAAGGCATCATTATACTATATGATAATAATAATATTGGACAAAAAGACAGGTTATGGTTGATTGAACAGAAAGAAGGAATTTTTAAATACTTGTCAATAGCTTTGGGTTGAGGTATCATTTTTAACCATCACTAAGTGACAGCAACCAGCCTAGGGCCAATTAATCCCAGACACTGACATTTTTCCCCTCAAACGACTTTTATTATTCCCTAATGTTTTAACGAGGCTGTAACTGTTGGAATATCACACTTTCTTTAAAAAAAAAATTCAAAACAGGAAAAAAAAGATTGATTTCCAGTGGCATAGCCTGCTATATTATGTTGCTATGCGCCACTGATCATTTATTTTCAATATCGAATTGCTAACCAAACGCATGCTCAAGGCCATGGAATCAGTAAAAACATGGTCAAAAACAAGAAAAATAGAAGCGTTTTGTGTGCCCTTTTGGTATCTTACCACTGTGGCTGGTTTCCCAATGTAAGGGTGGAATGATAGAAGGGTGGTGCAGTGCAGATCAGTAATTTTAGTCCCCTATGCAAGATATTACATACTGAAAAGAACTGTGCTGCTTGATGGAAAGTGGGTCAATTCCAACAGAATAGAGCTAAACCTCCAAGCTACTAGAAGGATATGTATTATTTGTTGTTTTATTACTTTCTTGGTTTGACTGGGCATGTATTGAATGGTTTCCAATACATGTTCAGAAAAAAATCTTCAAAAAATAGTGCTATCTAAGCCCACAAGTTGATTGAAAAAATTCTAAAAAGTTTTGTTTTAAATATTAGATTTTCTCTGCATTTATCAAGATGCTTGTAGTTTCTCACTTCAAGTAGGAGAGGAGATGATTCCTGCCAACTTCTTTTGGATCTTCTCTTCATTCCTCAGTATGTTGGACCTCAAAGCACAAATCTTGTCCTGGTAATCCTTGATCATTTGGTCTAGTTCATAAAGTTCTGCCTTTAGAGGTTCTAACGCCCAGTCTGTCGCTCTGTACAAGAATGAACACAAAAAAACAACCACAAAAAATGTCAATCCAAAGAAAGCATCTTCAGTGAATATGATTGTACAAGCCTCTCCTGGAAGGGGCACCAAATTACTTTTCCAATTATTGATTTGAACAGTGGACAGACCGTCCAACTGTTTGGGTCTACAACTTCCTGTGGGTTTTCAATGAGATCAGGAGCCATCGATGGTCACATTGTATATTCATTACATTTTCATACATGCCATTCTGTGGACCACATTGTATCACTATGTTCATGTCCATCATAGGAAACTTAACCAAAATGACATCCACACCACAGACCAAGAAGAAAAGAAAACATGAATACCTTTAAAGTTACCATTTAGATGGTTCATTGTTGGGGTATGGATTGCAAGAGCTTTACTAACTAGGAAAGGCAATTTCTATAGAAATTGCGTTCAAATGCTGAAGAGTTAAAGCTGAACTGAAATGCAGCATGGAAAAAGTAGAAGTAAATTACAGGAAAATAGGGAATTATTGGAATGTGGAAAATTCTTAGCCTGAGTGTATTGTATGTATGTATGCTCTATGACGTTTGTATGATCTACATGTGTCAAACTCATGCCATGGAGGGTCGAGACACTGCAGGTTTTCTCTCCAACCAGTTTTTCCAGCACAAGATTTAATTGATGAGCTCCTTCCCACAAATTGAAGGAGGTGTTAATCATTAATATTACCTGCTTTAGCGACGGGCTGGAAAGAAAACCTGCAGGGTCTTGGCCCTCCATTCTGATGTATGATTTCAATGGGTTGAGAAATGTGGAAAAAGCCATTATTTCAAATGTCTATTTTTGGGACGGAAAATGTGTAATTCCAAGGGAAAAATTTTTTTTTGCAATGTCAAAAATACATAACCTGAATGAGTTTGACATGGGAATGGCTTGAATCAGTTGAGAAATGTGTAAGTAGTAAGAGTAAGTAGTAGTAAGAAGTAGTAAGCTGTCAAGATAAAAAAATAATTTGTGTTCCAGAAAATGTTGGAAATTTTGGTATGGGGAAAATTGCTAGTGCAAATGTCCCGAATGAGCTAATTATTTTCATGTTGGAATGGCTTGGATCGGCTTGAACTTGTGAAAATTGTCCATTCATTTTCAAATGGAAATTTGTCAAGGAAAATGTGAAATTACAGAAAATGTGGGATTTTTTTTAGAATGTGTTAAATCGATGGCTCAAATGTCCCAAAGGAGCAGAACATTTTGATGTTGGAATATTTTGAAATCGCTTGATAAAGCAGTTAGCATCAAAAAACATTGTGGAATAACAATCATAAATAGAATTTCGGTGCAGAATAACATATTAGCATATGTGTGAATGCTCTGCAGCACACAATTACACCAACAGAGAAATTAACAAAGTCTTACTCATTACGTACGTATTGTGTGTGTTGTGTGCGAGCACTCTCACCTCTGCTCCTGCAGCAAAGCCTGTGCATGCTCCTTGTTCTCCTTCCGCCAGCTTTGCAGTTCTGCTTGCATGGCATCTATATCCTCCTGGACATAGTCCATGATCTTACCCAAAGGCAGCGCGCTTTGACAAACCGACTGGATGGATGCACGGAGCCGCTCTATCTCCCGTGTTACCAGGTCCTGCTCTTTCTTTCGGGCTTCTTCTGACACCAATTTCTGAACATGGAAGCCCAATTTCATCAAATGTCATTAAAAGTGATAGTCATCTGAACAAGCTTCTTTTAAGTTATTCAAATGTATAAGAAGTTATCATATCAAATCCAAACCAAATTTCCTTAATAAATGAATGGCATTAGAGTTCAGGGAAAGCGGCATTTCGTGGTTTCTAAAAATGTTGGGCAGGAATGGAACAAACCTCGTTGTGTATATAAAGATCAAACGAATGGCTTAATTGCGTTGGTAGAAGTCAGGGGGCTGGCTCGCTTGATGGCAAAGGCCTCAGGTACGCTGATTGGTTGACAAAAATCAGGGGTACCTCCCTTAACAGGCTGCAAACCCAAGGATGTTTGCTCAGCTGGGTATCATTGCCTAAAGTGAGCATATACTGTATGTGTGTATAAAGTACTACAACCCTGAAGCCACACATATCCATGCAGACATAAACACTCATTTACACAAACACGCACGCAGCCTAAGCACCTGCAGTCATAGTTCTTATTTATTTTAGTAACAAGCTGTGGCAGCAGGGTTATTTTACTACAGTATTAAATAACAACTGCCACACTTAGTCCTCCTGTCAAGTTCAACTCAAGGCACAAGTTAATGCCATTTGGTTGTGCAGACACCTGCCATGAAGAGGCAGCAGACATGGTGCTTGTGGCAACAAGCCAAACGACAGCTTTTCTTCCAAACATGCACCTCCTCAGAGCCCACTCAGGAAGAGGGCGTGGTCGATGAGGTGCATGATATTTACTTTACTGAGCCACCACTTCAGTAAACTAAATAGTTCAGTAAATACACACAACCTGACGACAGAGGGACCACATTGCAGCACATGTCATCAAGACTGAGTGTTCTCCATCTTTTTTGTGAGCCATTTGAGGTGGTTCCTGAGTGTGAGGGTTGAAAAGCCTCAGGTCTGTGGTCCCCCATCTAGGTGGGTGGCTTTCCACTGGGTGAGAACCCTGCAGCTACACAAACACTGTGGTTCATTCAGGCTTTTGGTTTGGTCTGCACAGTGTAGACAATGTCCATGTTTACATTCTATTTGCTGACCCTTGACTAACACACGTATAGCTCTTTTAGATGGCGGACTAGTGTGAAAACACGGTTCTTGGTACTCTGTCTGAAGCTGGGCATACACTGCACAATTGTTAAAAGTGTTTGCTTTAAATTCCAACTTACAGTGTACAGTCGTCCTTCGCCACATCGCTCTTTGAATTTCACGGCTTCACTCTGTCACGTTTTTTCCAAATATATTAATAAATCATCATGGTTTCGTAGTTGACTACGGCCTATTATTAGTCAAAAAATACTTTATATATACAGTATATTTCCAAATACAGTAATACCTCGTTTATCACAGTTAATTGGTTCCAGACCCGACCGTGATCAGTGAGTTTCCACGAAGTACAATTCCTTATTTATATATGGAATATTTTGACAGTTAGAGCATAGAAAACATGTTTACAACCTTCTAAATACAGGTTTTAACATTATTAGAGCCCTCTAGACACCCATTTGTATTACCCAATAGAAGAGAAACAATCAGAGAAAATAAGCCATTTAAAACATAAATAAGATTTGTTCGTTGTAACAAATGTCTTTCGGATACGTGATATCGCGTGAAGTGACGTTGGAGGTTCAGAGTTGAGTTTTACCTGGATTACGGCCACAACAGTAGCCCATATTGTTATGATTATTATTATGATACCATTATTATTGTGCCTGTTGTGAGACAATTTAAACCTATAATAAAATGGGTGTTATTTTATGTCTAGAGGGCTCTAATAATGTTAAAAATCATATCTTGACAATCATAAACAGGTTTTCTATGCTCCAACTACAAAAATATTCCATTTATGAATAACAAATCTTACTTTGAGAAACTTCTCTTATCACGGTCGGGTCTGGAACCAACCCGTGATGTACGAGGGATTACTGTACATGTTTTAAACCTGCAACAGATTGAAGTCCTCACAAAAGGTATGGACAGCAACGGCATGATCAACACCTCTATTATTGTGTTTAAGCACACTGAGTAAATCTTAATGCTGTAGTACATTTTACTATATTTAATTATGCTCGGAAATCCCACAAAATACGCTCAACTTGAATTCAACTTAAATTACGTGGTGTCTCGAGACTAGTATTAGGCAAGGAGATTTGATTTAAAATTTTCTTGATTTACATTTTCAGTTCATGTAGAGCTGGGAATACATTCATATATTCATATATGTATATATTTCAGCCATAGTTGCAAATGGTGATTAATCATGATTGATTAATTTGAAAAATGTGATTAACCAGTTTAAAAATGTTAATGATTTGACAGCCCTACTAAAAAAAAAACACATTAAGGGTAAAGCAATGAGCTTCTTATTTGCCATTCCCTTGATCAGTGTTGAAAAGTCAAAGAAAGATACAAGTGCATACTACACAGTACATGCACCACCCATGGCAGAATTAGTTTAGTTTAGTCCGTCCATTTTGCACAAAGTAGTGTGCATTACTCAGCAAGATGACTGAAGAATCCAATTACCTGGCATGCCAGAAATGTTGTCAAAATCATAGATCAATGAAAACCTGAACAAATGAAAAAAAACTTGTAGGTTGTATCTATCAATTTGTTTCAGTTGAAGGAGGACTGGCAGCTCGTCAACATCTAACCAAACAATGTCAACAAGCATCTACAGAACTAAGATGATTAATTGAATGTCAGGGTTATTTCCTTATGTGTCCACAAATACAGAAAAGGCCTCGATGTTTATGAAGACACAGGGTATGGAGCAGAATATTTATTTTCTTGACAATTCTACTGCGTATTCTGGCCCTTCTCTGTGAGTCTCACTCAACAGCCATCCATTTGTGTGCCACGGGGTTTATTTATACATTACAAACCCTCATCAAGCCTAATTTGAAAGGGGTAACGAAGAGGGGAGTAAGGAGTACACACAAAAAAATCTTATGAAAACGCAGCTGCTGCAAGGGGCAAATTCTGTGTAAATAAAAGAAGTATCTTGGAAAAATATACAATGCAGCCAAGGGGTCAGGAGCAGGCCATCCCCACGAAATATGCAGGATTCTTATGCCACAAACACATAATATACTTTGATCATTCAATATCTTTCTTTACAGACAACAGTAATGAAAAGGAGTTGGCTGGCTGCGGACAGCATAGCTGCAGTGTCATTTGAGAAACAAAATGGTAGAAATGTTAACATTTTGCGCTGATTCAGAAGTCACAGTGGTCTGTGACTCACTTGTTTTAGACAACCAAGTTAAAAAAAATGAAATGTGGCAGGTGAAATTTAAAACCTGACATACCACATGGAATGAGGAAGTTCAATATTTACATTTTTGACCCAGCACGTTTTGCCATGATTACAAGGGGGAAAAATGACTCAATTAAACTGACCTCTCCACACTTTAATGTCAGGAAGGAAGTCATTTATGCAGCTGACGAGGCAAGGTTGGTAACAAGGGAGGGGTGGCGAGACCATAACTTATGTGCAGACATACGTGCTCCAATATATATCTTTGCACCCCACAGGATTGTCTGAAATATCTGTTTAGACTCTCTGAGAACTGAGATGTCTGAATTAGGAAAATTGAGAAAAACCAAGGCTATTTTCACATTTAACAAAGACTATATTTGTATTAATACTTCCTATAAAAGAAGGGTTGAGGTGAATAAAATTGCCAATACAACATGCTTGTGTAAATTACAGTAAATCACATTTCTACTGTACTGTATGAAGCTCACTGATGGCTAACTTCAGTTGAGCGTTATGATGATGTCAGATGTCGTGGTTGGGGGATAACTGTCAACATGAGTGACAGTCCAAAACAGTGCACATATTAGTGTTGGGGCGGTCAGCGAGAAAAAAATGCAAGGAAAATGTGTCTCAATGGAGAGGACCACCCAAAGCAGATGGCCTTGCTCCCCACAATACAGACAAAACTCTCGCAGCAGTTCACACTTAAAGCAACAATGGAAGACTGCTGACATAGGGTCATTCATCAGTCAAGATGCAGAAATAGACACATCATTTTTTTGTTTTTAAGTATGAAAATAATCTTGCGCTTTTATTCTGAAAGGGATTTTGTTATGCAGCTGGGTGTCGTCGGTTAATACTTCTATAGGTGGAGACAATTCTCTGCAGTGCTATTTGAAAAGCTGTTGTCATAGAAGACCAACAAAGCTTGTTAGCATTCAGTTGCCATTAAGATGTTGAATGTGCAGCCTGTCTCTTGTTGAGTATTTTATGATTGGTGTGTATCAGCTGTTTAAGTGAAATATAGATCTTAATTGTCCATTTAATTGTCATATTTGGATGTGTTTGAAATTGCAATGTAAAATTGATAATGCTAATCGCTAGCGCATATATGGGATTCTCAATGTAAATGAGCATTGAGCTAGCGCATTTGTTTAAATGCATTTTGTTTAAGTTGAATGTTACATAGAAATTAGTTTGTGTTTAATGTAAGTTCCAAGTGACTTGCTTTATTTCTGTATGTTTAGTTTAACCGTTCCTCAAAGTACAGGCTCTAAAATGGTACTCAACTGGAGTCTTTATTTAGAACCCGTTAATCTGTCTGCTGAGATGGCAAGTAGACCAACGGGAGCAGAATAAAAAACCTTTGCAGATACATTTTGTTAAAATGATTTTGAGTTTGTGAATAAAAAGTTATTTTTCATGAAATGTTCATTAAACTTGTTTTGTGCTGAAATTCAACCTGCACTGTCTTTTTATTGAATATAAGATATTTAAGAAATTTTATTTGAAAAATGTTCACAACTTGTGTTGCCGCTTGTCATTAAGGGATGATGGTGGGTCTCCCAGCCAAACCAGTTGAGAACCACTGATCTAAAACATCCGTTATAAAACTAGATACTTCCAAAATTATACACAAACCAGTGATGTCTATGGGTTTTTTTATGTGGGCCTTTCTAAGAGGCACTGAGGAAGGCCAGAGCATATTTTAGCTCCAGACATCTTGATGTGTGTATCAATTGTGTGTGGTCTGTTAGAAGCCACACTAACTTGTCAGGGTATTAGACCTTCAGCTTCACTGAAGGGGAACATTTTTGTGGTTCCAAGGCAGCATAATTACACCTCTACACTCCATTTGTTTACATCTTTTTTTGTGATAATAACCAGCGCTGCACGGAACATTTCAAAGTGACCCACACAATTACCATTCAGGACTGATAGGACTCATTGATAGTCCTGCCTCTGCTTGTGTGTCACACATAAAATGTGTTGAAGAGGGCCCTCTAGTGGACACAATAATATTACAACATTTTAAGTGAACATACCTCTTTCGATTTGCTGGAGGATGGTAATGACTCATAGTCTTTTTTGGTTTCCAGAATCTTTTTCACAAGTCCACCTAGAGTAAAAGAGACATTTTTTAGTGAACTTAAAGCTTGCTTTCTTAAAACTAAAACATTTGTGTTATTCAACAAGAAGCACATGAAAAGAATATGTCTGACTCTACCATGTTTTTCTTCACTGTTAAAGTCTTGTGCAGATCCCTGTAATAGAGACACATTATGAAGTCAACATCTACGTCGCATGTGCAAAATTCCCCATTATCATCACTTGCCAACTCCTTATCAGGAGCATCTGCAGGTTCAGGAGCCGCCTGTGCCACAATAAACTGCTCATCTTCCTCCTCCTCCTCGTCAGATAACTTCTTTCCATCTCTGATGACTGATGACTTTGCACTAGAAACCCTGGAAAACAGACAATAACTTGTGTATGTGTTTAAATGGACAGAAACCCAAACATGCCTTGCACATAGTGATTCCATGTAAAACAAAAATAATGAATTAAATGAGCTGCAATGAAATCACCTGTCAGCTGGAACCCCTTCACTGAAATCTTCCAGTTTCTTAACTCGAGGGGGAGCAGGCCGAGCACTGCTGGGCCGCACCATTCGCTTACTGCTATACAGTGAAAGGAGCATACATTCCACTTGACTCATTAACATGGTCCACTTGTACTTCATTTTACCTACTCCTAACTTTGTGACAGCAACACCAAACATTTAATTGATATGGTACATAAACAATACTGACGCAGAAAAAAACATGCCATCTACTATGTGTTGAATGTTTTCTTAATCATTTTGGTTGGTCCATTTGGATTTATTGTTTTGTTCACCTTTGAAGGATAATACCGCTGTATTACTGTGTAAATTGCGTCAACCAAACTTGATTGAAAGGATTTAGTGCTGTCACTACAGACCTGGCGGCCGTTTCAGATGAAAATGAGGAACCTGCATCACCACTTTCCTTGGGGGCTGGTCCCTGTGCCACCTGAGCATCTGCATCTGTGTAGGAACAACTGGTATTTAGATCACATGTCTAAGCAAAATTGGCATTCATTTTTTTAAACTGAGTGGCTTTGTTTTGCCCAAAATTATGCAAGCACGCACGTGCACACACACCATTAAGATTACACAACAGTTAGCGTCTTTAAAAAAAGGTCTGTTTGTGTCATTTGTTTGTGTCACTTTGTGTCATTATCCTTTTGCAATGGTAGTAATATCCATTTTCTTGTGCTAGGATACAATAACTGTATAAGTGTGATGACCAGATTCTTTAATAAGGACAATCTTTAACCTCTACGAGATCCCTCTCAGTCTGTAAAGAATCTAACTTTCAAGTAATTTGGTAATAATTAATGAATAATCACTACCAGGTGAATCCTGATGTCTGATAATGAAACACACTATTGTTGGCCTCATACATCATAAAAGAACCACTTACCTCCCTCACTGTCAGATGCATCTGTAGACAGACAAAAGGGTTTGTTTCCATTTAGATACAACTAGTACGGCATAATGAAGCAAAATAACAATACAAACATATTAAACATTAAATAGATACTGTAGGTATAAGTACGAGATAAACTTCAAGGGCCTTTTCACCAGCAATTATGTTATATTGATGGTTCAACTGGAGGTCAGATTACTCAGTGATTCTTGAACGGGTTGCGCGCTTACCTCGTCCGTCAATTCTAGGCTTCCTCCTTTGCCCTTTGGCGGATGAAGGTCTAGGCAGTCGTGCTGGAGTTTCCGACTGTCAGGTAGTCAACAGAAAAATGATTATTAAATGTAAAGTTGTTTTGCATTTAGCAACAATTCCAGGACAGCAGAAGTGTTGTAAAAGTCAATGGCGCAGGGAAATGTGACAGCTCTGTACCTAAACCAACTGTAAAAACACAGCACATTCAGTGCATTTCCTACATGCATCTTTAAAATGTCACTTCCATGTCCAAATAAGAGTTTTGTAGCTAACCTATAACATTTTCACAACTATTAGTCCCATTTTTCAACAATTCTGACTTTTGAAGGATGGTCAACACAGAAACCTACATTACAATAGCAATGTTCATGCTGTAACATTGTTACAACATAATATTCCTTTCACAATGTAAAACCAGTTATGCAAATTGTTTGTGACTAGCTTGGTCTTACACTACCCACCCATTTATTCTCTATTCTGCTTGTCTTCATTGGGGTGAGCTGGAGCATACCAGCTGACAACCAACCATTCACATTCACATGTTTGGACAATTTATAATCCCCAATTACTGTGAGGCTGATGTACAGCCCCTAGATGAAACAGAAAATTGTGTGTTGCAAGAGTCACAACTGTGAATAAAAGTCAGTTACCTGGTTTTCAACATTCTCTGCCGGCTGTACATGCAAAGAACACAGCATTAGGAGCAACAGTGCTATTTATCAACAAAACAGTTAAGTACCAATTAGACTTGACCAACCAACCACCAGATACCTAAAAGGCCATAAGTAAAGGTGCTACTTTCTGACACTAAAAAGTCTACATTATTCAGGCCTACATTTTTACAGGCTGTTCTAGTGGACAGAATACCTCGTCAGCTGGCACTGGGTCCTTCCAAGAATAAAAGGTGGTGCAATAGAAAAAAAAAAGTCTTACTAATAATGTAAAATACTGATATCCAATTAGCAAATTGTTATTTCAGATACTCACAGCCATATTTTACATTAATATTAAACAGGATATAACTTACAGCCGGCACTGGTTTCCTGGCATCGTCATCAAGGTTTTTTTGTTGAAGTTCTGATATTCTATCCTGGGCACAGAAATTGTTTGATAAATTACATTTGTTGGTAATGTTAGCAACTCAGTTTTGGTTTACTGGAATACCTTGCTATTCCCAGAGTGTCCGTCTTTACTTCTACTCTTGTCTTCTTCTTCTTTGTGTCGTTCTGTCTCCTTGTCTCTTTCTCTTAGTTTTTCCTTGTTTTTTTCATGGTCTCTTTGGGAATCTCTTTCTCTTATTTTTTCTTTGTCTTTGTTTCTGTCTCTACTTTTTTCTTTTTTGGAGTCTTTCTCCTGTTCTTGGTCTTTTCCTCTTCCTTTGTCCTTTTCCTTGTCTGGTCCTCGCTCACGGCTCTTGTCCTTTTCAACATCGTTGGCGTGGTCCTGCTCACGGCGGTGATTCTTGCCAGAACGCTCCTTGTTGTGGCGGTGATCTCGCTCACCATCTCTGTGTTGTCTCTCCTGTTCTCTGGGCTGATCTGAGTCCTTTTCTTCTCTGCTCCCACTGTGCTCAATCTTCTTCTTCTCCTGGATTAGTTAATCAATATCAATGACAGATAAATTGGCCAACACAAATATTACATATTATTAATAGGATATAAAAGTGGTCAAATCCATAACATAAATCTGCATCGCTGCAGCTCAATTTTTATTTTTTTTTTATTAGAGGAGAACAATAAAAAAAGATGTTAACCTCTCTGTCTGATGACTGCTGTTCACGTCTGTCTCGATTCTCTTTGTCTTGAGACTTGGAGGTGCTGGCCTTGGTCTTCAAATCCACCTTTTCTCCAGAAAGCACTCGTTTCACTGCCTCCTCACTGGACATCTGTGTATCAAGTAAAGGAAATGAAGACACCTACTGATATGGCCATTGACCCCAGTTACCTGAAGCAACTGAAATCAGTACTGTTCTTTCTCTGACATAGAGCTATAATCCCTGAACGTTTATGAAGCTGCTAAAAATGTCAAATTAAATTAAGTAGATTACACCTTTGACATTGAAGAAGCGGTCATATTGTATTCCTTTACAATACATGTCTTTGGAATGGAAAAAACTCATTAAAAGAAGATCACTTAGAGTTTGTGTGCTGGAGAATGAGAAATTTGAATGACTGCTGTTTTGATATAGGTCAAACGTTTGCTTACTTTTTCAAATAAATGACCATCATTTCCTGTGTATAAGCCACTACTAATTCTTAAACTTCGAACGCTACAGCTAATTTATGGCCATGTTCTAATCTTGTGACATCGCCTTTGCTTCAGAACTACTACTAATTGTTTAAATACTGTGCCGCTCGTGAGTGAGTGAGGAAAGTGGTTTCCCTTAGCAGCTCCTTCAGCAGCAGACTGTTACACCCACGGTGTAAGAAGGAGAGGTTCCGCAGGTCCTTCATACCGACCGCTGTCAGGCTCTACAACACCTGCACCACCTGAACCATGTTGTAGTCACTATGTCACTATGTATTCTTTACTTGCGTATCTTGCTTGCTGCTGTAACAAGTGAATTTCCCTGCTGTGGGATTAAAAAAGTACTATACAGAATGTTAGCTCTTTCTTTGGAAGGAGCCAATCATGGGCTGTAAGGGAACTTACGACAAGCTTGTCAACCCACTGGAAATCGCAGGAGGTCATTACTCAATATTAAAAGTCTGGCTCACTGTGTCATCTTAGAAAGAAAGAAACGCTAAAATCATCACACTTAACACTCAAAGGTAGGTAAGAAATATACAAGACAAGTACCAATATAAGTTTAGAATAAAAAGCAACTATTGTAACTTCTTCCCGTCATGCATTGCTTCCCAGCAAAACAGTTCATTGTCTGTGGCTGGCCATTCAGCTGCCTGTGTCCTGCCTGTGCCCACCAGAAGGAGGCATGATTGGCTCCCTCTGGTTGACACAGGCAGCTGAATGAATCATTGCAGTGCCCCGGCAGCCGTGGCCAATGAACTGCTTTGCTGGGAAGCAATGCATGATGGGAAGAAGTTACAATAGTTGTCATTTTTTTTATTGTAAACTCATATTGGTACTTGTTTTGTATATTTCTTATCTATGTTTGACTGTTAAGTTGCTGTTAGGGATGTCCCGATCCGATCTTCAGGATCGGGATCGGCTGCCGATCCGCTGTATTTGTGAAGATCGGATAATAACCGCTTCACGTTCGTAACTCCAACATGGTAGATGCTGTAATGCGCCTCAAACCTGGTTGCCACTCGACTCGCACCACCTACAAGAAGAAAACGCAACACCACCATGCAGACATGTCCGCGGTATACCGTGGTGAAGAACGTCGGACGTTGACTATTCGGCTCCGTAGCTACAGCGGTAGTTCCCTCTCACTGTAGTTCCCCCGGAGTGCTACGTCATGGTGTCGGGACGAGCCACTCTAAACGGTGGCAAAAAACCTTGGAAACTCCTGTGTTATGGGGCGTGAAGGGAAGCTAGTGGGGTTCGCTTAGTTTAGCTAATGCAGCTGTGTGTGCGTGCGTGCGTGCGTGCGTGCGTGCGTGCGTGCGTGCGTGCGTGCGTGCGTGCGTGCGTGCGTGCGTGCGTGCGTGCGTGCGTGCGACTAAGGCTGGGTGAGTATATTTTCACCATGTTGTGTTTTAATGCTTTAATGTAAGGATGATTTTACAATGCCCATTGACGACGCAGAGGTTCAGAGTGAAAAAAGACGAGAGGCACGTTTATTCTTGCACCCACCGCGTATCAACCGTCAATTGCCATGCTCAACACACACACAACACATTCCGGCCTTCAAAATAAGAGCGCTCTTTGTCACATTTGTCTAATTGTGTAAACAAAATAAGGGTATCATTAAAATATCTCACGTTAGTAACGAGATTGGCATTGTTGCGTCTTATACACAGGAAATTACGGTACCTTCTGTTGTCTGTTGTAAAGACTGAAATACTGTGTGTAAGCATACTGTATATGCCATTGATGACAACAATATATGAGATATACCAACTTATATCAGAGAACTATATGTATATGTATTTATATATTGGCCACCTACTGTTGGGTTCAGTTAAGAGATTTCACAGTTCCCCCTGAGGTGACTTTTATACACAAGCAGTATATAAACTCGGTAATAAATGGGGGGGGGGGGCGTAAATAAGCAAACCTTGTTGAGGCAGCACTTGGCAATACACTGCAACAGCTCGTTGGTCTTCTCAGGCTCGTGACCGGCCACGATCCGTGCTGGCTTTGCTGCAAGGGGCTCTCCACTAACCAATGCTACTACATCTATTGCTTTCTGAAGGAAGGCCATCTTACTCTCTTTGTCCTAATAAAAGACACAACAAACAATAGTGATTAACAGAAAAGAACAACATCAAATTAGAAGACAGAGGAGTACCAATGTTTCAATAAACGTTTCTATATTTACCCTGCTCAATATTTGTGGTATACTGCTAAAAAGCGAGGTGCATGGCAATAAAAGTGGTCAAATATCCAGCCAGAATTATGCCAGAAGCTTGTTAATTGTTAGAAAAGCCCCTTTTCCACCAAATGTTCAGGAACTCTTAGTTATAGGTAATTGTAGTTCCTGAAATTAAAAGCTTCCTGTGGCGCATTGTGTTTTACTTTTGCACGTCAACAAAGTCCTCAGAACATTTATGTAAATCTGGCTGATGATGGTGGAAGAAGCACCGTGCTTGATTGGGTTGTACTAACTCACCACTACTTAGTGTGCATCCTACATCCAAACTTATCACTGAAATGCACTGGGCTAGCACACACTCACTGTGGCAAGGGGACACATGCAAGTGAGGGAAATCAGTTGTGGCGTCTCATCATCAGTGATGTCACCAAAAGGTAGAAAGATGCAATCAAGAAAAGCAACCTTACCTTCACGTTATCTGACTTTAATTCGCTGTCCTTGTACAGCCCCTTCATAAAGCCTGTGGTCCTGATGATCTGAAAGTACAGTCAATAGAAATCTAGTCTTATATCCAGTCTTCTGACAAAATCCTGCACACCGTAGACCGCAACTGAAGAAAAGCAACAGATTAGGCAGCTGAGCAATAAACTAAAAAAAAAAAAAAACTAAACAAAACCGCCACGAGGCCACATATTGTCATTTGATAGATTGTTATAAAAATACTCATTATAGCCATATGGAAACGTACTGTAAACAGTATATCAAGTTTAGAGTGGACAACTTTTCAAACTGACAGTCAGACAGCCAACCGTAGTCTATGAGGGACATGATTTTTTTAGAGTGACTGAGTGCAAATCTGCCAACACTGGACATTGGGGCATTAATAATAAAATAAACGTGTTTTTTTTTAACATGATACATATTTTTCTTTTTACATTATGCCTTTTGCCATTTGTTTGTTTAATTTGTGCAGTGGGCCAAGAAAAAAACAAGACATTGGCTGCAAAATGGCCCCTGGGCTGCACTTTGGTCATCCCTGCTTTTACAGCAACACAGCTTTTAGGTTTGTGTCATAAGAAATGTGTGACACTATCTGTTGTTTACCTTACTCAACAACAGTACATGATGTTACTGACTTACGTGTCTTGGTTTGATTTTGTGCAGCAGAAGATGTGTGTGTGCCTTGTAACACATACCAATGATAAAAAAAAGCATTCATGATGTTTCCTGGGCTCTATGTAAGTGTGTGCTGACTTTAACGATAACATACACGTCATTGTACATCTAATATTTCACTATATTGATGAACAAATGTGTCACCATGTGCGACCAAGTCAGTTTTGGTATGTGCTTGGGATTGGCAATATGGCCTAAAATCCATATTGCAATGCAGCCTCTTGCGATAACAATATATATCACAATATATTCTTTGGCATATGAATTATAATAGAAACAATTCAAAAGAGGTTACTGGTTAGGCTCCTCCTTTGGCTGCTGATGTAGGCATCATTTCCACTTTTATGTATCGCCCCCTCCTTTTTTTTGCATTTGAGGTGTGTTAAGAAGCAGAGTTATGATGCCATCTACTGTCCGGAGTTGTAACAACAAGCTACAAAGACAGTCCTATTATAATGTGTGTGTGAGTGAGGGTGAACAGGTAGCACCTAATCTATCTGTGGCAGTCCAAATTTATTTACAAATTAATGAATGTATGGGAAACACCGAGATTAGCATAAAGACTGTCAGGATCTTCATGGCAGTTGAGCACTTATATGCAAGCCTTCCAACACCAATGATAATACAGCATGTTGGATAGAACGGTGTGAGCTCGTGTGCAAGGCCCAGTAATACACGTAGTTATTCTGACAGGAATGTCATAAATTATTCCTTGGGTAAAATGTGAATGTGTAGGATTATTTTGGTCACCAATTGTTGGGTGACACATGAGAGGGCCAAAATATGGGGAAAACCTACAGCATGATGTAGTACACCACCGCAAAGTACAACAGCAGACATAACAAGCTGGTATATATTACATTTCATTTGCATGGGAACATAGATGTTGGTTATCCAGTGCAAAGGGTGTTCTGTTGGGTTTGTTGAGCCCTTCAGCGCATCTAGCAACGCTGTACTTGTTTACTCAGCGTCAATGGCAACGGACTACATAACCAATGGCCAAATGACTCTTGAATAGTTTATCACTTTGTGTGGAAAGGTCCTTATACAAAATCTGTATCTTTTAGCGTCTACACTTCTAAGCAGCTCTGCTACTCACTAATGCATTCGCTAAGCTCATTCTAACACTACTGAATGGACTCTCTCACTTATGTGTGTTAAAAAAAAAACAAACTATTTAACCATTATTTCAAAAAAGTGTATCACCTCGCACACGCCATGTAGCTCTTAGTAACATGAACATCAGTCTCACCTCACTAAAGATGTCGTGCAGGTATCGAAACGGTGGTTTGCTGAGAAGTTTTTCCGTCAGTGGTGGCTTCTTTATCACCTTTCCGAGGGTGTCTTGAGTCTTTTTAACCACCGCTGCGTTCATTGCGGCAGTTTTTTAAGCGAGAAAAAGGTAATCAACCTGTGTCGCTTCTCAATACGAGGTAAGCTAAATTCGCGCTTGCGCACTAGCGAGTTCGGCTGCTGAGGTTTGATAGAACTGTCGTGTTCTTCTTCTTCTGTTGTTATCCACAATTCTGCGGTACTGCCATCTGCCGGAGAAACTGAGCACTAAAAGTGAGTCAAGCATTCACATTCGTTTTTATTGGAGCTCAGCGACACGTTTCATTGTATGTATTTGTTTATTTATACATTACAAATGTCCGTATGTAAGTACTAAGTATTCTCTGGTTCAAGTTGTAGATGTAGGTAATTGCTTCTAGTGTTTAAGCAGGCAGAGACGGCCTTGACAGGTATGGTACCTTAGGGTGATGGGGGCAGCTCCACAAGCAGGGGTGCCGCCAGGAATTCTGGGCAACATGAATTTATTTATTTTATATATATATATATATATATATATATATATATATAGGGAGATTGTCCTAACTTTTCCCCAACTGTATAATAAACCCGTTTGTTACAATAAATGCTAATTTTATTATATGCAAATACACATTTATAAATTTGATTTAATATTGTTTTTTCAGGATTTTATAAACATTCTGTCTTTCTCATTTGCAATAAACATACCATAAAAGTTCTGTATTGTTCATATTATTATATGGGGCTCAACTTACAGAATCCCCACTCTATATCTATATACTTGTATGGATTGGTACCACCTGGAGTGCCTTCAAGTACCCCAGGGGTAAGAGTACGCCCACTGTGACCCAGTGAGCAAAGGTTTTCTACCAGGGACAATAGCTTGTGAAAGCCGTACTCTGCCTCCCTCTAGTGGTGAAAATGTTGTGCTCCTTCAATGCTGTACTGTATTGCGTCATGCATTGGCAAATATTGTGCTGCGTGTTAAATGCTCTTGATGGTGTGATCAGTATAATAATATTAATAACTCTTTTTTATGTATTTGCAATGAGCCTCTTTAGCCATTTTAGCCTACATGAGGTTGTTAATGTCAGTGACGATCACTGCATAATGCCCGCAATGTCCGTGCAGTGTGACGTCACTTGCAATCGATGACGTCATAAAGTCCAAGCGCAGCTCCCCAGTGTACTTGGTAGTTTGTGCTTTATATTCTTTACAAAATAGTTTCAAAAAGTTGATTTTGTTAATACTTCTCGACGTTTAATCATCCCGGTGTGGACACAAACGTCCACCATGAACGGTGTAATTGTGAAACGGACACAAAGCTCGCTCGGAAAGGTGATAAAGAAACCACTTCTAACCGAGAAACTGCTCAGCAAGCCTCCATTTCGATACCTGCACGACATATTTTCTGAGGTGAGAAATTAAATATAGCTAGTTAATTGAGTGAGGGAGTGAAAAAGATTTGTAAACATTACAAACACATGACGTTCCTCAATGTAATTAAGCATGTCTGAAACAAATAAACCATCTCGTGATGAAGATAGTAGAACATTTAACACGTGAAGTAGACTGATTTTAATGTGATTTGTTTTCCTCAACACCCTCAGGTAATCAGGACCACTGGTTTCATGAAAGGATTGTACAAAGACAATGAATTGAGGTCAGAGTGTATCAAGGTAAGGTCCAAATGTGTTTGCTCTGTAACATGAACGTCCGCACAAACGTAAAAGTGTCTACAATTCTTTTCACAGGACAAAGAAATGAAGATGGCATTTCTTCAGAAAGCAATAGATGTCGTTGCGCTGGTGACCGGGGAGCCCCTTGCAGTAAAACCAGCACACATTGTTGCTGGTCATGAGCCTGAGAAGACCAATGAGCTGCTTCAAGTTGTTGCCAAGTGCTGTCTCAGCAAGGTTTGTCCAGGTAGTGGCAGTAGCCGCTCAGTGAAGCCCTGTTGACCCTTCATAGTTACTGGAATGGCTAACTTTTTTTTAAACCTTCATGTAAAATGTGTATCATGTAGTGGACGAAAAACATACTGGCTGTTGCTGTCAAAGAAATTCTTAACTTTATCCGCAGATGTCCAGCAGGGACGCAGTGAAGAGAGTTCTTGCAGGAGAAAGGTTAGACATGATAGCCAAAGACATCACATTCAAGGAGAATCTGGAGAGATGCGAACTTCACCTGGAAAGAGAGGTCAGTGTCACATGTTGGACAGATGTGCAACAACTTAATACTACGACTTAATACTGTGATACCAGATAATGGACAAAAACAAGGATAGAGTAATGATGGAGTCTTGGAGTGCAGACGAAGGTCGTGGGCTGACAAAAGTCCCACTCCATTATATCTCAACGGCTGTTGTTTTTGCACCACAAAAGAGTGAAAAAGGCCGCACGGTGGCCTAGTGGTTAGGATGTTGGCCACACAGTCAGGAGACCTGGAAGATCTGGGTTTAAATCTCCGCTGGGCATCTCTATGCGGAGTTTGCATGTTCTCCCTGTGCATGGGTTGTCTCCGGGTACTCCGGTTTCCTCCCACATGTCCACATGTGAAACCCTCAGACTAGAGCTGTCCTATTTAGTCAGAATAGAGCTGTCCTACCTAGTCATTGAGCCTGAACTGGTGAAGCCTGCTCGGATGAGAGGCGAAACGTCTTCCGTAGCAACCGGAACAGTCCAGTTTCAATCGATTCCGTACTCTGAGAATACAATGACCTGGATAAATGAGAATATTCACAGGCTGGTCTTGGAGTGGTTGCCCATTTAAACGCCTGTGGTTTTTCCTGGAATTGGTTTTGCTGAGGTCTTAGCTGAGGTTCGTGGTGTTTTGTAGATGTATAGCATAGGCACAGTGACATTCAGTAGCAATAATTATTACTTCAGCAATATAGCCGCGTTGCCCCTGGTACCGGAGTATTTCAGACTCAAGATGAGTGGTTAGATTGGGAAACTGACTGGAATAAATAAGATTGTTTTATGATTCTTCTGGAGCTGTTTGGAGTTATTTCCTTAGTGTCTGTCAGACTTCCCATTCCCGCCAGCTCTCTATCCAGGGCCGCACCATCAGACCCAAGTTTCCCATTCAAAAAGCCTTGTTTCCATGACTGGTCAATCTTTCCTTTGGGGTTTGTGACAGTTGGGTTTATTTAATCCTTGTTACTGTTGCTTGGCAACTGTGATCTGTTGTACGTTGCTGCATCTGCTGGATACGTGATGTTTTTACTTCACTTATGAACTTTTATAATGAATCAAATTACTGTCTCTGTCAGTGATTGAAAAAACACATGTTACACTCCTTGGTATGCAGCCTACTTGAAAGGTTTTGGTTTGCTTTTCATTAATATATGTTGGTATGAACTATTCCAGGAGAAGAAGAAAATTGAGCAAAGCGAGTGCAAGGAAGAGAAGGACCCAGAACAGCACAGAGAGCAGGAAAGGCAACGTAGAGAGGGTGACAGAGATCACCGCCATGACAGGGAGCATTCTGGCAAGAACCACCGCCGCGAACAGGACCAGCCTAAAAACTGTGACCAAGACAAGGCCTGTGACCGGCAGGGAGACACAGAGAAAGACAACGGACAAGGAAAAGCAAGGGGCAGGGAAAAAGAGCAGGCAAAAGATCAAGAAAGGGAAAACATCAAGGCGAAAGACAATGAAAAAGAGAAGGTTCCAAACACAGCCAGTGAAAGGTCAAAGTGTTCTTCCTCACAGCCCACTTGTCCATCAAGTCTATCTCAGTCCTCATCTGCCAATGACCAAAGCAAGAAGCACACTTTAGGGGGTATATTTTACATTCCCTTCATAAAATATATGTAATAATCTCATTTGAAGTTTTTCTCTACAGTCATTTCTTCTCTTAGAGGTGAAGGAAATGACTCATTAGGATTGCTGGCAATGGAAGCAGTTAAACCTTCAAGTGTTTTTTTTTTTTTTAACTTTGTTATGATTTCTGTAGTTTTATCGAAATGGAAACCAAAATGTCTCTTTTCTTGACAGATGACTCTGATATTGAAGATGGGTATTGGTCTCGCTGACGCCATACTCTAATAACTGGGTGCTCCTACTCCTTCGTCGAAAACCTGGCGCAATCCCAACTTTTAGACAATGATAAATCATTATTCAATATTTGAGAAGTGTTGCCTATACAAATAATTCTCAGTTTGGCAACTACGACTGCACTACTTTATGCTGGGGTGTTTACTGCGGGTTTCTGCATGTGGGGGAGGCAAGTGTATCTAATGAAGCGTCACCTGAGAGGCTTGCTCTGACTCATTCTTCTTTCACAGATGCTGCACAGAAACCTCTCTCCAAGGAAGGTGGAGATACTGTAGCTTCCTCATTTTCATCTGAAATGGCCTCCAGGTCTGTAGTGAGAGTACTGAATCGTTTGTCACTTTGTAAACATTTTGTGGAATTGTCTTGAGAATAAAAGGAACAGCAAAGGAGGATTCGGAAAAGTAACCATGAAACCCACCTGGTCTAGCCAGCCACGTGTCCTTACGGGTTTGAGCCACGGGCTGACTGGACCAGGCAGGTTACATTTGTGCCGTGACCCGGATGAGAGTTAGAGGTAGGTGAGCAACGAATGCCAGCTGAGTTGCGCTGGACATTGAGTTGACCCTGGTTCGGGCCCAGCCGGAACGCGGGGATGGCTGAACCAGACTGGTTCCAACCACATTTAGCAGTACAATGGTACCTTTATCATCGGCCATCAATGGATGACGCTGTAGCTTTTTGCTAACTGACAACAGTTACGCCCCAAGTCTCTGCTTTTCTTATTGATCACGGCTGCAAAATAACCCACAATGGAGACAAAGAAAGTTGCAAGTGCCAGCACTTTGATAAAGAAGGTGATAACACGTTGTCGATCTCTGCTGCTCGTCCCTCGCCACTGCGTCATAGCCAGTCAAGTCTTCATCCAAAGTAAAAGTGACGTTAAATGTTCATTTATCCCTTTCATTCGTCATTTATATGCATTTGGAATTGTTTTCTGCATGGCAAACTGCAATTGTAGACCTATTTTAGTAGTTTTGTGTTAACACTTGTGGGGTGTCTGGAACCGATTAATTGGATTTGCATGACTTCTTATGAGGAAACTTGATTTCATTAGAGTACGTTTCAGTTTGAGTCGGACCTTCTGGAACAGATTAAAGACGCTAACCAAGGCTCCACTGTACTTGGTTAAAAACGAACATAAAAATTTTGATTCAGACAATTTTTATCATGAATCAGAATGTTTGTATGGCTTTGAAATGGGTGATTGCAAAGCAGTGTTTGTAGCTGTTTTAGAGTCAGATAATGTGTTTGTTTTTTGTACCAATAATTGGCTATCGCAATAACAGACATCAGGCTAAGTGAGCCACAGCTTTACAACCCTATTTGCGGTTACTTTGCCATCTTATTTTACCTCAATTGATGCTCCTTTTCTTGAATAGTGACAAGCAAACGGCGCGGCCCAGCAGTGCTCGTCCTGCTCCCCCTCGAGTCAAGACACAGGAGAGTTTCACTGATGGTGTGCCATCTGAGAGGTAACCTCACTACAACTTATTTGTGTAAGAATTGTCTGTGTAGATCATCCAGGTCATGCTAATCCTAAACAGACAAAATATGGACGCAACAATGGGAAATAGCTGCTAATGTGAGATTTTGACAACCAAAAAGAAGTCCAGTTGCCCTCTATTCAACTCTGGGACTACGTTTTACGTTTACAACATATTTCTTGTTTTGTAGGCTTTCTAGTGCCAAGTCATCAGTCATCATAGATGGAAAGAAGCTGTCTGATGATGATGACAATGAAGATGAGCAGTTTCTTGTGGCAGAGGCGGCCCCCGAGCCTGCAGATGCTCCTGAGAGGCCATTTGTAAGTAAAGAAAGCAATGTACACATGAGAAAGATAAACATTTAACATGCGTTTCCTCTGCAGGAATCGGCGCATGACCTTAATGTTGAAGAGAAACATGGTACAGTCATATTTTCTTTTTCCTTGTAGTTTCTATACATTCAAAAAGCCAAAGAATGACAACTTGCTGTTTCAGGAAAACAAGCTCTCACTTTTCTAATTCATGTTTCTCTTACTGTAGGTGGACTTGTAAAAAAGATTCTGGAGACAAAAAAAGACTACGAATTGTCCTCCATTAAATCTAAAGAGGTACGCACACCTCATTTATTTTGTGTTTTACCACATTTAAAGGTGCCAGTAGTTTTCCTTTAGTTATATGTAACTGTTGCGCAGCTCGTGATTGTTCTATGTGAGTGTGTGTGTGTCAAAAAGGCTGTGAGAAGCTGCTAGACTGAAAATGCTCTGCATTAACAGACTGAATCTGAAGGTGTAAAAAAAAAATGTAACAGCACTTTTTAACCATACGTCATACATTTTTGCAGACCCCCAACCTATGGCTCGGCTGACCCCGGTGGTCCCCAGACTCCAGTCTGAGAATCCCTGCTGTAGCTGACTGACAAACAGTTGGCAGGGCTCCAGGCTTTATTTTAAAATGTGTAGTGACGCCTCTTTTTTTTTTTTTTTTTAACAAATCTGTTGCCTATGAAGTGGTGGGCTTATACATGGGTTGGGCTCATCTAGCAAGGTGCAGGTCAGAGGCGGTATAATGTCCTTGAGGACGTGAAGGATATCATAAAATGTTTATGATGTCATAAACCCCACAGAACTTCAAAAATCCAGCTTTTGAGTGTCTCGTCTCTCAGTGGACCCAAAGACACGAGAGAGATGATATGACATTTTTCTCACATTTGGTGGTCAAAAACAGGCTGTAGTCGCACATTACTGTTATTACATTTTGCATAATGGGAGCTTTAAGGTGTGACAGAGGCAGTGGCAGGACTATCAATGAATCCTATCAGACATCACTAAGAGGGTTCTGAAATGTGCTGTGCAGCACTGGTTATTATCACAAAAACGATGTCAACAAATGGTGTGTAGAGGTGTAATTATGCCTCAATGGGACCCAAAACTGTGCTGTTGAAGGTCTAATACCCTGACAAGCTAGATACACATCAATATGTCTGGAGCTAAATATGCTCTGGCCTTGATCAATGCATTTTGAATGACCCAAATAATTTTTAAAAAATTGGCGTAGAGTGTCTTAGAAATGGACAGCATTTGCTCAATAAAAGAACAGAATTGATTGTTGATCTTGTTGATTGCTTGTGTACGTTTATCAAAGTGTGAGTTTGACCTTAGCCATTGAATTATCTTCTCGTATATTCAGAAAATGGTGTCAGAAGAAGCCTGGAAGAAAGAGCAGGATCTGGTCATGCGGGAGATAGAGCGTCTTCGTGCATCCATCCAGTCGGTGTGTCAGAGTGCACTGCCTTTGGGCAAGCTCATGGACTATGTCCAGGAGGATATAGATGCAATGCAAGCAGAACTGCAAAGCTGGCGGAAAGAGAACAAGGAACATGCACAGGCTTTGTTGCAGGAGCAGAGGTGAGAGTGACCTATGTCAAGATGCACTGAAGATGCTGTGTCCCCTCATGACTTTGCAGGGCCAGAACGATGGTTCATTCACATGCTATGATTGCTGCACTGTAAATACGAATTGTAGTACTAAAGTCTCTCAGTTGGAGGCTCTACTGTAATCACAGCATTCATTTTCGTTGGTGCATTTTGCGTGTGTTCAATTCTTTTGCAGAGCAACAGACCAGGCGGTGGAGCCTCTTAAAACAGAACTGGGTGAGCTCGACCAAATGATCAAAGATTACCAGGACAAAATTTGTACCATGAGGTGCAACATACTGATGAATGAGGAGAAGATCCAGAAGAAGTTGGCTGCAATTATCTCCTCCAAAACCTGAAAAGTACATACAGTCATCCATCGCTACATCGCGGTTCAAATACCGCCACCTCACGCTTAGCGCGTTTTTTCAAAAATGTATTAAATACTAAATGATCACTGTTTTGTGGATGACTATGGCCCATTATTAGTCAAAAAATATTGAAATATAAATTATATGTAGAGTTCTGGCCACAATGCACTAGTAATCAATTGATGAGACATGGCTTTGCATGACATTACCGTCATGCTGCATGTCCGACATGATGGAGTGAAAAGAAGTTATCCTCCTATTCTGTGTGGAAGTCGTAAGTTTTTGGCACTGCATTTGAAACCCTGTCTTGTGTTTAGAATTAATAAATTGGAGGCTAACTAGTTAGCTCGCTAGCATGCTATGTAGCCGCGGCTGCCTCTTGTGTCCCTGCAGTGATCCTGCACATTAGCGGTGTGATGTAAACAAAGACTAATAGGAGTGTAAATGTGACTTTAGGGATGTTCTTTCATGTCTACAGGGCTCTAACAATGGTAAAAAACAAACAAACGTATAGACAGTCACAAACAGGTTTTCTGTGCTGTAACTACGAAAATATTCTATTTATTAACATTGAATCCAACTTTGCGGAAATTCACTTACCGCGGTCGGGTCTGGAACCCATTAACCGCGATAAACTCGGGACTTTTTGAAATGAATTAATAATGAAAACCAAGGTACCACAGTACTTCCTGATAATATAATTGCTTTGACAACATTTTCAATTTGATTTAAAAAGGTCAATATGTGGGCTGGAATATTATTCAATTAAAATTAACCTTTAAAGGCCCTTTTACGGCCAAATGTCAACTTTGTCGTACAGCTTTTAAAATTCCTATTATGGTTGTAGTAGTATTTGTATATACCCAGGTCCACCATAACATATTTTCATATTTCCCACATTCCAAAAACACGTATATTAGGTGAATTGGCGACTCTAAATTGTCCATAGGTATGAATGTGAGTGTGAATGGTTGTTTGTCTATATGTGCCCTGCGATTGGCTGGCAACCAGTCCAGGATGTACCCCGCTTCTAGCCCAATGTCAGCTGGGATAGGCTCCAGCATACCCCAGCGACCCTAGTGAGGATTAAGCGGCATAGAAAATTAATGGATGGATTGTTTGAACAAAAGTTTTACATTCATTTGTTGTCACAATTGATTAAAACATTTTAACAGCGGCACAGTTCAAGCCACTAGGTGGCTGTATAACACAGATCTTGTATAAATCCTGTGTGCCAATTACAGCAATGCCAATATCATCAAACCTTACCCATGCTGGCTCGATGGTTTTCATTTATGTATGATTTTGTTATTTAAATGATATAACGGATTAATATATTGAAAGCATTTAAGGTGCAAGTAAGACTGATCGCATTGTGAGGCAGTTTATCAGCGCAACATACTGTCTGTTCAGAATGCGCTCGTCAATCAAATAAAAAAGTCGAACAAAATACGACTTTAAAGTAAATAAAAGGCGTTGCCTTATACAGATAAATTAGATGACAAAAAAGATTTGTTTTATAAATGACCTAGACTCTGCTTTGGTCAACATTCTTGTGGCGTTCCTTTCTACCCGAAGATGAAGCAGAGATTGTAAATATATTAAAAATAAATATAATACAATATTTTCTCCATCTCATCGAAAATAATAAGATGCTTATATTTTGCTTGGGTAAAATCTGAAAAACAGCGCATTTTATATGGGTCAGAAAGTTTCATTCATCTCGCTCTTAATTATTCAAACTTTGCAGCATATTTTTTATTTGAAGCTCCCCAACCTTTCTAGTACGCCAGCTGGATTTTCCATATTTCCCCTACTTTCTCTGGCTCTGGGTTTAATAAAAAATGTCTTGTTTTTCCTCTCACAGTTGTCTATCTGGCACATTGCTGCTGCTTCATGGCTCGCTGAGTGAGGCACTTTATCCAAACTCCTTTTTAGCATTTCATGTCTTTGTTTGCCGTTACTCTTATGCAGAAACAAGACATGAAACCGGCCCAAATAAACAGCTTCGAATTGAAGTAAATGGATTTGCAAGGTATGCAAAAAGAATGATCCGAATGACACAAACCTTTAAAAATGTTACACTCTTATCCATCAGCTCTCTGTGTGATTCAGGGAAGTCCAACACTACTGCAAGCCGCAATACAAATATAACGCTAATAGACATTGTGTGTACATAACGGTGTCAGTCATGACAGTCAGTGGATGTCATTACATTCCGCGGGGGTGTGGAGGGTGTCATCCCTTTAAATGCACAAAACGAACAAAAAAACAATGACAAAAACATGTTTTCATGCATCCGCATTCCCATAGGCCGCGCTGAGGAGGGGCGAGCGGTTGCTGTTTATTTTATTTCATAATAATATACAATCAATTCATTTTACTCTGACTGCACCTCTGTGTCAAAGTAGGCCAGCCTTCCAGGTGTGGTATTGCACCAAACCACTTGTGCCAGAAGCTCGTTGGATTCAACTTATTTAGAACTTTCTACTATTGCATTGAAGATCTTGTTACCCTTCCCGTCCAATTACTTGGCTGCAGTGGCGAGTAGCAAATGAAAACTCAAAATGGATGATACATGCCTGTCACTCTCCCCTGGAAAACCAACTCCAGAATGCTACCAATGGTGAGTCAGCATTCTTGCAATATTTGCTTTTCTTTGTTTTATACATAAGTACATGACAAGAGCATTAAGTTGCTAGGAGGTCTGGAGCGTCAGTTGTCCAAAGGTATGACAGAAGAGATTTTTTATAGCCGTAAATCACCGTAGTCTGCCATTTAAAGTGATGGCACCCTCTCGAGGCTGACTCGTATGTTTCATTTTTGCATCTCACAACAACTGGTGCGTTCAAGGGCCGCCAAACAAAGTGCGAAATCTCAGCGCTTGATGAAAAAACGTAAGCAGTGAAGACTATGTAAAGATTGTGGTGTTTTTTTTTTTAAACAGTGGCACTTGTATGACCCGTATTAGCACATATTTGTCATTTTTGAGTTTGTGTAAATAAGATGTGTTTTCTTGTGCAGCCTATTTGAGATTTTTTTTTTTTTTTTACCAAAAATCAGTGAATTTGCAGGACTAAGAACGCTGAAATGCAAATGTGTGGGGGATCCACTGTATATTATGCAGCACTGTGGTTTGACATTTGGAGGCCTTTGTGGTATTTGATCACTGAAGGTGGTCTGTGCTCACATTTTGATACGGAAATCTCTCTTTATCTGTTTATTTGTGCAGGTTTGGTTGATTTTTTTTCCACATGAGCGCTCTCGCAGCCAACGCCTAGCACCTTCTAAGCCGCCGGTGTCCAAAATACGGCCAGAATCTTGTTTTATCGGCCCCATGATCTGCAGATAAAATAAAAAATGGTGTCAGTACTGGCGATAGCGAGGGTTTGGATCCAAAAGCCGAGGAGACACAGTCGAAGTACAACAAAAAGATCTTTAAAACAAAAGGTGTCCTCACGAGGAGGTAAAAATACATACAACGAAGGCAGAGCAAAAGAGTCCAAAAAAAGTGACAACAAAACCCAAAGATAGACAAAAAACACTTGCCAGGAAGAATGGTTGGCAAGGAAAAAATCCAATTCCAGCAAAAAGGAAAGCGCTGCTGGAAAAGCAAATCAGCATAAAGAACGAGCTGTGGCACTAACTCAAAAACACTGCTGAACCAGTCAAGCACGAGGCAAGGATGCACAAAGGCAAAAAGCTAAACACCTAGCAACACACGACACACCACAAGGCCAGGCAGAGCAGAGAGCAGGTGAACATGGACGTACAATCTGGCAACGACGAGTTGCTTCTGCCATGCTTTAGAACCGGATGAGGTAATTGGCAACAGGTGTGCGCTGACAGCTCCACCCCTGCCGGCCAGCGGTGCGCTGCAAGACAAGGCAGGCAACAGCAAAGCAACACCACAGAATGTGACAAATGGCCTGCATTTCAAATTTACACAGAAAGCAAAGAAAAAATGGAAATGGGCCAAATCTCCTCAAAATGGACCCAGCAAACCCAAATGGCCGACAACCCGTGTGTCTTACAGTCATCAGCTCTCTCATCGACCAGATTCCCTGGCAGGTATTTATCACTCTCCGGCTACTATCCGTTCCACGTTTGCCAGGACATGCATGCTCGCAACATTAGGTAAGTTTCGAGCTTGTTAAATCCCTCAAAAAGGCATTTTAGTTGCCCGAAATATTGACAATTTGTTTTGCGCATGTCAAATATCAAAGTGGCCCTAAAAATGGAAAAGGTTTGGACCACCTTGCCCGAAGCAACCCAGTTACAGCTCTTTGGTGCCATCTCTGAGAAATTCTGCAAGCAGGTATCTGACAAAAAAAAAGTCTAAAAAATATATAAAATAACCTTGAACAAAGGACTTTTTGAGACTGCATGCATGCACACTCTGAAGGACAGTCTGTCAGTTTACAACTCGATATGCAAATTCACTGACCACCCAATTTTAACTACATAAAAATGGATTGAATGTGTGTTTTTTAAAATAAGACCACACCCGGTTGAAATGGGTGCATTATAAACAGTGAGCGTATTTGCAGTCTGTGCAGAATTAGATGAGATGGTCAACATGTATTGCTTATCTGTAAGGTAAATATTAGCTTAGCTAAACGTTATGGTTTAAAACGTGCGGCAGCCTACCTGTCTAATCTGAAATCCACCCTGTTGGCATCTTGCAAAGCTCACTAATTAACTCGTTATCTCTAGCTTGGATAGTCGGAATTAAACAAAGTAAAGATGACACTGTCTACGCACAATAAATGGATTCCTAAAGTGTATCTTCCTTCCAGTTAATCCTTTAGTTTTAACCCAAAGGAGGTGATGGGCATTGGCAACCACTACACTACGACTAAAGGAATTAACATCCTTTTTATGCAGAAATATTAGGCCACACTACAGATGATCTTCTAAAATGTTCTTTCCTTACAGACTTAACACACACACACACACACACACACACACACACAGTAAATGGATTTTCAAATTGACTTTGGCAGGGTCCTGTCAGTGACAAGGACACTTGGCTATTAGTGGAGGTTTGCACACTGTTTTGACAATTTAGCTATTCAAACACAGGCGGCTTGCTGGAAAACAGTTCATTAATGAAGAGATGGCTGAGTAATGTGCTATAAATGTATTCCTTCATTCTTCCCTCACATTGTCTGAATGCATAGAGCGCAATTATGTGCACCTGCGCCCTTTAAACACGCTTAAATGCGGACTCACGCATGCAGACAAACACAAGGGCGGAATGATATTATAATGCGTTGTGGAGGGGAAGTGCAGAACAATTTTCCCTGCGTAAATCGCAAAGGTCACAATGCAAATGTCAACTTTTCCTCCTTCTATTCTAATTATTCTGTCAGGTGCGAAGTGTCTTCATCAGAGAGGTGCTGCCGTGACAAAGGAAGGCCTGAGTTTACAGATAAGCTCCATCTAGGTCTCCTTGTGACACTTTCTTCTCTCTCTCTGACACACACACACACACACACACATCTGTAGAGGTCTTGTTTAATATGTATAAAAATATCAAAGAAGAGCGTCTGTGGTCATTTCCATGCTCGTCATTACCTATTAGGCTTTCAACTACACTGTATTTCATGTATAGTTTAACATTTCCTGCTGTCTTCAAAAGCATTTTCTGAATCCTATTTCAGCGACTTGCCAGTGCACTTCATTATGAATGTCTGTCCCATCAAAAGAACACCCATCTGAGTGCAAGCTACGTTATTTCTAGTGCATTCCTCAGCACTAACTATTTTTTAGTTAGGCGGCAGCTTCTTCCATACTCACAATACAGATGAAGAGCAATCTTGGTATGGTATGGTTTGGTTTGGTTGTGGTTTTCAACCGGGTGAAAAGCGACTAAACGAACAGGAAGCAGTCTGTGAGGTTGAGATACATCTGCATGTCTAGATAAGAGTTGGCGGCATACCTCAGGGGTCAATATCAGAACCAAAGCGGTTTATTTTCTACATTATTTGCAAATGACATGAACATACAGGAGTTAATAAAAAATAATCGTAGTGGAAATGAATTAATTAAAAAGGTGGTTTGATAAAAACCAGACTATCATCGAACTTAAATAAAACCAAAATAATGTTATTTGGTAGGAGCAGAAAAGACTCAAATACAGAAATATATTCAACGTGTACCTCTTCTTTCCTCGTAACTGTCGCTCGTCTCGCTGTCGTCTTTATCCGCATCTGTCACTCCTTTTATATCTTCTTTCCCTGTCTGTCTCACTCCTTCTGTGGGTTCTCTCCTCTCTCATCTGCCTCTGTCGTATTTACAGTCGCAATGTTTAGCGCCGATGCACAGATTTGATTGGTGGAGTAGCATCACTTGGAATGGCTTAACTCACATGCAATTGGTCAGTGGATTTTTGAAGCTGATCAATCAGTACCGTAAGGTCTAAAAAGATGCACCCCGTCAAAACTTCATTGAAAATACTTTACTGACTGTATGTAACGGATGTCAGATAGTGTGGCTGTGTAGAAACCTCCCTCCCAGACACCTCAAAAGTCATGCTGGGCATCAAGTTGACAGTCTGGGTTTTTAGCTAAATGGCTAGCGCACATGCCTCTCAAATCAGCGGACCTTGGTTCGAGCCTAGGGCAGAATACAGGGCAGGCTGAACCAGGCGGGTCACATATAGGCCCAGCTCCGTACCAGACTGGGCCAGCTAGTGATTGCTGCAGCCGCTTACACGGTGTTTGGAAACAAATTTCGAGTCGTCATAATAAACGATAAAATGAGCCGCTAATCTGTGTTGACATATTTTAATTGTGTGGCGATATGGGGAAATAATTATAGGAGCACATCACACAATCACTAATCATTCTGCAAAAAATAGTAATTAGAAGTACAACCTCCTGAGAAAATCACATTTAAAGACGAAATCAAGTGCTCCTTTTCTGTGACGAGTTAGAAACAGCCTGTCATAACTTCCCCTGAAGTCACTTGTAAACAAACATGGCGTCGATCACGTGGGACTTAAACATCAAGCTTCAACACACCAAGCCACCAGAAACGCCAGCATCGCTACGATACCCGGGGCTTGTTCCTATCGCCTCAGTGTTTGAAAAGTGCAAAGTTTGATAGAGATGACCTGAGGGCTAAAGCGATCTGACTACATGGAAATGATGGCGCTGGATGACCGGCTGAAGATACTGGCTTTCGGCGGCTAGTAAGCCAGCAATGGTTTGTACTTTTGAGCCACCGTTATGCGCAAAATGTTTCTGTCAGTATTTACTGCTGTATTTATTCACTATTCAATAAGCTATTTACTACTTTATTCTTTTCTTTATAAAATTGGTAAACACACAAGTTATTTTAAGTGTGAACAAATGTAGTGAACAAATTATCAGTAATTGCTGAAACATGGAGATAGGGGTAGGATTAAATAAATTCTGCTTCTTCCTTCTCCTTTTCGGACATGTTGTATGGTAGATGTGCAATAATAGCATTTTAAATAGTATAGCAAAAGGTTGTGTGCAGGCCAGTGTGGATGAGATGCTGTTGACTTCAGTGGGTGCTCTTTATTCTCCTTAACATAGTTTTACCTTGAGATTCACTCCCTTAATCATCCATTTGCCTTGAACACAGTGTTGCTACACACACACACACACACACATACAGAAGGTCACAGAGGTACTGTAGCAGTGAATAACAGGATGGCGAGGTGGAGACTGAGCTTGCCATGTGATTCTCACCATACATCAAGTCTGTTGAGCAGAAAATTGAAATGGAAATGTGGGCCTTGAACGAGAGTGCAACTCCCATTTAGTGGCGGACAAAGCTAATGATTTGTCATTTTCTCTCAGGTGACAGCCACTCGGCTGTTGGCAACAAAGAACCACACACTCTTTTTTTCCCCAATTGATATTTTAGCCACAGTGAAACTCAATTGTATGGATGGGCTTGGTATGCACATTGCCTTTATTGTGTTATTAAAACAGCTTTTATTGACTACAGCATGTAAACCTTGCACAAGGATTGTTTTGATATTTTTTGCCCGGGTGGATGGGGGGCACTTTGTTACGTTTTGTAGATCAAAGATGCTGAAACCAATCCAATACACTCTAGGTCAACATGCAGTATTCAAGCTTTCTGAACAAAACATCCACACCTTAGCTTTGTGTTACAGGTGACAAGGCAAACTAGCGTTGGATCTAATAATATAGCTCAATAATAACGAATTCATTTTATTTCTACAATATGCTGAAGGCCAATAAAAAACAAGCTGAAAATGGCCCCAGAGTCGGACTTGGTCAAGTGTAAAAGTCCCTGAGGTTCAAGTTCTACTTGATTTCTTGGGGTGTACGCCTCAAAAGTCACACAAAAGTCTGAAATTCAAGTTGCCATCATGCATGACCTCACTGGAGAGCATGTTAGAGAAGTTAGCTTTGTGGAAGGTTAAGTGGGATGGGTGGAGGCACATCCGTGAGATGACTATCTTGCTCATTTTAGGGTCTTTAAAAAGATATAGGATCCTATTCGGGCACTATAGTACGTTCATTTTCATGAAATACTCCGTAATCTTGAGTTGTGTATCTGCATTAATCTGCATTCTTCTCCTCTTGGCCGAAACGCTTGGATTCCGCAGCCTGTTCCCCCGACCATGCCAGTTCTGTTGTAATTGGTCAGGTCCACAATCTTCCAAGAACTGCCTTACTCTGGTTTAGATACACAATTCTTACATTTGTAAAAACACTTTGTGGCTGCCAACAGTAATGAGCAGTGGTCGCCGGAGTTGTGACGTGAAAAATTCAAAAGTTTTGTGGAAACCCCGTGATGTTTTCCAGCCTTGCCCAAAATTGTACAGGGAGTTCATCCCTCCTTCACAGTTTTGGGCATCCCGGTTTCGTGCTTTCGTGGAATCCACCTGTTGCCAGGCATACGCGCTACATACACAATGTCTTGCAAAGTTATGCCAAGCATGATACTGGGATAATGAGTCGGATACTCGTTTTAGATGAGTATTCATGACGGATAACGCATTTATGCCGAGTACGAGCATGAAACGAGTACAGCTCGTCATTATCTGTAATCTTGATGGAGGAAAATCCTCATTAGCTAACAACTTAGCGAAAATACATTCCTCTTGGCTAACTTCTTGACTTCTCATGATGTTATAAACTTTTCCGAAGGATTCCCACCAATTTGGATTGTTGCTATCAAGAATAATTTGTTGCATGCTTGATAAACATCACTTTATTCTTTCCGCTATGCATGTTCAGGCCAGCTGCTTTATGGCTTTCTGGATATCTTGAAGCAGGAGTTGGACTCCTTCTGTTGAGTTGCAGATTGCAAATTAGAACAAATGTCATCAGCTTGAAGGAGATGTGACAGATGTTCACCATTCCGCTGATCTTCTTTAGGACATCTTGTAGGCAGGCTGTGAAGAGCTTTGGCGAGATGTCTTTCTCGTCTCTCCCGCTACATCCTCTCGCTTTCCCTATGACCCCTTCGAGTGGCAGTGGCTTCACTGTACAGGTCAAATGAAATAAACGTAGGCTGGATCCACCCCTTGGTTTTTTCCAGAGGTGTGAACTTGAAGGGGTGAAATCCATTTTCATAGTCACTTGAAGCCTGCCTGCTTCTCTGGGCTGATTTCGGTCCAATGGTTGCAAAATTCTTTGGAGAGAACTTGTGAGAAAACCTTATACATCACTGGAAGCAGGCTGGCTGGTCTATGTAATGGATTGGATTAGGACTGTGGGAGGAAGCGGGAGTACCCGGAGAAAACCCCAGACACACACGGGGAGAACAACATGCTAACCATTAGGCCACCGTGCGCCTCTGCTGAACTTACAAATTGATCCAACTACCTCTCGCATGCAAAGCACGCACGCTACCGTTTGAGCTAATTCCATGCTAAGACGTTACAGTAATATTGAGTATATATTTCACGAAAAAACTGCATCTCATCTTTGTGATATACTGTAGCTGAAAAGTGGAAACGTCAGGCTTTGCTCTTTTTTTTCACCATTTTTGCTGTTTTTTTTTAAATTTGCCAAATATTTCAACTTTCTTCTTATATAAACTTTGTAAATTCTGTTCTCGTAATATTATGACTTTATTCCCATAACATTATAACCTTTTCCACAACCTAATTTTCTGAAAATTACAACTTTATCAGATTTTTTTTTTTTTTTTTTAAGATTTCAACTGAAATTACATCATTTTCCCTCAAAACGAGTTGAAGTTTTCAAGTTTGGTTCTCATAAAATTGTCACTTTTCCCCCCCATTAGAATACTATTTACCCTTTTGCTCTCATTATTTGGACTTTATTCTCGTAAAATTACAGCTGTTTTTCCATTTCCGCTGTTTTTGTATTTTTATGTTATTTTCCAACTATTTCAACTTTCTTCTTGTGAGTTTCCTTTTCGGAATGTTATGTATTTTGACTTTATTCCCATAATATTAAAACTATTAATATTAAAACTTGTTCCCTAACCTAATTTTCCTTTGTTTTGTCAGAATTTGATTTAAAAAAAAATAAAATTTTTAAATATTTCAATTCTATGCTACTAAAATGGCATTATTTTTCCTCATAATATTACGAATTTATCCTTGTAAAATTGCAACATTTTTTCTCATTTGAACAAAACTTTTTTCTCTTAATATTTTCACTTTGTCTTAAAATGTATTCTCGTTTTTTTTCATTTCTGCTGTTTTTTCAAAATTTGCCAACTGTTTCCACTTTCTTGTAACTTTCTTCTCGTAATATTGTGACTTTATTCCTTTATTAAAACTTTTTCCCCAGCCAAATTTTCCAAAAATTACAAGTTTATTTAGTTTTGTTTCAGATTTTTTTTAATGACTATTTTTTGTAAATATATTTCAAAATTATACTACTAACATGTTATTTTTTCCCCTCATAATATTACGTTATTCTTGTAAAATTTTAATTTGAAATTATTTTTTCTTAACATTTGGACTTTATTCTTGTAAAATGACTGCAGATTTTCCCATTTTTGCTGTTGTTTTCTTGTGAAAGTATATTTTTATAATCTCTCTTGGTCTCTTGATAGCAGCTTCCACTCCTGATGTAAGATTTGAGGGAGGGGGTTGAGCATCTTCGTATGAGCAATGGCCTGGTGCTGTTCTTGTGGACGTCACAAGAAGGCGCTGGTACCTTGGTTTTCGTACGCCCCCGGGTTACGCTGGATTCGGTTTCAGTTTATCGTAGGACCGAACAGTGTGACTAACAAATAGTCTGTTTTTAGTCTCTTTTTGACCCACGGACCGGCTTGTGTTCCCACAAACCTCCCACGGATAAGAGGGGGCGTGGGCTTCGTACATTATAGCGATCAAATGTATCTTATTTATTATGTGTTGTGTAAATCTAAGACATGAACAACATCAAATTAAAAGCACAAAATGAATGCCGACCCACCATCCACCAGTTCAAGCCTGGAGTTTTTCCAGAGAGATGATTACATCGCTGTTTGACGTGTTTGCTAAAAGGCAGTGCGCTAGCATGAATGAACTTGAGACAAATGTGCACATTAGCACTCAATAAGTCATCAAAACTTACCTTTATGCATTCCCACATAGTATCAGCATTTGACACCAAATATGAGGTGAAAGAAAAATGGTAAAAATACAGTAGTCGTCTATCTGTGCGGCATGCGATAGTGAGACGGAGAATCCGGCCACTTTTCAAAATAAAACATAAAAAAAATTAATGGAAATTCTTTCTTTCTGTGCGGCCCGGTAGCAAATGACCCACGGCCCGGTACCGAGCTGCGGCCCAGGGGTTTGGGGACCACTGCTATCGACAGATTCCAGCCAGGGAATCCTTCAGTCATCTTTATTATGTGTGTGTGGGAGGTTTATATCTGTCTCCCGTCTTCCTCTCCTAATAAGCACTGTGCGCCCTTTGCTGATGGAGTGTTCAAGCGCACTGCGTATTTGAGTGTTTAAAGTCTGTTGGGGTTTTTTTTAAATTCAGTATGACTGCGGCCAAAAAAGTGACAAAACTTTGACAAACACGGTGAGAAACACTACTGAATTCAAGGAAGAAGTCGTAGCAAAGGTAGCGTCTGTTCCAACGGGATTGAACGTAACGGTTCCTTAGTTAACACAGGTTCTAGAGGGAGACAGATTACGGAAAGTGATCTGGCGCAATTAATCTGTTTTATTTACCGATTTATTGGATTTAAAGGATTTCTTACGGGAAAAATGGATTTTTTTTTTCATCCGATTTGGTTTTCGACCATTTCGACCTTTTCGAACGAAACACCAAGGTACCACGGTACTAGAGAGATCACACGTCTCCATCATCCTATCCGAGCCTTCTGTTAAGACGACCATCGTCCTCTGTCAGTGCAACAAGATGAACATCTCACCTAGAATGAACATGTGGTATTAAGAAACAATTCCAACACACACGCCGAAGTAAACTAAGAAGTATTTTATTCTTTTGTTCATTTTATGTCTTTTTTTTTTTTTTTTCTCTACACGAGTCCTTTAAAAGTTAATCATGCGAGGTGCAGCGTCAGTGTTGGCAAATAACATGCAAGGTTTTACTGTTGAGATCTCACACATGGGGGGTGGGGGCACCGAGAAACGTTTGAGAATTTACAGGGAGGGAGTCGGGGGACGAGGACGATTCAGCTCAGTTCTTGTCTCCATGGCGAGGGGACGGGTTCTTATTGTGACATCATCAGTTGACATCTTCAGTGCAGTCGGAAGGAGAAAAAAAAGTACAAGCAGGAAGTCTTTAAGGGCAAATCTACAAAAGAGCTCAGTCTGGAGGTGGGGGTGTGGCAGTGACGTGACATCACAGCAGACAGGAGGGGTGTGGCATGGGACTTTGGTGCAGGATTCTTGTTATTTTCTTGTCTTTTTTTTCCCCTCTTTAAACATCCAATTTTCTCTCGACATTCAATTCTGGAAGATCCTCAATTCAAAGGTGACACTTGAGAGACGCTTCTGACATCACACGTGCCAGACGCTAGACGCTGAGGCTTTGTACATACAGTGCATAATGTTTTTTTTTTGTTGTTGGCTACAATGACGGTGAGGCCCGGAATAATCACGGCAGTGCTGGTGCCATGCTTAATGGTGCCCACATACTGGAGAACCATTAATACTTACACTGAAATAGAAACATGTTCACATTTCCAGCAAAAAAAAAGGACAAACAGTTCAGGGTGGGAAGATCTGATAGTACACAATTAGTCATTGACGTTGTTGCTTATTTACAAATAATTCAGCAATCATGGTGGTGGGTTACAACAGACACAAAAGAAACCTGACACACGGCTTCAAAACAAGGTTCAAATAGTTTTTTTTTTGTTTTTTTTTTTTAAACAAGGTTCAGCAGATTGTGAATAAACAAACAAACAAAAAAAGACACACGCATGGGACATCATCTTTGGTGGAGATTCCAGAGTATGCTTAAAGCAGCCTGAGCCCGCACACACACACACACACACACACACACACACACACTAATGTTTCTGACTGGGAAGAGAATGTGACCTCATCAGTACAAGAGTCAAGTACGCTCACAAGGGTCTTCTAACGCAGGGGTGGGGAACCTACGGCTCGCGAGCCAGATGTGGCTCTCGGACAACATAAAATGCTTATTTTATCGCATTCTAACTTTTTTTTCCGCTGACATTTTTAAGTAAAACATTACAGAAGTCAGGGTTAAAAATGTTTGAATTATAAAACATTACACATTTGAATCCATCCATCCATTTTCTACCGGCCAGAGCCAATGGCAGCTGTCCTTCCAATATTTTCCGGGGTCAGACGCCAAAGATTATTACTGGATAATGCGGTCGCCTTCTAGGATCAAAAAGATGTCAAGAAATAACCAAATAGTCAGCTAGCTAGTTCCTTTTGACGAAGAAGATGGCAAAAAAGAAAGAAAGATGAGGAATGCCGTGCAAAACCATGCAGCACCAGAAGTGCTCGGTATGGTAGGAAGTATTTTATTTCTTATCGGTCAGCTTCAGTCTAACAACGTTCTTAAGAAGGATGAAGTCAGAGACTTATTATATTCTGAAATCGTTGGTCTTGCTTAAAAATGCACGCGTTTAGTTGTGTTTGGTGTGGAAAAATATGATATGGCTCTCACGTGTTAAAATATGTGGCTTTCATGGCCAAAAAGGTTCCCGACCCCTGATCCCTGATCTACCGTGGGTAAACCACCATCAACCACCATCTAGGACAGGGGCGTCCAAAGTTTTTCCACCGAGGGCGGCATACCGGATGCGGAGGCCACTTTGAAATTTGACATTTTCTGAACCAACCCATGTGGACATGCTAACAAGTTATATAGCGTACACAGGATTTCAAGAAAAAACGTTTTTTTTCTCCTTACAGTACATTTGATTTATTTATTTTTGCTACTTTATTTGCTATTTTTTTCATTCTCGGAATTGTTTGCTGTCATATTGTGACTTTATTCCCATCATAGTTTGACTTTTATTCAATATTATGAATTTAAAATGACTTTCACCCCCTTATATTACAATTATTCTCGTAAAATTCCAACCCCCATAAGATGACAACTTTATGATATTATGACTTTACCACTTTTTTCTTATTATAACATTTTGTCTTATTATTCTGACGTAATTTAAATAAATTACATTTACAACTTTTTCTCTTGATATTATGACTTTCATGACTTATTCTGATAAAATTACAACTTTGTTTCTCGTAAGATTACAACTTTTTTTGTCTTATGACTTTATTCTCGTGAAATTACATTTTTCTTGTAAGATTACAACTTTTTTTGTCTTATGACTTTATTGTCGTGAAATTACATTTTCCTTGTAAGATTACAACTTTTTTTGTCTTATGACTTTATTGTCGTGAAATTACATTTTCCTTGTAAGATTACAACTTTTTTTGTCTTATGACTTTATTCTCGCGAAATGACATTTTAGTCGTAAGATTACAACTTTTTTGTCTTCATATTATGACTTTATTCTCCTAATATTGTGACTTTATTCTGATTAAATTACGACTTTTTTCCCATAAGATTACAATTTTATTTTTTTTTTATAAATGTACAACTTTTTTCTAATGATATGACTATTTTCCAAATATTCTGACCTTTTTCTGATAAAATTGCAACTTTGTTTCTTGTAATATAACAGCTTTTTTTTTGTCTTATGTCTTTATTCTCCTAATAGCTTGACTTTATTCTGGTACAATGACAACCTTTTTTTGTCTTATTATTCAGATTTTATTCTCCTAATATTTTAACTTTATTCGTGTAAAGTTAAAGCTTTTTTCCACATTTTTGCTGTTTTTTTCTTGTAATTTAGACTGTGCCAAGGGCCTGTAAAAAAAACAGCCGTGGGCCGCACTTTGGACACCCCTGATCTAAGATGACACACAGCAATGTAAACAATTGTGCTGACTCGACAATTTCTTTGCTGTCACTGTTGCCTTTTTTTTTTGTTTTTTTAAGAGGTATTATGATAAATGTCAAGCACCTGACATTGAATGTATTTTATCACACACTAAAAGCTGCGCAAATTAGTTGTTTTTGTTTTTTTACCCAAACATCTTCCACATCTACAACAGCTTGAAACCACCACACTTACGTGGAACAACAATGACCCAAGTGTACAAAACCTGTCAATATTCTACTATCGGCAAGGGTGGATGGACCGATCCAAATGTCGATATTTGCTCGATGTCAGAGTCATGAGATTTATATTTTTCATCATCTTCTTTGTTCATTTTCCCAACACGTTTGCGATTCAGTAGTCACGGCCCCGCAGAGTCGTGGCTTTTTCGGCAAAAAATGATTTTCTTTTTCAGAAAAAAGGCTGGTTTTTGTCCGCATAAAACACATCTCATCGCATCATAGTTTTGTGCGGCGAAACGGAAATGTTTGTTTGGCTATGGAAGCACAGGATTTGACAGCGTGACAGCGAGGTGAGGACAAGTTAAGATATGACGGTAAATTGTTACGATAAAACAGGGGTGTCCAAAGTGAAACAGCAAAAATTGAAAAATCTGAAGTCATTTTACAAGAATAAAGAATTAAAATAAGTATTAAAGTATAAAGGAAGTCGTAATTTTCTGAGAATAATGTTGAGGAAAGATGACATCGCTTTAGTAGCATAACGTTGAAACATTTAAAGTCGTAATGTTATCAGAAACAAAAAAACAAGGTTGTAATTTTTGGAAAATTAAGCTGTGGAAAAATGTACAATGTTATGAGAATTAAGTAAAAAAAATATTACGGGAATAAAGGCATAATTATGAGAGGAAAATTTACAAGAAGAACATTGAAATAGTTGGGAAAAAAATAACAAAATGGGAAAAAATAGCTGCAATTTTATGAGAATAAAGTCAAAATATTAAGTGTGAAAAATTATATTTAATTGGGGACAAAATAGTCACAATTTTACGAGAATAAACTCATAATATGAGGAAAAAAATATTTTATTTTAGTAGCATAGAGTTTAAATATTAAATAATTTTTTTGTAGTAGTTAGTTGAGAAAAACACAACAAAATGAATAATTATACGTAATACATAAGTAATTTTAAGGCATGTGGTTGGGGGAAAAAGCTATAATAATTTGGGAATAATGTTACGAGAAGAAAATTTACTAAGATTTAAGAAGAAAGTTTACATTTTTGGGAAATAACAAAAAAACAATGGGGGGGGGGGGGGGGGGGGCAAAAAAAGGAGACGTTCATACTAATAATGTGCTTTTTCATCTACAGTATATCACAGAGCTGAGATGCATTTTTTCTTGACATATATATAACTTGTCAGCATGTCCCCACGAGTTGGTTTACGAAATATCGAAGTGGTCCTTGCATCCTTTCATTTTCCAGCATGTGGCCCTCGGTGGAAAAAGCTTGGACACCCCCTGCGATAAACGGCATTCAGTCTGCTAGCCTCACAACCAGGCTGAAGGCTACACTGTGACTCCATCTGTTCACTGATCATCTTACATTAGTATTGGTTAGCGGTGAGCACGTATACGTTTCAGATTTTAAAATGTGTCATTTAGGCAAACTGTTTTTAGGGCTTCAGCCTGGATTGTGTAGGGAGTGAACAGTGGCAACTGAAGAGAGAAGGGGAGGGTTCTGGAAGTGAATCCCATCGGATAATTACAATTGTTATATTCTTTGCTATATTGTTTGTTGTTAGACGTTCATATTTTTGATTTTTAACATAATCACCATCAACAAATTGAAGGCAAAAATCACAAAATTCAATGACGGGTGAAAAAAATTCAAGTATCGGTATCAGTATCATCAATACTGGCCCTGTCATGACTTGGCATTGAATCAGTATCAACATTTGCAGTATCGCTCACCCTTGATAATCGATAACAAATAGTTTTTGTTCCAAATTCTCGTGTGAACATGCTCTGAGTTTAGCTTTAAAGTGACATTAGCTTGACTAATTATTAGCTTTCAACATTAAAATGGACGCTCATTTGTCAACAATGTAGTAAATAGTACACGATAAATAAACTATATCGGGCAATGTTTGCATAGTGAATACTTTTAAATACATTTTACTGACAGCAGGTATGTACTTTCATACATACAAAAATATCAACCATCACTATATATATATATATATTTTTAACTGCTGTATAATTTATAATCTATAAAAGACCACCGTTAAGAAAACAAAAATCCCTGCGCCCCTTTTTCTAGTTGGACCAAACAATAAGCACAAATGTAGAAAATAGACTGAAAGCTGCCCATTGAGAAAGACGCTGCCATTCATTCACACTCTGCATGTGCTCCTCACACGCACACACGCCATGCAAACACACACACACACACACAGCTTTGATAAGGAAAACAAGGCCCTGGCAGGGACTACAAGACACCCACCTGTCACCTTAATGGTACCATCACAACAAATACACCAGCAACATATGAGTAAGACAAATCTACCGTGACACCTGACTTGTTTTGTTCCCAAAGTGAGCAGAAAAAGGCCAACGTGTCTTTTAGCATTTTTAATAAAACATACTAAGATCAGAATTTCACACTTTACTACTTACTACGATTTCTTTTCCAGCACTACGGTTACATCCTGCAGATGACGCATTTTTTCTCATCGTGATGATTATTATTATTATTATGATTATGAAGTATATCTTTAGGTACGTTATCATTCGCTTCAGCCTGAGCATCTCTAGGCTACGTTTCACCCTCGTCTGACAACACGCATCACCCAACAGCAAAAAGACAAAACATAACAGGTTCAATGTCTGCAACAGAAAAGTATAATTCACCAGAGAAAATGCTTTCCACAGATTCCAGTTTTACCCACAGTCGGAAAAAACAAACCAAAAATAAGTAGAACGTGAAAATGGACATTTAGGAATGACTCCGATGAGATGAGGATGCTTGAAGAAACGATGCACATTTATTTCCATAACAGGTTACAGCTGCAAGTGCGTGCAAACACGGACGGAGGCAAAGTTCTACGTGGGCGGGCTCCTAACGTGGGTCTGTCTTTCTTTCAGGCCTGGGTCGGTGGGGGGGACAGGACTAAAAGAGGACTTGGGGGGGATCAGAATCTCTTGGTAAAATTGCTCCCTCAGGAAGTGAGTGTGAACTGGTCTTGCTCAATGGGCTTTTTGACCCAAGCCCCCAGACCGGCCTTGTGGAAAGCCTTGATGAGCGCCTGCTTGGCGGAGTGGTACTCTGTGGCCGCCTGTTTGGCGTCGTGGTAGGAAGCGGGCTTCAGCACCTTGATCCGCAACACGGAAGACAGCTAATGAGGTAGGAGGGGAGAGGCAGAACAGGACAGTCAGCAATGGGGGCAGCGTCGTCGCATGCATGGGCGTGTAGTATGTAATGTTTACTGACACCTAGTGACCAGTGTAGCATACTGCATATCACACCTTTTAATGAGTCTTCTGAATGCCTTACATTTATATTTTACTTCATTTGAAAATGCTTACGTTAGGTAAAGGTTAAGTAAAATGTGTTTAAATATAGATAATTTTTTTGATGAATAGGTTGCATTCAAACACAAAACAGCACGATTTAATATATTAAAAAAAAAACGTGAAAATCCAAAGCGTGAAGCGGCGAGTAATGGCTGTACTTCAGTTACCACTGTGTTTTTGTCTGTCTTTGAGACGTAGCGTGCTCTTCGACTGCGTACCTTGGAGTGCAGGCGCACCCAGCGGCTGTAGAGGGCATGCTTGCAGAGGCGTGAGGCTCGGCCCATGTCGTCCTTGCCGGTGGTGGCGTTGATCACCTCCAGGCCCTGGTCACCCACCGTCCAGTTCACGCTGAAGCTGGGTGCTTTACCTGGCTGTCTGGCCTCTGCGTTGCTTATACCTGGAAAATAAACATGGATGACCTCATGGGAAAGTACCAACCGCATCCAAGTACTCAGCTCCTCTAGACTTACCAGAAACTTCATTAGTGAGTGCAAAATGTCCCATAAAAAAACTAACAAAGGTCGTAAACAACCACCATTCCAGTATGCAACTTTACTACAACTTAATATGAATATTCTGGAAAATACTTTCATCAGTGAGCGGAGGCCACCCACCCACACAGCACTGCCTGAAGGGCACCGGCCTCCACTATTTCACAGGCCTAAATGGGGGACATATAACAGCAATAAATCCACGTGTCTTGCACTCAGTATATTAAACTCCTTGGTTCAGTCTGGCAGAACGTGGAGGGGATGATTTAAACAATATGAAAGCCACGGGGGCTCCCATGCCAGCCTCTTACCGCTCCAAACTCTGCAGAGCAGAACAAGGTTTTAATTTCACCTTTTAAAAAATTTTTTTTTATCACCTTCGCTCACCAGTTGGAGAGCATCCAGTGAGGGACAGCTGCTGTCGCTGTACAGTTAATAAAGGTTTTATGACGGGGACAGTTTGGAACAGATCGTTTCTATTGGAAATAAATGTTTTGTGTTCCTCCTTTACAACTTCCACTGTTTCATATCTACCAAGGACACTAGAATTGGATTTGCACCGTCGACTCGGCTGCAAATGAATGGAACAGAGTGTACTGTAGTACGCCAATAGTATGGACAACAGCGTACAATGTATTCAGTAGCTCTGAGCTGAGCATAAAAATAAAGTAATATGCTGTGCGGACACTTTGATGAAATGGATGAATGTTATTTACTGAACACAATGGACATATACGTGTGTGTGTGTGTGTGTGTGAGTGTGTGTGTGTGTGTGTGTGTAAAAATCCATTCTACTGCAGAAATATGAACAATATTACCAACGCTTAACAATCAACATACAAAATAATAATAATTATTATTATATTACATGGATAATTAACTGGAAGTATTTACACAATGCAACATTGGCATTGTTAATACATTTGATACACTATAACTTGTCATAAATTTAGCTAATCACCCAGATTTAAAAAAAAAGAAGCTTTAAGCTATTTTGTGTGGGAGTCCAACACAATTCTGAGTCTTGTCTCTCTGTTTATTTACAACAACCAGTGTTATAAATCTACAATGTTTTTATAACACATAGCTGTCCTTGTTTTTGGGGAACTTGAAAAATGACAAATCTGGTCTTTTGGGACGTCTATTAGAGCAATTAATGGCTGAGCAGTGTGCGGAGGACATCCTTACAATGCAATGTTTCTGACTTCTGCTCATCATCATGGCGGCCAAACCTGCGCAGGGGATACTACGGAAGTGGAGGCAGAGTTGACAGTCCCAATCAATACTAGTGTCTTTGGTATGTAGGAAGCTTACTTTAAAATAATACTGGGTTGCAGTAAGGAGAATACTTTCTGTAGTTACCATGTCAGCAGTCATGTGAAGGACATGTCAAATACAGTAAATTAAATCCAATTTATACTAAATACAATTACATTAAATACAAAAGTTAAACAACACAATCATAACGCCGTACTTTTATCTCTGTGGTTCTACCTTCATAAAATATTGTCCCCGGCCAGATGTTGTTGTAACAGTGCACTGACTCCATGACACTTGTAGCATTCAATAATCTTTTTCCGTAATGATGGTCCTGACAGTTGAGCTGTTGGACCAAAAGAGCTTTTTATGTTGTTCATTTTCACTCCTGTGGTGATGGCACTGGCGCTTGCCAAACGTAATGAAGTGTAAAAAGTTAACGAATATGTGAGGCTATTCTTCCTCTGTGTGGTTAAGCAGGCACACACTGTATTCGACCGCTCAGCACGAGGAACACGACGCACTCTTGTGCTGCGCTTGCAACTCGTTCTCAAGCGAGTCTCGTGTTTACAGACAAAAATCGCGCTATTAATGAATTTATGACCCGTCACGCTCATTATCACCCACCTTTCATATGTCTTGCTTTGCAAATCCTTATCTACATACAGCGGAATTTGAGGCCGTCGCTTGGCAACTCAAAGTTTCAGCTCCCTCCACAGATTTTCAATAGGATTGGTGCTCATGTTACCTTAAACAAAGTTGTACTTCTTGCACTATGGTCTCCCTCTGCTGTGAAAAGTAAAGATGAATTCATCTAAACGTATGATTACATTGTTTCCCAGAGGTTTATTGCCCTTTTGCACATCATATTTTTGATTTAATTTACGTTCCACACAATTTCTGCTAATAACATTTTAAAATGGTAAAATGTTCTCCCTTTGATTTACATCTATCAAGTGTTTGGAGCTACACTTAAGGCCCTGTCACACCTTGACGATTTAGCCAGCGCATGCCCGACGTGATGATTTTGATGGCATACGTTTAACATTGGACGTTTTTTTCAATTTTGGGCGTATACCTAGCGTATTCATAACAAGTTGGACGTATACATGACGTATTAGTAACTTATATAGAACGTTTCTATAACTTATAGACAACTTATACCAACGAATGCGTAGCGTGTTGCCGGCGTTCACAACTTATGCCCAACGCCAGTCTAACTTATGCAAACCGCACGGCAGCGTATGGCCGACAATCACGTGCCGTAGCCTATAAAAAGGCTGCCACCTCATGACTCTAATCATACCCTCACTAGACATCGCAGTGTCAACATCGCCATCATGCCGAACAAAATTTCGAATACCGCTGCCAAGAAGTATCAGGGCAGTGACGGAGGGATCCATCACCACCCACAGCCTCCCCCTCCCACTCTCACTGTGATGGAGATGACGCAGGTTCTAAAGCCTCTCAGGCATCGTCAATGGTATCGGAAGCTGCTTCCCCAGCGGTCTCTATCTCCTCTCAGCCAATCCTTGCCAAGAAGAGAGCCAAGAAGACAGTTTTGTCTCACACAAATAACGTGTGTGAACAGGCGTCAGCGATTGCATAACTTATTGCCCGCGTATGCGGGACGTATGAATCATATGTCGAAAAGTTTTGTGCATGCACAAAATTTTTCGACGACTTGGACGTACTACAACGTATGCGGCGTGCTTTAGCGTGCTCTTAATTTATATAAAACTTACCCATAACTTATTCAACATACGCCAGCGTATTGGCCAAATTTGTCATACGTTGGTGTACGCTGGCTAAATCGTCAAGGTGTGACAGGGCCTTTAAGCGGGTATATTAACTGAAACATGTTTTATTCCTTAATATCGGAATCGGCCCCCAAAAATCCATATTGGTAGAGCCCTAGCATAATGTGTACTAATTCAATTGAAAATGAAATACTGTAAACTAAAAGAGAACAACGTGATAGAAGGTCAAAAAACCTAAAATGTTGGGTTTTTTTACATTGTTTTTTTTTTTTTTTTAAACAAAGCCGTTTTGTCAATAGCCAAAGATTTTCCATAATGTACAAATGTTAAGTGAAAAAACCCATCATATAAGCAGCATTCATGGTCCGTACAAGCATTTTAAGGGTTGTTCAATAGCTCAAAATGCATGTGCTGTTCAAATTCCACAAGACCAAGGTAAATGTCAGCTCAGTGCAGGAGAGAGAGGCGATACGTATCTTCCTGCTGCACCCTGACCAGTCAAGTAAACAAATGAGTTTGCGGATTTGGATTCCAGTCTCTCTCTTTGACAGTAAATATCACAAGGAGAGCCTCTAAATAACATGCGCGATGAAAACAAGCATAGCATGACTTCTCTAATGAGCTGCCGGAATGCCTCACCACTGAGAAGAGGTCTGTTGAGCGTGAACTGCTGGGGGAGGTCCTCAATATCTGCGATGCGCTGGTACATGGCTCTGGAGAGGTGGTCGGCGTGGTATAGACTTCCAAGGATGATGCTGGAGAAGTAAATGGGCTCCGTGAAGTAGCTCATCAAGGAGCCCTGGATGCCCACCACATTCCACCTGCACGAGACAACACACATAATTATGAAGTTGCTACACACTTTTTAATGACTTCACAACCACAAAGATACAAACAGACATCATCTCTCCTAAATAAACAAGCTTTGTCTTGAAATGTATGACCTAAATTGGAAGACATTTGCCATCTACGACTGTCAGGTTCCCTATTACACGTTAAATATGTAGGGAGGAGATAGGCATTAGTTCTCTGCATTGATGGCCATGGAATGGCGGTGCATGTAAGATAAATTAGTATCAAACGCCACAAGCCAATGCAATACGCCACACACAACTCTACTGAGGGATGCAATTTCTTTTTTGCCAAACTTCTGTGTATTTCTGTGCTGTATCATTAGCCATCCCCTCCCTAGTCATTTTCCCATTGACATGCTCTGCGAAGCATCACACTCCCACCTCACTCAGAGGGGAAAGTGTGTGTGTGGACTAAAATGTGAACTGAAGAAGAGAATGAATTGTTGCAGGGTGTAAGGAATAATGTGCTATCCTTTATATGTAATTCATTCTTTTGAAAAAGTGAAATAGTTAACAACTGATGTCACTTTAAACGCAGTAAACAAACTGATTCAAATGGAGGTTAATAATATGCTGTGTGAAACACTACAATAATTTGTATTGGTTCCAGACCCGACTGTGATAAGTGAATTTACGAAGTAGGATTCCTTATAGTTTCGTAGTTAGAAGATAGAAAATCTGTATACGACCATCGAAATATTTTTTTTAAACATTACTAAAGCCCTTTAGACATGAAATAACACGCCTAATCACCTTTACACTCTACCAATATAGAGAAAAAGAAGATAAAACAAGCCATTTGAGACATAAATAAGACTTGTGCTAGTGTGTGTTGCTGTAAATGTATTGGGGTGCTAAGGGAGCTAAGCGGGGGGTCGGACAAGAAGTGACGTCAGGGGTTCAGAGTTGAGTTTTAGCCTGGCCTGGGTTACAGCCGCAACAGTAGCCCTTGTTTGGAATTATTATGCCTGTTGTGGGATCATTCAAAGCTGCAATAAAAGCCTGTTGTTCCGGTGATTAAGTCTGGTGCTTGTGTGTCTCACGAACATTACAGTAACATTGGTGACACCGAGTGACCAGTGTAGAATACTACATACCATCGCAGCATCGTTGATTGTGTCTTCTGAATGCCTTATATTTGTATTTTAGTTCATTAAACATGTTTATGCTTGAAAATGCTTAATTTAGGCAAAAAAACCCCACAACATATGCTTAAATAGGCAACTTTTTTTTTTTTACCAATAAGGGGTTGTATTCAACCACGAAAAAAAAAAACATGATCAATATATAATTAACTCATATAATTTGGAAAAACCGTGATAGAATGAAGCCGCGAAACTCCGTGACGCGTGAAGTGGTGAGGAATTTCTGTATTTGATAAGCAGCCTGCTTTCCTTCATCACATGGCATCTTTAACTTGGGGCTAACTGGGGATGTGTGAAATTGCCAGCATTGCGCGAGGACAATGTGGAATATGCAAGCATCAAACCTGAGGCTACCTGAAGTGACAGATGATACAAAATGCAATGTTCTCTGTGCGCACCACGTGCACGTGAAAGATAGTGCATGTACAACTGACAGAGGAAAAAAATTCAATCACTGCATCTGACCTGCAAAGCCGTAACGCTAAATGCAGACCTGCATGCACACACCTTTCTGTTAGTTCCACCTAATACAGCAGGGCTAACAAAAGGAGGGAAGTCATTTATTCTGTTCTAACATTCCAGATATTGGCTTTCTTACCAATATCTGATACCACTATTGTTCAGCACTTCATTACCGATACCGGTATCAACCAGTGCCAATATTGGCAGCAGCTCTTCTTGAGGTAAAAAACTCAAAAAATGAAGGCCAGAAAGTTGCCTGTGATTCACCCTTCACACATCGCAATGAACTCGGCGACAAAGGATATAAACCGATGCATTTTGTAGCGATGAGGACTAAAACCTGCTCAATGCAAAGGGCCATGTCCACGGAACTCCATAGCCCCTTTCTAAAACCATTTCAGGACATCATTAGACATCAACTGGAGTGTTGGGTTTTCCTGGTATCATTACAGTGTTACAAACCTATTTTGCACTCTGCCGACTTCGATCTGTCCACTTTGGACAGACAGGAGAAATGTGCATGACTAGGACCACTATGACAAGCACTGCAGTCGTACTGTGCAAAGAACAAGAACAAGGTGGTCGCGAGCACAGCAGACATGTCCTTCATCAAGCCTCCACTCATTTTGTGCACTGAGGCAAGGTACTACCATCCGGCATGGAGAAGAAGGAAGAGGAGGCCAGCTAGTGAGAAGAGTTACAGTTTATGAAGAAGTTTTAGTGTTTGGTTGCTAACACGCGGCCTCCCTTCATCACAGGGTTGGCATACTGTTGCCTTGAACATGGACAGCGACTAAAGACACGATGATCGGTGTGCAAATATACTGCAAGGACAGGCCATCCATCAACACGGCCGTCCCTGACACGCCATGAAGAAAATCACAGTGAAAAGTGAAAAGAGAACCTTTGAGTATGTGCAGTCAAACCACAGTTTTGAACGCCCCAGTTTTTGTATGATTTGGTTATCGGACACTGTCTTGGTTATCGTACAATGGCATGTAACAAACTTGTATTTTATCCTTAAATTATTTTTTATAGGAATTCGATTGGTTTTCTATGGTTCAGTTATTGTCTAACCTTTTGGAACAAATTATTATTGAAAACCGGGGTACCACTGTAGTTCTATAACGACAATTACACAATAAAACTGATGTCACTTGCAACTGTAATACTACAAGAGAAGTGTAAAGGTTCTTTAATTTAATATAAAAATTACCTTGCAATCTTGTCACTGCAGGACATAGTGAGTAACCTCTCTCCTTGAAGCACCCCGTCCCAGGTTTGGATGGTATTACTGGAACGCACAGGTATGGTGCCCTCCCCAGATTCGATCTTCGTCCGAAGCTGACCCCTTGCTTTCCGGTTAGGGTGTCTGTCTCCTTGGTCTGAGGCGGCAAACAAGAGGAGACACAAGGTTGCACGTTTACGCAACTTTCCTAAACCCTCAATCAGACTAGTATAACTAAAATCAGCCATCCTTTTGTTCATGTTTATTTATTTAGAGCTGCACGACTGTCCAAAGTGCAGCCCACAGCTGTTTTTTTATCGGCCTGCGGCACATTACAATATTATGAAAAACAAACAACAAACAACAAATAAATGTTGCAATTTTTGGAAAATTAGGTTGTGGAAAAGTTAAAATGTATGACAATAAAGTGAAAATATTAGGGGAATAAAGTCATCATTAACGAAAAGTTAATTTCTAAAATTTGAATTTTAAAAATTTATAAAATTAAAGTTGAAATAGTTAGAACATTTTAAAAAAGCAACAGCAGAAATGAAAAAAATAAAACAAAATAAAGAGAAAAAAGTTATATTGTAATGAGAAAAAAAGTCTGAATTTTAGAAGAATAGACTTGTAATATTATGAGGAAAAATAATTGAGCATTGAGTTGAAATATTACAAGTCGCAATATTACAAGAAAAAAACTAAACAAAATAAAGTTGTCATTTGCGGAAAATTAGGTTGTGGAAAAAGTTATACTATTTTGGGAATAAAGTCAAAATATTATGAGTAGAAAATTTACCAATATTATTGAGAAGAAAGAAAAAAACGACAGCAAAAATGGGGAAAAAAAGAGCAAAGAACGAAGTTCGTACTAATACGCTTTTTCACCTATATCACAAAGTTGAGATGCATTTTTTTCTTTAAATATATGAAATATATATAACTTCTTCGCATATCTACATGTGTTGGTTTACAAAATATGAAAGTGGCCCTTGCACCCTTTCATTTTTCAGCATGTGGTGCACGCTGGAAAAAGTTTGGACACCCCTGTCCTTAAATATACAGTACCAAATAAATGAGGCAAATAAAATCCCACTATAGGATACAATGGGATCACCTCAAATGTTAATACAATTGCAGTTTAATAATCTCATCAGCACTTTGGAACAGCAGATAATATCATTTATCGATTTTAATTAATAGATCATCTACACAACTCAACCTACTGATTATTTTTTCTCATTAGCTGTCAAATTTTATGCAAAATCAGTCAGGCACCAACCGGCTCTTTCTTCTTCTAAAGTACGCCTTCTGCAAGGGTAGTTTTGCATTTCTCTCTTTAACATTGGCGGTTTTACATTTCTATAACCGAGAACGATGGCTTCGCCTTGACAGTTCAGATCTGTCCAATTAAATTATATCAGAAAACATGAACGCACCACCAACTGATTTGTGATAGGAGTATGAGGTGCACCCTGTTGCAGCAGGGGTGAAAAACTGACAGCCAATTAGACAGTACCTCATGCTTGCAGAAAAAATGATGACTTGCACAGAATCATGTTTGAAAGCTCCCTTCAACCAGAACAAAGTTTTTGCATGTTCTCTCCATACTAGTGTGGGTTCTCTCCCGTAGTCCAAAAACATGAATGTTAGGTTAAATGGAGACTCACAATTGTCCATTTTATGTGAATGGTTATGTCTACAGTATATATGGTCTTTATGTGCCCTGTGTTTGAATGGTGACCAAACCAGAGTGTATTCCAGCAGCTGGGATAGGCTCCAGCTCACCCATGACCCTTAACTGGATCAGCAGTATGAATGAATGAATTAATATTATTGTGATATATATTATCATATTTATGAGACATTTATGTTTACATTGCCCTGGCAAGCCCACAAAGCCCTTTGTGAAAAAGGGACAAATTGCGTCAGCTGGTATTTCAGGACTTGGAGAAAAGAAAAGAAAATATACAACATATTGTGTTATCAAGGTTTTCCCTTTGTCCAGCAGCAGAAGGCATCTATTCATTGACTAATTGAGTGTGTCTGTTTTCCATTTAGGCTGCAGCATGCAATGAAAACACAAATACCAGGGAGGTTAATCAGTCAGATGGTGGGCTGGGCAGGGAAAAGACTGATAGGGACAGACAGAGAATAACAAAAGCTCTAATTAATGGAGCCTTGTTTCAACGTGTCGGATGTGTATTTGGACATAGCAGTGAATTTCTAATTAAATTAAAGCATGCATAAGAGGAAATCTTAAGAATTTAATTCAGCAAACTGTTAGCAAACAAGGCCGCATTATAAATATGTCAGTTTACCCAAGGAGAGTAGCCCATAGGTGAGCGTTTTACCTTCCACGCCAGCCTCGTGCGGAGAGAAGATTCTGGCGTCTCCACAGGGTGAGGTGCTGATGTAGAGATGGAACTGAATGTTGTCCTTTAACTTGTAGCCTCCCTTGTCACAATGCATGAATATTGACTTCTGATTCTCTTCTTTGCTGTTGCTATGGTAACAGACAGCAATTATCAACCGAGTAAAACCTACTGTGGCGATTGAAGAGCATCCAGATACATGTTTAGACAAGCTGTAAATGGTAGCGGTATCTGGCGAAGATGCCACGTATACTCTAACGAAACTCCACTGACCTGAGGAAGAACTCCAGCTGGGTGTACAGGTATCTCATGAGTGAGCGTCGGGCGATAATCTCAGCGTGGCAGTCATTGAGTGCCAGGCCACGGTCACTCATGTACTCACCGTTGATGCATTTAGTTCCTGTAGAAACACAAATTACCTGTGCTTCTTTTACATCTGTTCCTGTCAGGGGGAGGAAGATCAAAGACACGGGTTCAGTGTACCTGCGCAGAATCTTGCATAAGCTCATTTTGTTCTTTTTACACTTGAGATTGCATTTTCTTTTGTTTTGTTGCAAAATTCACATGCTATACCACGGGTTTCAAACTCACTGCCTTATTTGGTGGCCCTCTATTTGACATCAAAGTTTAGCATTAGTGCGGCCTGTTAAGTATATTGTGGCAAACATAAGTCCCAGAGACTTCAATTTGCTTCAAGGGATAGTTTGGATTTTTTGACATGCCCATCAGCAGTGGACTATATCAACAGTGACTTACCCCTCCATTTGGTCCCATGAGTCCAGTCTGGTCGGATTTCTGTGACGAGGAACGTAGTTCTGCTTAGTTGCTGGGTCTTTTAAGTAAAGAGTTTAGCTTCTCAAACAATATCCGTTCAAAAGAGCATTGCAAGCATCAAACCTGAGGCTAACATTTGCATCATAAAAATGCCTCCTCAAAAAAAAAAATCAGACCTCAAAAATCGCTCAGCGTTATATTTGTCTCCCGCCGTGTCCCTGCGCACTGTCGCCTCTTCATTCGTGTGTATGTGATGAAGACGCTCGCAACTCTATCCGCGATGCAGCGACGCAGCCATCTTGTATACGTGTGTTCCACAGCGGAAGAACACACGGCGGGAGACAAATATAACGCCGAGCGATTTGTGAGGTCTGATTTGAGGAGGCATTTCAGGATGCAAAGTTACTCTTTTGAACAAATACTGTTTTGAGAAGCCAAACTCTTGACTTAAATGGCCCAGCAACTCAGCAGAACTACGCTCCTCGTCACTGAAATCCGACCAGAACTGGACTAGCGGGACCAAATAGAGGGGTAAGTCACTGTTGAAATAGTCCAATGCTGATGGACATGTCACACAACTTCATGTCAAAAAATCCCAACTATCCCTTTAAAGGAAGAGGTTCTTTAATTGGGCAAGCAATAGCCCCCTTTCGCTTGTCACACAGTGAAATGAAGGAGGGGTCAGAATACAAACTCCAATCACGGTGCCAACATAAAAATGACATCACCATATGTAACAGGTAAGAAACACACAGGGCAACTACTACTACTACTACTACTACTGCTACTACTACAATGGGGAATAATAAACAACTAAGTTAATTCTGAACACCTACTAACTCTGCAAGGTATGCTGGGATGCCGGAAGTAAAGCCGTTCATGTTCTGAACGTTTATTAATAAAGAAGACTGGATCAACAGCACTGTTTTGAGGAATACTTGATGCGGCCCAGCCTAACTCAGCAGAGACTCAGGTAAGCTAAGTTTGAGACCCCTGTGCTATACTATTAGGAATGAACTAAACTGCTCATTAACACTGATATGTACGTTATAGAAACAAAAACAAATCCAAAGCAGTTTTACATCACAAATATGTCAGGGAAATAGAAATAATAAAAGCACACTCGTCTATACGTGTTCAAACATTCAACCATGCAAATCTTCCCCATGTCTACCTGTTGTCATGACAACGCCTGCCAGGACTTTCCGTCGCGCATGGGGGGAGGTGAAGTTGTCAGTCAACTCACTGAACTTATCCACCACCAGTCGAGAGACGGCGTCGGCGAGAACCTGTGACCACACGCGCAAAGATGACACACAAGCATAAACTAGTGTCAAATACACTGTCTTACAAAACACGTCTGATGTTATCCTGCCCCGCAGCACCTATGCCTGTCACCGGGTTTGCCTTCTGTGCCTAACAGGAGCCAGAAAGTTGCAGCAACAAAGCAAAAAGTGGTTCATTTTTAAGGGATTCCAAAATAGCTTTCAAGTAAAACAGAGCCGGGTAAACTGAAGAGTTAAGGCAGCTCAAGTTCAATGATGCAAAAGTTTAAGTGAACATATATCATGTGTTCTTTGACAGCCACTTTCTCTTGCTATAGCACCCTGCTCAAGAAAATGATGATAACCACGAAGAGAGATGACTATGGCTGAATGGACATAAATTAATGAGATTATTATAATATTACTTTGCCGCTACTTTGGACTCACCCACTCATAGCCAGGTCGTTTAACTTTGAAATGACAAGGTCGCAGATGTGATAGATACGACAAAAAGTTCTTAAGGCACAATATACCCAAAGGAGAGCATGTAGGAATGGTAGTGTATAATTTGCTCATTTGTTTAAAGATTTAGAGGGGTTAATTTAGTTTGAAATTCATAAAACACAAGCCATGACATATAAGATCAGTGTTTTTCCCAGGAGTCACCTACCATTTTTACTTGCTAGGGCCTTAAAAGAATGTGGCATTAAGAATTTGGGTGACAAGAGTGAAAATGTTCCTCGGTTTTTGGATGCCCCAGTTTGACAAACATTATTGTTTGAATTTGACCAAAAATATGTCTCAGTTTTCATATGTCATCTCATTAATCGTACGGCCAAACATTGCACCTAACAATCTAGTCCATTTGCCATTTGCTTATCATTCCACGAAATAGCGTGCCGAAACATAGAATCCCATGTGTTGGCGACTCAGACTTGTCATGTTATTAGTACAGTGCGGGAGTCTAACTGTGTTCGGAACCTGTCTATTACAAACATAACTGTTAGCATGCTCTAAACTCCCACCGGCTAACCAACAGTTACACAAGTCTCTCTCCCTCTCTCTTTTTTCTTTAATTGAGTATGGCTGCAAAATAAGCCACCATAGGGCCAAAAAAGTTGCAAGTACAAACACTTTGATAAGGAAGGTGAGAAACACTTGAATTCAAGAAAGAAGTCGTACGCAAAACACAAAAGGTAGCGTCCGTGTGGCTCTCCCTTCCCCTCCTCCCTTAGCGCTCATCGCCGTGTGTGCCAACAAGAGCCAATGAAAGGTAAAAGAGTCATGTTTGTTATATGCATCTCACATTGTTTTCTGCAAGTAAAACTAGAATTATTCTATGTAAAATGTGTTTAGGTTCATATTTTTGGATGTCTGTAAGGGATTTACTTTATTTCTAATGGGAAAAATGTATTCAATTTTCAGACGATTCGGTCTCTAACGGACCCTTTAGAAGGGATTAATAAGAAAAGCCGAGGTACCACTGCATCTGTGTCCATCACAACAAGCGAACACAATCTGTTTATTTGTAGAACGTGCGCTATTTCCTCCCACGACTGTTTTATTAAAAGCACGAGTACAAAAATGTAAATTACTACTACCATAAAAGTGCTAAATGGTTCACTACATTTACTTGGCAAGTTTCCCAGTGAACTGAAAATAAAAACAAACGTTCTCTAATATTATGTGACAGCAAATCACCGCTCACGCCCAGGCAATCAAACCTACCCTGCTGTAGACTGCTGGTTCGCAAGAAATTTCTTTAGTACCTTAGTTAGATTTACACTGCAGTTCTGAATGGCAAATTTAGTACCTATATTTCTTTTTCTTTTTCCAAGCAATATTACAAAACACTGAACTGAAATACCCCACACCTACACTTTGATACAAAGGCAGCATCAATGCAGAAGTACTGTATTAGACATTACATACCTCATAAGGTGGATGATCTTGGGCAATGTTTTCCCTATTTAGTGATCAATATTCCACTGGGCTATAATTTAGATTTATTGCGGTTGTTTTTGTACGTTGATGCCGTTCGGCTTACAATGACCATAAGTCACAGTTTTTTCCATAGTTTGGCTGGTCCTGTGGCTTATAGTGAGGTGCAACTACATACTATGTATACATATAGAGATATTAAATGCTAATTCATACTGACTGACATGAACCAAGGAGTGAACATTACGGTTGACAGCCGTGAGAAGACGTTCAAGGCTTGTGACAACAACAGTGATGTGGAATGAGATAGGGAGCTTGATGAACTTGCTTACAGGTAACTTGCTTGTTGGACTCGCCGGCTTGTTTTAGCCTATTCAGCCTCGCGGGTATGTTCTTTATGCTATTGTTTAGCTGAATAACTGTTAATGTGTTACCTTAATGTACCTGACACCTATTCAGCCTGTTGTCCTGTGTGCTATTGCGTCATTGAACAACATTCCTTTCCAGATGAAATGTTATTGGTCTTGAATTTTGTGAAATAAATTTCCAAATAAATGTGACTTATGGCCTTGTGTGACTAATATACAGTATGTTCTTTCCTTTTCATGATGCATTTTTTGACTGATGCAACTTATTCTCCTACTACTTGTAGTCCGGAAGATATGGTATACCCTATGTGTCTGCATTCATAATGGCAAGTATCTAGTTCATATCTGATTTTATTATAATCGAAGCCTAATTCCAACTGGAAGAAATGTGTCATGAACTGAAATTGTAAAGCACTAAATTTCCATCAACATTGGAGGCTTCATTGTTGAGAAAATAATAACATATTGGAGTTCTTATTGAATATTCTTATTGAAAGATGTCTTACCTGTGGGAGATGAAGCTGGAGTCCCTCTCTGGGTATGGGCTGTCTGGATGGTGTCTGGTCTAGTTGCATGTTGAAGAGAGCTGAAAGAGCGGCCTGCGCTGCCCGGGCTTTAGCTAGCTTCTTGTTACGCCCTGAGCCTTCAAATGTTTGTGCATCAACTGTCACTGACATCACAAAATTCTTGGCATGACTCTCCCCACTCTCTGACACAAAGTCATATTTGAGGCCTGGCCTGAGTTCATTGAGAATCATGACAGGGTTTTTGCCACTGGAGGGGGAGGTGAATGCTGATGGTGGGGGCAGTGGCGCCTGGACAAGGTTGCTGCCAGGTGGTGTGGGCAGTGGATACTCCCCTAGTGAGTTTAGTGAGCTGCTACCATTGGAACCGACATAGAAGGACTCTTCGGGCACGGCTGGCGTCTCAAAACCATTGAACAGCATGTCTGGAAAGTCAGCTTGGTCTGACGTAAAGTCTGTGTTTACAGTCAATGTTCGTCCCATGGCCAAGTGGGCCTCAGAAGCATTGGGGAACTGGACAAAAGAACGTAGAGCTTTCTCTGCTGCGCTCAATTTGGCTTTCTTCTTAGTTGGACCCATGCCCTCAAACGACTGACCATTGACCTCTACAGTCATGACAAAAACTGGTGCATGGACCGGTCCTGTCTGGGACAAGAGTTTGTACTGAAGACCTGGTTTGATTTCATTGAGCTGCATCAGGGCATTCTTGGGTAGGATCGGTCCTGGTGTTTTCTTGCGCTTCTTGGCTCGAAACTTGGAGTGTGTGTGACCATTGTTTCCTTCTTCAAGGGGGCGCTTTCGACTGCCCAGGCCGCTTCCATTGGGGAGCTGTTCAGCCACACCCACCCCTTCTTTGCAGGACACGTTGTCCAGGTTTCGGTTTTCCTTAACGTCAGTGCTGCTCGAACCTGCGGTGCCCAGAAAGAGTAACTTACAACGCCTTCGTTGCAGGATCTTGTAAATGCAAAATTTATAGATTCCTTTATCACTCTTTGGAACTGAACCAATGATTTGTGTTCCTGTATATGGCAGATTTACAGAAAATTCCTAAAAGATCCAAGTCTTTAAGCTCAGATCAGAATCAGAGAATAATCTTCACCGGTTTTTGATGTAGAACTAAGTAAATACAAATCTCAAATTTAGTTTTTAATTATGTTTTAAACTGAAACATTATTAGGCCTATTTCATTTTTGTACATTAATCCTGCCCTATGGTTGTGGTGAAATTGGGAACTGGCTTTCAGGGTGAAACAAAGCTCCTCAAATCCTGTCCACAATGTATTATTGTACACACAACACAATTCCACACATACACGGACCGTTAGTTTCATTAATGTTGTCCCTGTGTTACCTACACTGAAGCAAGGTAGAATTTAAGTGTTGAGTTTCTATTAATCCTGCAAGATATGCTGGGGAACACATATCACCGAACCCAGTAAACAAAGCGGATGGAATATTGGCAAAAATTTTCATTTATAACATCCTTCAGCAAAGGCTTGATAGGTTACTCCTTGCGGTACTCAGGAGAAAGAGAGGCCGCAGTGTGCATGAGTGGGGCTGTAGGTTGGGTTGAGGGAGTGCAGGGGAGGAGTGCAGGGGAAGAGCTGAGGACCAGGCAAACGGGAGAACACATCAAAAGAGGTAGAAGGAGAAGACTCCACCTACTGCTGGATCCGAAAAGCTCGGCTGGTGACAAGAGTGCAAGTTCAAAATGTGACATCAACCCCACGAAAATTTGACAATAATGACATGTCATCGTTGATGGAAGAAGAAAATTGAGATTCCAAGAAGATTTTCAAATAGGGGCCCATTCTTGTGACCCTGCGCCTCTGAAACCGCCAACCGCCCCGCCCAGACCCCAATCAGAGATCAGTATTGCACTGACATGCCGTTACCATCGGAATAGAATAATCGCCATGTCAAGGCAAGCCAAACAAAAACTACTCCAAAAAATCAGTCATCATTCAAACTGCACATTCATCAGTTTCTGAGCTCTGAAAACATGCATTATGCACACATGCATTCGTCATGGTTGTATTCAATAAGCAGATAAAATTGATAAAAAGAGGAGCTATTCAGAAAAAGGAGTTAAAGATAAAGGCAGTATTCGCGGTGGTTCGGATAAAACCACAATCTAACCTTCAACTCCTAATCTGCACTGGAAACATACCTCAGCTTTGATTATTTACAAAAAAATAGTTATAATAACAGCATGTCCCAAGGGCAATGCTCAACATGTACTACTGAATACATTAATAAGAATTACGCTATAAACTATATTTCAGTAAGAAGTCAGAGTTGACTCAATTGGTCTACTTTTGTCTTAAATCGGTGTGTAACGTATTTCCACAGAGATGAAAGACTAGTCATTAATATTACAATGGATATATTTTCGATCACTGCAATCAACAATCACAATGAAATTACTGCCATGCAAACAGACACAAATAAAATCAGTAAAGTGGATTCACACTGATAAATATTAAGTCTGCACAGCTTTCTCTTGAGGCTTAACCAACACTTAATGAAGAATATGAGCTTTTGGTTGAATGATGGAGACATTAAGGGTAGATCTGAACTAGAGTGCATCAACCATGGTACATGCACTAAAATATGGTAGGCACATGCAGTTGATATTACTCATGCTCAAATTTGTGTAATCAGCATTCACTACAGGGATGTTTAGTACACCTGGCTCTGTCACCTTAGTGTCGCTGGAACTTGCTCATTCATCATTTTGTATGATTAAACACAATGAGGTTGTAAAAGTAATAATTGCTTTCCTCAGTGTTAAGTAGGCATGGATGTAACGACTGGTGAATTGAATATTGAATTGATCAAGAATCATGTACTTCACTACTTTGTGTTTGCTTACAAAGAATTTAAGGATTACGACCTCGTAAACGCACAGAGATTTAAAGAAAAATCTTAACTGACTTAGTCGATGTGAGGGATGTGTCTCTGACCGTTTTCTGAGAAAATAGTGAGAAAACCTCTCACTACAAGATAACATAACATGCACCACAAGATAATTGGTCAGGAAAATCAGACACAGTAATTGGGGCCTATGTTGACTTTGGTTGGAAGGAGAGAATCGGTATCAAAATCGGCCAGATTAGCTTTGTGTGTAAACTGGTTTTAAGATAAATATTTCTATGTCAACCAAGGAAATGTCCCTAATGTTAATACTTAGGGCTTGGAAGAGTTTAGATCATATTATGGCGCTGCCTTTAAAAACTACTTTATTGTGAAAATTTACTTTTTTTAAATGATATTCTAACTAGTGATGCTCCAATCGCTCGGCCACTGATCAGTATCGTCTGATTTCTGTGGAAAAGCATGTGATACTTATCAATGCCAATTACTAAAAGCTATCACCTGTGGCTTTTTGTACTACTGCAGCCTGCAGGCTGTAGAGAACCCCGTGTGCACTGTCAGGTCCTGCTCTAATGTCTTGGGTAGTGACCCCCTTCCCCTTTCCTTCACACTGCTCAGCATGTTAAATTACTTTAATAAGGCATTTGAAGAACAAACACTTAACTTTTTCAGGCTCACATGCAGCAACAGTCAGTCGAACTGCAGCTAACTTAGTAAACATTTGCCCGTATGTGCGTGACAGTCACAAGACTAAGCAAATAACCCAGAAAATAATTTCATTCATCAGACTAGATGATCAGTCTTTCTCAGCAGTGGAAGACACTTGGTTCCACTAACTGCTCTCTCACTTGGAGCCCAATAGCGCTCATCATAAATACTATAAATTGAATGTGATCGGTATTTGTATCATCGGTAGAGCTCACTCATGGATGATTGGTATTGGAAACGCATAAAACCCTGATCAGAGCATCCCTAATTCTAACAGTAATGTGTGTCCACCAAACATGAAAAAATAAAATAAAATCACCCCCCTCATTTGAAGTTTCGGGGTCATGAAATAAAAGCCTCCTTCCTCATGGACATTATACCGCCTCTGACTCCACGTCTATCCAGATGAGTTCGTTCCGTGTACATGCCAAGCACTTCACAGAGCAAAGTGTTGTAAGAAAGCAGGCTTCGCTACACATCTTAAAATAAAGCATGGAGTTTTACCAACTATGGCAGTCAGCTACAGACGTGGGAGCTTTACCCAGCAACGCTACTAAAAGCACTTTTAAACTGTCTCATTTTACCAAGGCTAGATTAAAATTCTTAAAAAGAAATGCAATATTGGACCTTAAAAGAGTAAATTATATCTTGAAACTCTGTTTTCATTTGACCCTTAAAGCAAAACTAGACATGCTTCTCATGAAGTTGACACTAATGGGATTATTCTTTAAAATATGGGAAAACATGTGTGATGGTACATTCTTTTGTGGGTCTTCTCAGTCTCCCTTACTCAGTTTGAGCTCAGAACGTCTAATTAAAGTTCAATGAGCTAAGGAAAAGAAGATTTTACGAGGGGAAAGTTTTAAGAAAGACAGATCTGTAATAGGACCTGAAGTCTTTCAGATGTAACGATTAACTTTTCTCTTTAAAGTTTTCAGGAACATCTGAGCGTGTGTGTATGCGTAAGATTCAGTTCATGTAAGGACAAGTGATGATAATATTATTTGACAAAGGGACAATCATACGAACCATAATAGTTTTTCAGAAAACCTGAAAAGTTGGATTAATTTTTTAAATTTGCTTTAAGCAGCAAAAATGTGGAACTATTAAGTTTAGTTTGTACTGATTACGCTTCAAAACAACATGAGGGAACACCAGGACATGCAAGCCAATATATTTCAAAGCAGAAACAAGCAAAAACTCAAACAAAAGAGAGAGGCCAAAGGACAAAAAGCTTAGCAGACTCACTCATATTCTCCTCTTCATCCATATCCATGGCGACGGGTTTGTTCTGACCAGAGAGCAGTCTGACTGCCACTGCACCTGCAAATCAGAGAATAGACAAGAGGACAGCTTGACTTGATACACGCTCACTTAAACTGATTCAAAGTAGCAATTTCCACTGAGTAGCTACAGCCATGCTGATTTGCGGTGTACCCAAAATATATAATGCACAATCGAGGAGAGGGAACAGCGTGTCCATGCACATTGACTAGACATTAAGGCAGTGATGGGGACCCATTGGTATGAAGACGAGATACATGTATTTCCAAGACAGGTTGACACTGCACATTACTTTTCATGCCAGCATGAAAAGAAAATACAGTGGCGCTAGATCAACATCCATTGGACTTGCTGACACATTGACATAAGTGGTTGTCGACATAACCGTAAATGGCAATTTGCTTGTACATTGACTCGTGACTTTTGCCAGAGACATGAGAATGGGTGATAAGAAAGGATTTTTGAACAAATGGCAGTTTGTTGACATTATTTTCCTGTATTTGTGCACATTTTTATTTGGTGCATTTTGTTAGTTGTTGAGATGGGCGGGCGAAGCCTCATGAAGCTTTGAGGCTGTCCTTAAAATTGTGCTGCAACAGATTTGGAGCTTTGGCGCTTTAGCAACAGCAACATTAGGGACATCTGGTGGAAGAGTGAAGTCAAAGCACCCAATGCCAGCTGCTGGGTTGCCATTAGGAACGCACAAAAGGCCACATTATTCAATGGCTTGGAGGTCATTATATACACAAGTTACAGCCAACACAACGACAGCAGTTTCGAGCTGTCAATATGCGCTGTGAAGTATGACGCTTCTGACAACTGACACCTTTTAACCGGTGTAGAATGCCACATTTCATCGCAACATCTTTGAATAAGTCTTCTGATAGCCTTAGTGTATATTTGTATTTTAGTTCCTTTAACCATTTCGATGCTTGAAGATGCTTAATTTAGGAAAAACAACCCTAAAATATGCGTAAATATGCTTTTTTTTTTTTTTTACTAACCATAGGCCGTATTCAACCACGAAACGACATGATTTATTAATTAATATATTTTGAAAAAACCCGAAATTCGAAGAAGAAGTGGCGAGAGATTACTGTACTGGCACACTCTTGTGAGATCAAATACAATAGTGGTGCCAACACTTCTGCAGTAGTGTAGAACTATACGACCAAATACAAACAGCCACTAAAAGCCACTTAAACAACAACATATTCATTGTTGTTTAAGTGGCTTTAAGACATTGTTGTAGACAGCCACAATATTGAGGACCCTGAGCGTAAAGAAAGCAGATGTGTTTGCTAGTTAGCTTTTAACTTTGTTACGTGGTATCATAAGCTGTACAGGATTGGAAAATAACGAGCTACAACAAAGTCAAAGGGTGGTGAAATACTGCAGGGAGCAGGACTTTCCTGACTTCCTTCTTCCCCGAGTTGAACCTTTCAAGAACTCATCACCACTTCATAGCCGTCTGAAGCTACTTTTTATTGTCTGAAAAAGTAGCATAGACTACGATGCTAATTAGAGAGTCTAAAGATCCCGTATGAGAAGGTTTATGACAGCAGGAATTCCCCAACTTCTAGCTGAACAACTTGAAAGGTTTAGACAAAGAATACTGCTGAGTACCGACTGATGGAACAGATGAAGAGCAAAAGTCAGCAACAGAAAGTTAAGACAGCAGAAAAAGGAAAAGACCGAGAAGAACAGCGCTAAGAGTGAGAAAGATGACATTATGATATGGAACAGATTGTGCTGATTCTACTCACTTTCTTTTCGCCTTCCATCAGTGCACTCATTGCCCATCCCTCACCCACTTTCCCAAGCTAAACTAAATGGACTAATTAATCTAGGCTAATGGTGGGTGACAGTAAATATGCTAGCACAATTATCACCCTATTAAAGATTCACATTCCACGCTATAATTGAAAATGAAAAGGTGGGTTGAGGGGAAAGATGGGAGGGAGAAGGTCCAGCAGAGCGGGACATAAGATTAATTTGAGCAGTAGCCAGGTGTCCCTAACCCTTGCACTGCCCCAGCTACTCCGCATAGCAACACGGCGAGACTAGCTGTATATACTACTATCATTTTGGAAGTTTTTCTTTTTTTTTTAAACAGCTTTTCAGCGTCTGCAGTTTAAACGATTTAAGCCATTCAAATGTCAAGCTCATTCAGGACTCCCGGGGTTGCATTTTTTACATTCCAAAATTTCCCAATTTTCAGTGACAAAAATTCGTTTACAGCTCTGGTTTTTCAAATGCAACGCGTACGTAACGGAACAAGTTTAGTAACTTTAGATATCATACAAACCAAAATAGAGTGAAATAGAGAATGTGAGCTGGAGTTGAGCCAAGCAATCAGAGAGTCGCTGTCTGTATTGTGTCTGTGTGTGAAAGAGTGAGAGGCACGGCTCCTCTCTCTGGCTGTAGCGAGTCTGTCTAGGGAGGGGCGGTCGCTGTGTGTGACTGGCCAATCACAAAGCGTGAAGAGTGAATTTATAAGTAGTTACCCAATGAGGATTTTCCTTCTTCACGATTACGGATAATGACGAGCTGTACTCGTTTCATGCTCGTACTCGGCAAAAATGCATAATCCGTTAGGGATTCCCCTCTAAAACGAGTATCCGGCTCATCCCTAGGAATTAGCATGTTAACTGTTCATTTGCAATGGTACACAGTATAACAACAAAGCATGTGGTAAAATAACCGCCTCAACACTTTATGATACTTACATCTTGCTAGGTGCTAGCATGTTTGTTAGTATGTTAGCATTAAAGCCATTTTGCGCAACAGAAATATTATATGCCTAAATGATATAGAGTCTCTACAGAATTGACTTATGGCATTCAGTAGTTTGAGGTGCAAGCATGCTAACTGTGACCATTTTTGCCATTCCATTGTTTTTCACATTCCAAACAGTCCCATCACTTCCCTAGCTTCACAATTTTCTGTTTCCAAAATTCCCACAATTCTTATTACTTCCACATTTCTCAAATGTTAATTCAATCAAGACATGTTGACCATTCACTTTCAAATTCTAAATGTTACTTACATTTTGGTAAGTGATGATTTTGTGTTTTTTTTCCCCAACAAAACTAGGTAAACGTGATGTTAAATGTTCAGTTTTCCATTCATTTGTCACTTGTAATTATTTTTGCATCACTTTCTGCATGTAAAACTACACTAATTGTATATAAAATATTTTGTGTTAAGATTTTTGGGTGTCTGGAAAGGATTAATTGGATTAAAATTATTTTCTATGGGCACATTTGCTTTGGTTAGAGTCCGTTTTGGTTTGAGTTGAACCTTCTAGAACAAATCAATGACGTTAACCAAGGCACCACTGTACATGCCTGTACAAGTGTGTAGCTGAACACTAGATACATAACTTCGGTCCAATATAGTACATATCAGTTTCAGACATTAGATCGTCCTTTTATGTCACCTTCCTCGTCCACACTCTGCTGCATAGGTAGTTTCATCAGCATGCAATGCAAACGTGCCTGTCAGTTTTAATTTTCGGATGAAGCTGCCTTGTGATAAATGTGTAGAATCAGGTGCAATCATTTGAGAGAGCATCTCACAAAGGATTCATTATTTGAATTTGCGTGTGTGTCTTGAGAAGTCAATACGCTGGTAATGTGTATTTTAAATACATTTATTTTGTGTGTTTTTTAAATTTTTTTTAAATCGCAGATAAATCAGACAACATTAAAAAATAGTGTCGATACCAAAAATTAAAAATAACGCTCCAATGAGGCGAGATGTGCTGTAGGTGGGTTAGCGTGAGCACATCGGGCGCTCCTTTTCCTCACGTGTGATGTGCTGTAGACACATGTTGTAAACAAGCAAGACATGCGTGTGTGTGCGCCCCTGACATAGATGTACAATGTACATAAATACTCATATTTATAAATAAATACAGTATGTTCTCTATGCTTATAATAGAAGGTAGATCTTCAGGTCTTGGGGGGTAATATTCGGGTTATTGGTGTTTACATGGCCGTGCGCAACCGGGTTATTGCTAATATTCTGGTTATGATAGGGTTATTTGACTGCATGTAAACGTACTCACTACTGAATTGAAGAAATAACACATGACAGGTGGTGTTTTAGAGATAGAGTTCTCGCTGCCACATTGTGCCTTTGGGAACAGTCCATGTTCATTTACCCCTTTCATGCATCATTTATATGTATTTATATAGGTTTTGTATTTCGTATTCTATAAAGACGTGTTTTGTTTTGACATTTTGGGCTTCCTGAAATGGATGAATTGTATTTACATTATTTTGTATGTTAAAAATTGATTCAGTTAGCGTCCGTTTCGGTTAGAGTCGGACCTTCTGGAACATATTAATGACGCCAACCTGGGTTCCAGTGTACTTAGTGCAAAAACAGTCAGCCATTTCTTGCAATTGGTCAACAAGATTAAACACATCTCAGGAGGGATTTTGGTCCAATCCTCTTTACAGTTACTGTCCAAATCCTAAAGGTTATGACGCTGTTGCTTGGCAACTGAAAATTTCAGCTCCTCTTTCTATGGGATTAAGGTCCAAAGATTGGCTTGGTCACTCCAGCATCCCAATGTGCCACTCCTTTGTTGTCTTGGTTGTATCTTTTAGGTCATTGTCATGCTGGGAGACTTAGACATCAGACCATCTTCGCAGCGCATCAAATCATTATTATTAGCAAACTAACTGTCATAAACATGGACAAACACATGGCTGGAAACTAAAGAAGCTAAGCCATCAATTGTACGTTCCAAACAGTCGGGGTTACGTTTGAAAAACAAAAAACAACAAACAAAAAAACAACACGCGAGTCACAAATTGTAGCGCTTACATAAAATAGTGTGTTTCGCTCCATAGTAAAATTAAATTTTATTTCTCTCTATGACAGTAAGACCTAAAGCAGATTATGAAGAAACACATAGGATTTATTTACATGTATATTACATTTAACCAATTTTTAAAGGCGAGATTAGATAGAATATGAAATCCGATCCGTTAACGCTTTCATAAATAACAGAAAACGAGAAGAGCTAACCGATTCAATGTTGACAGCTGCAGAATATCACTCTAAATGCACTTACGATACTGCATCATCAGGTTGCTAGACAGTTTGGTTCCAGGTAATTCTGAGTTGAGCCACAGGAGGTAGGGAAAAGAGAAAGATGAGAAAGAAAATGAAAAAGCTCTAATTTAATCTGGCACAGTCAGAGGGACTGTGGGGAAATGCAGTGGTTTTTGATTTGTCTCTCATCCCTCGCTCACACTGTGAAGGCACGATAGAGCGACGCCACCATGGAGGGAACACCAGCGGAGGCCGACTGGCGAGACGCGGTAAGGTGGGTTAAGGACTGAGGTATTGAGAGCGATGGAAAGGTGAAGGTGAGGGAAAAAAGCGAGAAAATGAGACAGACCGAAAATCCTATTCCAAGTAAAAGAATATCATTATCTCTTGAAAAACAGAAGACGTTGAAAAGGTCTGCCCTTGGCGCGCTGCAAGGTTCCAAGTGGTTCAAAAATAACTGCCAATCGAAGCCACAGATGGATATCACAATTGCTGTCAAAGTGAATTTAGACCTTGTAAAAATATAACAAAAAGACGTGCATATATGGTGAAAACATAAATGCAAAAATGTATTTCTCTTTCTACTTCCGAGGTAAAGATCTAATTCAACATGTCTGAAAAGGAGTGCGTATTTAAGCCAACCCCTTCTCCATTTCTATTTATGACAATCCATTCACGCCATATCTTTTACACGTTCACACTCATATTTACTTTGCCTACACTTTGTCATTTGCATTTTGTTCACTTCCTGTGTGAAAAGAAAGCAAAGTGGTTGACTATGGCCTTTTATTAGTCAAAAAATACTGAAAGACAAGCCTTATGTAGTATGAAAATAAACCGGAGGCTAACTAGTTAGCTTACTAGCATGCAATATGCTATAAGCAGCGGCCGTCTCATGTCCTTGCAGTGATTCCGTAGCCTGCGTGTTGCGCAATGTGGTGTAAACAAAGAATAATAGGAGAATAAAGGTCAATATAGGGTGTTATGTCATGTCTATGGGGATCTAATAGTAACTACAATAATATTCTGTTTATTAATATTGAATCCTACTTCGCGGAAATTCACTCATCGCGGTCAGGTCTGAAACCAATTAACAGCGATAAACAAGAGGCGACTGTACTCCGGTAACAATTTTAACTGAATCACAAAATGTATACATAAATTCTGTATGCAAAATTAACAATAGCTTATTGGTGGTGATCAGTAAATGAAATATTGCTGAATTTGGCATACTTGAAGTGTTGTTGACTTCAATGTGTTTCAAGTCTTAGATTTCCCTGTAGTTAATTAAGATTCAAGATTCAAGAGAGTTTTATTGTCATGTGCATAGTAAAACAGCAGTTATACCATGCAATGAAAATCTTATTCTGTTCATTCTCCCAAGAAAAGAAAGAAAACAAATGAAAGAATAAGAACATAAGAAACATAAACACATAAACATATATACCAATAAATTAAGCAACAACAACAGAAGAGACATTAATACAAGTAAATAATACAAATAAATAAATAAATAAATAAATAGAGTGCTATGAGTGTGTGCGTGTGTTGCGTGCGGCGTGTGCGAGTGCTTCGTTGAGGAGCCTGATGGCCTGTGGGTAAAAGCTGTTTGCCAGCCTTGTGGTCCTGGACTTCAAACTCCTGTAGCGTCTGCCTGACGGTAGGAGTGTGAATAATGAGTGTTTTTTATTAAGATGTTAAGATGTTAAGATTAATTAAGATGATGCCATCACATATTTTTGTCAGAGCTCTTTAATTAATGCTCAGTCTACACAATGACATGTTGATTTATTTATTGATTTTTTATTTGTACGGTGGTGCATAGTGTAAAGGCAGAAACATTAAAAGAAAGTGTCACTGGCCAAATACTTACAGGCCGTACTGTACTCGGTTTACAAACAACTTTGACAGCATCCAAAAACTTTTGACTGGCAGTGTATACATCAAAGTCAACTATGTGACCTACAATTAGGCCTTTTCTTTCGGCGTTCCACTCATGAAAAGGCCACTGGAGAAGGTGCATAGACTTTGAAACTTCACTTCACTGAAGAGGTTCTTTGGAAACAGCTGTCATAGGCTGTTAAGGAAGCTACAAATTTAAAATGCAGATGGATCAACTTAACGTGGAGTTATAGACCAATTGGGGCTTTGTAAACCAGTATTCAATTCCCCCCTGTACTCCTTGTCCGCCACCATTTTTCACACTGCAGTGCCCCCTAATGTGGGGTCCAGCTGTGGAATCTATTACTGTCACCCTCACCACATTAATAGCATATTAAAAGACAAAATACTATTTGGTTGAAAACACCAAATAAGGCTCTAAGGGCAGCTTGCTCCTAACTTCCGCACAGGCTGACAATGGGTGGCTTGTTTAGTGTAAAATTCAGCTGATAATTTGTAGTGATCACCATTTTGCACTGACAATTCTGACCAAAAGATGCAACTTTGGCCCAAGGCCATATAATGTAGAATTTATAAGACATCATGGTGGAGGGTTTTGGAAGGTTTCATGACAAAAACTGAGGTTCCACTGTACTCCAGTAAAAAACGCCAAGACAATAGCTAGCTTCATAAACTAGGTAATTCCGTAGATATTCTGTTGTTTTTGTGTTTGCTACATCACAGCTGGTTTTCAGAATTTACATTTGTATTAATCATAACAAAAAGGTAATTTCCGAGGTTGGTATTAGCTACTGAAACAGCAGTCGTGTGTAGTTATACAGAAAACTGATATGCAATGAAATTTGTTGTGTATTCAAATTGATGACAGGTGAATTGTAATTGAATTGTCTGCCCAATGCAGATTAGCAACTCTAAAAAAAAATAGCTGTACCCTACTCTGTTGGGATGAATTTTAGCTCGGTCGTTTATTCGCTGCTTTGCACTGTGCAAAGTCTACCGAGTGCTTCCCATGGAAATCCAGTGGCCACATACAGTAAGTCTCTAAAATATGAAAATGCGTTAGAACTGCAGGGGTGATGTCGTGTGGAAAGAAAGAGGGAATGTGTTGTTCTGTGTTCCAGACTTTAATATCTGACAGTTGGTCATTTATCATCGTGGACCACTGATTGTGAGAGAAGGGAAAAGGTGGAGAAAGCCGAGCCTGAGTATCAATATGAATTTTTATTTGATGGGTTTTGTGGGCGATTGCATTTCAGGAGGCTGGCGAAGTCAAGGTTCACTGAAGCATGACAAGGAGATAGCGAAAGACCAAGACAAAGGGCAGGTGAGCGATAATGGTGTGCCTGCACATGATCACTAAAGAACACCTTTGCTCCAGACATACTTTCACATTGTGCACAGTTGTTTATGCTAATCACGAAGTAAATCATCACTGTATAATCATCATCTTATGTCTAAAAACATCCAAGTAGTATTCTCGCTATCCACACACTACCCAATACACGTCCATCACTCATCAGAGAGTATGACAACACGTGTTGTTTTTAGTATTGTTTTAAGTCCAGGCTGCTCAGTACAATGTCTACAAATCAGCAACAATAATACAAGGAGAACAATGGAATGTAACAACATACTGAGCTGCCATTAGGCTTGATGTAAAGCAACTCACTTCTCAGGCTCTCCACTTTCCCATCCACATCTACCTCTCGTCAATGGTGGTTCACTCCTTTTTTCACTTGTATAACGGTCAAGAATGTTTACTTTAAATGCTGGCTACCCGTTTAATAACAGTCTTATGATATGACAGAGAGATCCTGGAACTTTCTACTTACATTATTTCCTATGCAGAATATTCAGCCCAAATCTGAGGTCAACCAGCATCATGGAACAGATGGCATTCAACCTCAGTGGTTCACTGTAAATTCATACTTTTTCAATGTTTTCCATTTATATATTTGCGCACACGGAACCTGGACTGCTCACATGTGGTCGTAAATCATCAGTGAGGGGCTGTGATTGCCCCGGGTAGCAAAGGGAGTCAGGGGGGTGGAGAGCAATGGCTTGTGATCCAGGGGTCACCGTCGAGGGGTAGCCTCGCTTCTTCATTGACCGCTCAATATTAAATTGCATAGGCTAAAATCATGTAGTGTCATACAGCATACAGTTGTGGTCAGAAGTTTACATACGCTGAGAGGAAGGAATGTCATATTCATCTGAGCCATTAATGAGTAATTTGAGCTGTTCTTTTCCGAGGGTGGAATGATTAAACAACATACATCTTCAAGTAGGGATGCCTGATAAGATGGGCCGACCAATATTGTTGGCCGATATTCGCATAAAAATGAGATATCGGATCATATACGTATGTTTTTCTGCCGATGATGATATCAGTGTGTGAGTGAGACCTCATCAAACTGCACCGTGCTCCACACTGCAACAAGCTCAGTATTTCCAACAGGGCTGCAAACTAATGATTATTTTCTTAGTCGATTAATCTGAAGCTTGTTGTTTTGACAAATTGAGTAATCAGTTCCAAAGTTAAAGCCGATGTGTGCGATGTGTTTTGCCTAAAACACAAAGATAACAGCTCTGCTTTCATGGATGATTAAGGAAATAAGATTTGCACATGCATTTTCAAATCAAAAAACGATCAATCGAATACAAAAATATTTGATGATTAATTAGATAATCGATGAATCATCAAATAATTGTTGCAGCTCTAATTTCCAAGTTCCGCCTTCAGACGATAAATGTACAATTTTCAACAACTTTAAAAGTGTTACGTTTAGCTCTTTGCGGATAATGTGGCTCCACCCAAACAGTAGCGCTGATTAGCAATGAGAAACAGGTACCGCAGCACGCGTTTTCCAGCACATCGTGCAAAACAGGAAACAGAAAACCAAAATTAGAGCACAAAACCGGAAACAACGTGAAAACTAAGGACAACCAAAACTAAAGCCCAACCTGCCATGTCGAATATGACAAAGCGTTATACGAGGGGGCAGTAATACTACTAAATCTAACATCACACCCCAAAAAGAATCACTCATAGTCACATGCAGAATTTTGAGACTTTTCCTATAAGTTGAATTGCATATTGCATTATTTGTCTTAATTTGCACAAGCTGTTGCCTATATCTGTATTGGTTGATATCGGTATCGGTAATCAAGTGAAGTGTGTTGGGTCACTGCTTTATGGTAACGTTCAAGAACTAAGAAATATCTGTACCTGTGCCAAAGGTTCACTACAGTGGAAAATTGTTAGGTATAGGCCTTCTTCCAGACCTCCAAGTGGTGACACATCCAAATACGTACAATAGTTTGAAATGATGATCTTGGAATTTGCAATGCATCTATGTATGTATATATTTTAATCTGTGTTGACCTTGTGTAAATTACAAAAAATCCTACATAAATTCAAAATTGCTATTGTTTTCAAAAATCATTGTATTATCACTCCATCCTGGAAAAGGAAAACTGTTCAAATTAATCATTAAGGGCATGAGCACATGTGAAATTCTGTCCAGTAGTGTAGATATTTCTATTTGATTTCAAAACAAGACAATATACACTGCCTGGCCAAAAAAAACAAACTATTAAATATTAAAATAAAATGATGTCTCATGGACCACTCTTTCACAATATGAGACCAGTGAACCCTGGCAATGTCATCTTATAATAATATAACAATAATCTGGTCATTCAGTACATTCAGGTAGTCAGCTGACCTCATTTTTTGGGGACCTGAACCTAGACCTGACCAACTTCCAAATCCCCAACCCTATGTGCGTAGTTAAATCCAGCTGGTGACTTTTTATTTTTTGGCCAGACTGTGTATTTTCGTGTGCGAGACAGCTATAAGCAACTGCCCAAGAAAGTAGCAACGGCATTCTTCCGAAAGATATTACGACATTTGCTTTTTGCTCCAAAAGCATAGATCCAGATGTCTGTTCATGTATTTACTTTATTTGGTTGTAGGAAGACGTTAGTTTTATGTTTAAAAAACAGATGGATGCATTTGCTCTGCAACAACACAGCATGAGGGGAATGATGAGGCATCAAGAGTTTCCACCTCCTAGGTAACCAATGATAAACATCTGCTTGTAATGGCTTCATATGGTCTGGTTTATGTTGTGCAAGTTGCAAATGATGTGAAGCTTGATGAATAATAATGGAGGCCAAACAGATTAGGTCACTGTCTTACCGGATGTGTCTGCATCAAGGCCACCACATGAAAGCACTATTAGAGGAAACTGTAATTAACAAATTTAACTTTGTGTTGTGTTCTCTTGCTCTGAAACATAATTATACAATGGGGTGCTTTTTTGTTGGATTTTTATACATGCTCATTAAAATGTTTCCAAATGCAGATGTTGCATTTCACTGTCTTTCAGGTACTACAAGAGTGAACCCAATGGGGTTAATTATAAATCTGGCGGTATACAGTATATGGCCATGACAACCATTAATCGAACCTCAGCTATAAGGGGTACAGTGTGGTTTTTGTCCTAGTCGTGGAACACCCGACCAGCTCATCACCCTTGCAAGGATAATGGAGATGGTGTCCTATGGAAGTACGAGGTTGGTGGCATGCTACTACGTGTCATTTGGTCCTCAATGAGATCATGAACATGGTTTGCATTGCCGGCAATCAGTCGAACATGTTGCCGCTGAACGCTGACCCGACAAGGGTGCCCCCTGTTACCAATTATGTTCAGAATCTTTATGGACAGAATCTTTAGGCAGAGCCAATGTGTTGAGTGTCCAGTTTGGAACTCATCTCTGCTATTTGCAGATTATATGGTCCTGATGGTTTCATCAGGCTGTGGCCTTCTGCGTTTTCTGGGACAGTTTGCAGTGTGAAGCTTCTGGTATGAGACTCCGCACCTCCAAATCTGAGGCCATGGTTCTTAGCTAGGAAAAGGTCAACTGAACACTTCAGACTGGGAGCCAGGTCCAGCCCCAGGTGGAGGAGTTCAAGTATCTCGGGATCTTGTTCATAAAGGAGGGAAAGATGGAGCGTGAGATGCAGTTGCTGTGCTGGACCGCTGTAGTGGAGAGAGAGCTGAGCCAGAAGGCCAAGCCTTTGATGAACCGGTCGATCTACATTCCTACCCTTACCTATGGTCATGAGCTTTGGGTAGTGACTGAAAGAGTAAGATCACGGATACAAGCGGCCGAAATGAGTTTCCTCCGTAGAATGACTGGGGATCACCCTAAGAGATCAGAGGAGGACCTCGGTCATCCAGGAGGAGGTTAGAGTTGAGCCACTGATCCTTCACATCAAGAGGAGCCAGTGAAGTGGCTCATGCATCTCGTCCAGATGCCTCATGGACACCTCCCTGGTAAAGTGTTCTGGACATACCCAATTGGGAAGAGGCCCTGAGGCAGACCTAGGACACAATGGAGGGATAATGTCTCACAACTGGCCTGGGAATGCCTTGCTGTCCCCTTGTTGGAACTGGAAGAGGTGGCCGGGGAGCAGGAAGTCTGGCCTGCCATACTGAGAATGCTTCCCCGTGAGCCATAAGCTCAAGAAAATGGATGGATGGATGGTCATGACAAGTGTCTGCAACTAAGTCTTTAGCTGAAAACACAAATAACAGCAGAACTGTTGGCTTATCAAATTTGTCAATAGCCTATGCTTGCTTTATTTATATAATTTACCAATATTGTGTCATTTGTCTGTTGTAGTATGGCCTGAAATAATACCAAACCTTCTTGTGTGGCAAATTCAATTTTTGAGCAACCTGTACGAAACCTAGGAGGATTCTTGTTCATTTAAATAAACAAAAACAAAAGTAAGACTAACATTTGTAGTCCAAAAAATAGCTAACACTTGACAATGTTGTAAACACGACTATAGCGTGTATTGTGCTGTGTCTACTGTAGTGCAGGGCTTGACCTATGGATGAGCTTTGCGGCTTAAACAATGTGATTTTTCTCCATAAGCCCATATAAAGGTAACTGTAACTACACCCAAAATTCACCCAGACATACTACAAAATCTTGTAAAAGGTCTTCCCAGAAGACGGGAAGGTGCTATGGCAGACGGTGGGGCCAACTACAGATTTCTTTCCATTTCTCATTCCTATAATTTCATCTGCTCACTGTATTTCAAGGCTGCCAACAAGAGGTACCATTACAACCGCATGTGTTTTACTCAAGTTCAACCATGTTTAACCATGAATCAACTCTTTGGAATTCTAAAGAGCATCGTGTTAACACACAACTACTGGCGCATTTGTTCTCAAAAAACATGAATCCCTAAACCTTGAGAGTTTGACCAACACAATTAATTAAGAAATTAAAATAAGCTCAGCAAAAATTCCAGAAAAAAAAGACCAAATGGTCCACAATAAAGACTTGAATGTGATGGTGAAGGAGATGAAAGCGGGGGAAAAAGAAAAGGTGAGGAACGAGAGAGAAAGTGGACAGAGACAAATGACCAAGGGAAATGGTCTGTGCAGGGGAGGCTGCTTATGAGACAGCCCTCTCAGCAGTCTTAACACAGACTGATAGGCCCACCGGGGAGTGTTATCATGCCAATGTCCTTTCTAAAATGTAAGTCTTTCCTTATCCCGAAATATTGTATGTCCATCCGCATTTCCTACAGCTGTTCTTTATACTGAAATTATTTAATAAAATTGTAAATAAAAGAATGTGGATTTGGACTTTGGTGTTCATTTCAAGGTAGCAAACAGCCTGGTAAGAAGAAGACATCATGAACCTACCGGAGCTATACAGTAGCATGCGGTCTAAACAGGCTGCCGTAGAAATCAATACCATAACACAAAGTGTGGGATAACTGGTATCTATTTAGCAAGTTGTGTATGCATTTTACTCCTGAGCATATTTCTTCAAAAGAATCAGCGAGCTGAATTTAATTTTGTTCCATGTCTTCGCCACTAAAATGAAAACCAGTCAGATGTGACCACCATTTGCTTCAAATACTGCATACGCCAATCCAAAGCATGCCAAAGATGCTCAATAGGGGACATGTCCAGTGAGTATGCTGGCCATGCATGTTTTCATCTTCAGGAATTGTGTACAGATCCTTGCAACATGGGGCCGTGCATCATTATGCTGCAACATGATGTGACGGCCGTGGGTGAAGAATCTCCCGTTTGAAGAATATTTGGCAGTTAATTTGCGTGTTTTTCTCTCGACGCATTTCTTGCAAACCATTTGTGCACTTGCAACAAAACATTTAATGCTTCTGTGGTCACACCCTAATATCTCGGCAATTTCTGCAATTTCAACCCTATGAAAGATGTTTTACAGTTCTTTTACAGTTCTTGGTCAAAGTACTGACTTGCCTAATAGTTGTGCACACAGTGTAAGATGTGAAGGCCAAGATGCTCCAGATACACTGCGAACATTATAAACCAGTGGAAACTGAGAAGTAAAGAAAGAAATCACTGTGAAGGATGATTGTTAATGTATGATGTTAGATAATTGAGTGCCACTGTCAAGTTCCTAGAAACCCATTACTACTCAATAAAGCTGTGGCAGCACATTGATTACTCCATTAAAGAAAAATAATTTGAATACGAGTAGAAATGAGAGCATTTTTTTTTTTTTGTACAATCAGAACAGTCCCATTTCTCTTTTACTCTCATGCGTCCTCAGGTGGTGAATCCAGGTGCTGATCGGGTAATACACCATAATGGACTACATGTGCGGGCCCCAGCACCCTAATGGAGAAGGGTCGCGGCAAAAGGGGAAAGCCTGTCTTGCTGCCTGATTGAAACTGATGGACCAAGGTAGAGGGACCACAGAGTCCTGCCACCCACCATCGCCTACCCTGTCACACACACGCATGAACACAAGCGCACTTACCTCGCAGTCTATTATTCAATTTAGCTCTTCTAATGACGAGCGAATTAGGCTGCCAGAAAAGATTTGCCCCTCGAGCGCTACTGCACCATGTATAATACTTTCTTCCATCCCGCATAATTTAAGAGGTGGCCTTTCATAAACTGAATGAGCACTACCGTAAACCTAGGTACATGAACTTCATTAAAGAAGACTTCTGAGACAATAAAAACACTTAAAACACTGTTGAATATAAAAATATGCGTTAAAAAAATAGCTCAAATAGAAGAGTGACACTATGAATCACCTCTTATTTAATTCAAAGAAAAGCTATTAAGCACAAATTAAGTGCACACAGAGAGTTCTACTTTGCTCAAGCCCACTTGGCAGCTAAAGTTCATATTGTTTGACTTCTGTGAAGTATTCGTGCCGTGCTCGGTGGTGTGCCACTTGGTATACCTCACCTGGCGCTGGGGCTGCACCATTCTGCAAAAAATGTCAATCAAGATTTTCTTGCTTAGAATTGAGATCACTCTGGGTCAATTTGTCACACGAACGCACCATGTGGTTATGTTTAAAGAAAATCTGTGTTTTTATTATTCTTATCGTTATTATTATTATCAATATTGTAAGACTCCTCATTGTCTTGTTCTGCTTTAAAGAAACTTCCAATGGTCCTTCTGTTGTTTTTCACGGAAGGTCCTGAAAGGACAGTTGATGGGAGAATTTTTCCAAATAGAAATAAACAGAAAGACTGAAAAGAATCCATCAAGTCAAAAACATGTCACATTTCAGTAAAATGTCAGCGTTTTGTTGTGATGCAGCTCCATCAATCCATCCATTTTCTACACCGCATGTCCTTACTAGGGTCGCGGGGTATTGCTGGAGCCTATCCCAGCTGACTACGGGTGAGAGCTGGGTTACACCCTGGGTGATACAGCTCGTTAAGTAAAATAAAATAAAAAATCTTATGTCAAGCGTAACACCATCACGACAGTTGACTGATTTATTAAGCATCGTAATAAGGCAATGATATTTTCTTAGTTTGCAGTATGCTTGTTCAGTCGAGATCAGAAACGGGGCAACAAGCGGCGTTACAAACTATTAATTCTGCACTTCAGGTGATAAGGAAATTCAATTTACTAAAAATAATTATAATTCTGTTGAAACTGTTACTGCTGCACTTACCTGCAACTAGGGCTACAACTAACGATTATTTTAATAATCAATTCATCGGTCGATTATTTTTTCGATTAATCGATGGATCGGATTTTTAAAAAAAGCACATTTTAAATTTCTACCGCATAAATGGACTTTGTCCCTCTCCAAAATCATAGGAATTTCTCAGACACCGAAATTGAAGTCGCAAAGTATAAAAAAATGAACTGACAAACATCACAAACACTCTACTGCAAATCAACAAGACACTGGCACAGACTGCTACATGTGCATCACCGATAAATAAATAAGAAATAACAAATTAATAAACTTTAGGGGCAGGCTTTGTATTTGGCATCGGCTCGTCTGCTCTGGGGGGAGGGACGGTGCCTTGTTTGATGGTCAAGTTGTGAAGCACGTAGTAAGATGATATGGCCTGCACTATAGACAGGCACAGCCATAGCTATTTGTAGTTTCACTGTTCTACCGCTCGGTTTTGTGTGTACGAATGGTAAGAGTTGTGCAAAAATTTGCGTGGGAATGTTCTTACTCATGCTCTACATACACATCCCCGCAGGGGTCTGCTTCGCAAGATATCTGAAAGAGGCAAAAATGTCGATTTCTCTTTCCAAATTCAAAGCTGATGTGAATATCCTGTTTTGCTGTACAGATTACAGGGTCTGCTTTCATGAATTACTAAGGAAATTGAAAAAAGAGTCTTCATTTCAGTATATTTACAGTACATTTTTAAATGAAATGATGAATCGATTAACAAAATTGTTGTTGATTAATTGGATAATCGATTAGTAATCGATTCATCGATTAATCGTTGCAGCTCTATCTGCAACATTGCACTTTTCTAAAAATAAATGTTGTAAACTATTGTATGCTATTTAATTTAATTGATTTTTTCATTATTTGTATTTTTTCATTTGAGAATTCTATTTTTTTGGAGAACTTCCCGCCAACAGTTTTCTGTTTTTGTTATGTTTCGTTTAAAAAATCATTAAAGCTGTTTATAAAAAAAGCTAAACCCTTTTAGGTTTTGCACTTTGTTCGCATACTGCGTAGAAAATGAACCGAATCTTAAAGCAGAAATTGGTAACAGCCAGAAGTGTAACCACTCCTGATGCAAGTGTTGAACTCACACTTGGTGTGGCAACTTTATTCACTGTGCTCAATCCTGCATCGCATCTGACGATTCAGAGCAACACGGCATGTCCACACAACTGCACAGAGTGATTAAATCATTACATGGTACAAACAGTTTACCCAGCTGTGATTAGAGTTGTCGAGCCATCACAATCGCAGACACGTAGCAAAAAGTGAGCGAGGCAGGCAATCAAACCCTAATGCCAGTCTCAGCAGTACTTGAGTTATGTGGTGGGCTTTCATTTCAACTGCAGGAAGCAAATGAACATTGTATTGAAAAAAATCAATTTTGTGAAAAACACAGTAAACATCTGATTGTACAAAGGAGACTGTGTGGCTGTATAATAATAGTACTACTACTACTACTACTAGTACTACTACTACTACTAATAATAATAAACTCCTCTTTTACTTTCTTCGTTTCAAGGTTTCTGGGTGCCTGCCAATTCTCACTTCTCAAGGAACTGTAAAATCTATGTGACAGCTCAGATTTATGGCACAGCTAAAAAGAAAGTGCCTCTGGGTATCCAGGTATATGGCTGAGTGTGTTCAATGTGTGAATTTGTGAGTTCGTATGACCATGTGCAGTTCACAGACTGGCATCACTGCTGTGCTCAATGCTCAAGCGTCCATTGAAGCACCTGAAAAAGGAACTTCCGAAAAATGAAACTAAAGATGCTAAAACCAATCCAATGTAGGTAAGTATATGGTAGTAGTATAAGCTATATAAGCTTTGTGTTGACAAAGCAAATCAAGTGTAATATCAATTAATATAGCTCATGAGACAGAAAGAACAAGGCCGAAAGTGGCCCCTGAGCCGCACTTTAAACATCATTCAGTGTTTCTATTCAGGGAGGTGCAAATGGAACAGTAAGAGTTTGAACAAGATGATGATTATTATTATTTTTAGTCAAGTTCCTTACCAGAAGTGAAGTTTTAATAGTTGCGGCGTGCAGCACCGTTGAACAATGGCAGCATGTTGTTTGCACCTTATGCACTCATCTTTGTCCGTTCACGGATGTGAAGTGTTCAAAAACTAACATGGGTACCCCTCCCATGAGCTCACCACTCGTGGGAGAGGCCAAAGGGGTCGGGTGCAGAGCGAGGTGGGTGGCAGCCAAAGGCGGGAACCTTGGCGGTCCGATCCTCGGCTGCAGAAGCTAGTTCTTCGCATGTGGAATGTCACCTCTGTGGTGGGGAAGGAGCCTGAGCTGGTGCATGAGGTCGAGAAGTTCCGACTAGATATAGTTGGACTTACCTCGACGCACAGCAAGGGCTCTGGAACCAGTCCTCTCGAGAGGGAGTGAGAGGCAACGGGCAAGGGTAGCAATTCTTGTTGCCCCCCGGCTCAGGGCCTGTACGTTGGAGTTCACCGTGGTGGGGTAGTTTCCCCATCACCTTCGGGGGGGGGACAGGTCCAGACTGTTGTTTGCACTTTGCGCCAAACAGTAGTTCATATAATACCCGCCCTTTATGGAGTCCTTGGAGGCAGTACTGGAGAGTACTCCTTCGGGGGATTCCCTTGTTCTGCTGGGCGACTTCGACGGTCATGTTGACAGCAACAGTGAGACCTGGAAAGGCATGATTGGGAGGAATGGCCCCCCTGATCTGAACCCGAGCGGCGCTTTGTTATTGGACTTCTGTGCTCGTCACAGATTGTCCATAATGAACACGATGTTCAGGACAGGACACCCTGGGCCGCAGTTCCATGACTGACTTTGTGGTTGTGTCGTCGGACTTGTGGCCACAGGTTTTGGACACTCGAGTGAAGAGAGGGGTGCAGCTGTCAACTGATCACCACGTGATGGTGAGTTGGCTCCGACGGTTGGCGAGGATTCCGGTCAGTCCTGGCAGGCCCAAACGCCTTGTGAGGGTCTGCTGCGAACATCTGACAGAGTCCCTTATCAGAAGGATTTTCAACTCCCACCACCGGGGGAGCTTTGACTATGTTCCGAGGAAGGCAGCAGACATTGAGTCAGAGTGGGCCATGTTCCGTGCCTCCATTGTCAAGGTGGCTGATCGGAGCTGTGGCGGTAAGGTGGCCGGTGCCTGCCATGGCGGTAATCCCAGAAGCTCTCAATTTACCGGTCGATCTACGTTCCTACCCTACCGTTCCTACCTACCCTATGGTCATGAACTTTGGGTAGTGACCGAAAGGACAAGATCACGGGTACAAGCGGCTGAAATGAGTTTTCTCCGTAGGGAGGCTGGAGTCTCCCTTAGTGATAATGTGACTGTCATCCGGGAGAAACTCGGAGTAGAACCGCTGCTCCTCCTCATTGAGAGAAGCCAAATGAGGTGGCTCGGGCATCTGGTCGGGATGCCTCCCGGACGCCTCCCTGGGGAGGTGTTCAGGGCACGTCCGACTGATAGGAGGCCTCGGGGAAGACCCAGGACATGTTGGAGAGACTATGTCTCTCAACTGACCTGGGAAGGCCTTGGGATCTGCCGGGAGGAGTTGGAGCAAGTAGCTAGGGAGAAGGAAGTCTTGGCTTCCCTGCTTAGGCTGCTGCCCCCGCGACCAGATCTGTGACAAGCGGAAGAAGATGGACGGGATGGATCGATGGATGGCAGATTTCAAAAACAGGTGCACTGCACCTTGATGTCTGGGCGACGAGGCAGGGGGCCCGGCGGGTACGTAGCCCAGTACGTATCTACTGGGTCTGTGTCGCTTCTGTGCATCGCAGACACGGATGGGCGTGGTCGCGCTGCTGTTGTCGACTATACGCTTTGATATATACAGCAGATAGATACTTTATTCTTCTCCAAGCGAAAGATGCAGAAAGAAGAAAAAATATATACAGTACATATACTCTTTCGCCCAATACCTCATTTTTTCGAACGCTTTTAGGCAGCCTGTCCCTCGCTTGAAATATGTACAGTGTGAGAAAAGGGATACTACGCCCCGGGGAGGGCTTTTCACCGGCCTGGACAGGCACGTGCATGCCCATCAGGTCGGATTATCACGTGCAGGGTGGACCTAATGGTAGCACTGCATCCCTAATTAGAACCCTATCAAGTCGACCCCGTTTATGTCGAGAACCCCCGTCATAACCCCGATCATCTTCACACAAAATGTCCAAAATACAAGCGACAATCAACCTTGTCACAAACTTGTATATTTCTCCAATACCCGCTAAATGAAGGACTATCTTATAGAATAACAGCAATTAATTAATTTAGTATTGCTTATTTAATTTACTACACTGATTATAATCCCTCAAGAGGAAATTTAATTTACACGCTGATGTATATAATGTGGTGCACACCGCACAGAACCAGACTACACACATGCAGACATGCAAGAGGAGAGAACATATAACATAACATATATAATACTACTACTACTAATAATAATTTTCAGTCAAATAAAATGTCAACCAAATCAACGTATGTATATATATATATATATATATATATATATATATATATATATATATTAATATATACACACACACACACACACACACACACACACACACACCACGCTATGTGTGAAACTTTAACCCACAGCAATAGATTGCGTCAGCATCGGGTAGTGTAGTTCTCTCTCTGCCCACTCCCACCTTTCTAGCTGCAAAAGCTCATTTTCGAGATTTTGCTGGCATGGCAGAAAATCCCTCTGTTCCCCATTCTCCATGTTTAATATAAGGCTCTTTGGAAAGCATTGCTCGCCTTCAAGAGTCACGGTTGGGCACACTTATGAGCGATGCATTGAACTTATTTGGAGGATATGCTGAAGTTCAGTGTTCTGAAAGTGACTGCTTTGCAGTAATTTCATTTGAAAGCAATAAGAAATCACAACCATAACATTGTCACAAGATGGTTAAGTGCACTTAAATACAGTATGTTCATGTAAATTATTCATTTAGACACATTTTTATTACCGAGGCACACATACGGAAAAATTAAACATGAAATCATATTTTCTTTATAAACTAATCAGAACATATCAATGTACAATAAATTAAATGTAATACAAAAGTAATGTGATCTCGCACATACGCACTCAGACAAGACAAGACGCCGCAACTGGTAGGAGACTATTTGGGACTGAGAAAATGATGAAACGAGACATCATCACTCACACGCCAGCTGATATTATCTGCAGATAAAACAATACGTCATTTTTATGACAATCTTTTTATGACAATCTTACCAATATTATCCAACATCCCTAGTAAAATATTTATTCATCATTTTTTTGGATACTGCTAGTGCCCAGGGGTAATCATAAATCACGAGTTTGATTGGTGACTTTTGACATACTGTAGATAACTGTCAAGTCACTACAAAAACCTGCATCATCCAGGGAGGAGTCTGTCATGTTCATTTTGTGACGTCTGTGACGTTTCTGAATTGTTACGGTTTGTTTTGTTTGCAGATGACACAAATTTCTTCTGTTCAGGATGTAATGTAAAAACATCATTGAAAAATATTGAAAGAAACTTCAAATTCGGTTTGATATAAATAAGTTATCGTTAAATCTGACGAAACCAATGTTAATAGTTATTGCTAAAAAGAAGGAAAGATGAAGTCTCATTGTCCAGTAATGGAGTTAGTATTGAGAGGGTATCAGAGTTTTTGGGAATCACACTGGATGAAAATTTGACATGGAAATCACCTGTATCATATTTTAAAAAGAAATGGTCAAAGAACATTTTTATATTGAGGTGTGTTTTACATTGCAAAACAATCAGAATGTTGTGTTGCTCACCAATACTGTCTTATTTGAGTTATTGTGGTGCGAGGTAATACATATGAGCAGTATGATGCCTTTGGTCTTATTGCAGAAAGAGCAATCCCAATCATTCACCAAGTTCAATTTGGAGAACATACCAATAATTTATTTATTAAATCAGGGTTATTGAAACTTAGAGGTAATAGAACTCCAGACTTTACTAATTATGTTCAAAGTCAAAAACAGAGTTTTCCAGAAAAACTGCAAAAGCCGCGTGTGTTTATTTCAGAAGATGAAAATCATAGAAGAACATTTTATTTTAGGCGGACTACTTTGAAACAAATGTGTATTTCGGTTGTTGGTGTAAAATGCCATTCCCAACCCACAAGATTTAAAAGGTTGTACAGATATGTATATATATTTTTTAAAAACATGCTGAAAAAAGTCAAATATGTGCTTGAAACTTAAACTGGATGTTAATGATTAATTGTTGAGCTTGTAAAAGTTTATTTGTATGGGTTATTATTTATTTATTGCTTTCTTTTGTTGTAATCAAAGTGTTGATAGTAGTATTAGTAGTAGTATTAGTACCATCAGTAGTAGTAACTGATGGTAGTGTGAGAGACAACTTTAAAACCCCCAACCCGGTGCTTTTCTTACTGTAGGTGACAGAAAGTATGGGGTACAGTACAGTACATATGGGGTGTAGCCCTCTAAAAATACATTGGCTATGTTATTGACCAAGGGGCGTTAAAAGTGTGGTCCCGGGGCCATTTGCGTTATATATTCTAAAAATATAAAAATAAATATAATTTAACAGGAAAAATGATAGCAAAAAAATACAACAGCAAAAATGGAAAACGATAATAAAGCAGTAATTTTAAAAGACTAAATTCAAAATATTAGGAAAATATGTGGAAGAAAACATATATTGTAAAAAAGATAATTTTACAAGAACAAGGCTTTAATTTTAGTAACATAAAGTTGAAATACTAAAGAAAGACATTTTTAAAGTATGAAAAACAAAACAATGAAGTTGTAATTTTTGGTCAAAATATTAAGAGAAAAAAGTCACATCTTGTAATCACACAAACTAATATTATGAGGAAAAATGTCATTTTAATAGCTTATAGCTGAAATATTGAAGAAAAAATGTTTATTTTTAAAGTCCAAAGTCATATTAAGGGGAACAAACAATACAAAGTTGTCATGTTTAGGTTAGGTTAGGTTGGGGAGAAAGCTTTATTATTACGGAAATAAAGTCAAAATATTACGGGAAGAAAATGTCCAAAGAGTATATGATAAGAAAGTTGAAATATTTGGAAAAAGTTCATAGTAATAGTACGCTTTTTCACCTATATCACAAAGCTGAGGTGCAGTTTTTCCTTGAAACATGTATAACTTCTCAGCATATCTACATGTGTTGCTTTACAAAATACCAAAGTGGCCCTTGGATCCTACCGTGGCATTCAGGCTGGGATTTTCATGGTTTTTTCATGACTTACAAATTTAGCAAACAACAAACACTAAATGTAGCAACATACGCATTATAACAACGACTTACCTTCTGAGGCAGGTGAGTACAAAATCGAATATTAGTGGTAATGAGTCTGGTTTTACTTGACCCGATTTACGAAGTGTGAAGAATTGAATGAATTAGTGTATCACTACTGGTCATCTTTCCATCATTAAAACCCAATAAATTACTGTCAGAAAAGACGCAAGCGAAAATGGTATTTTCTTAAATTGAGCTGACGTGTTCTATTTCGGGCTCCAGAGTGGCCTCAGACATTGTTCATCACAGCGCTGACCCCCCGTCTACCCTGCATTGGCATGTCAAAGCATCCTTGAGGAAGACATTGATGGACTATCATGGTACTGACTCTGACCTCACTGTGCGGGAAACTAAAGGGAAGAGATTTTCTTCTCAGAGTCAGTGACACTTTAAAACTCCCTCGTATGTGACCTTGTGCCCCTTGCTAGCATTATGTGCTAACCCTTGAAGCGCTCAGAAGCGCCCGAGGAAGGGAGCGGGGCAAGATTGGTCCGAAGCCTTGCTTAGTCGTCGCTTCTCGTGTGCTGAGAAAGTGCCACTTTCACTCCCATTGCGATAAGGGAGGGTGAGAAGGTGGGAAAACAAAGCTGTGTAATGCTGATGGACGTAGTCAGTCGCACAGCAACCAGAGCTTAAAATGCAACATCAGCTGAGGTGGATTTACTTGGGCGAAGGGGGGGTCAGGGAGGGTGGTGGTTGTCAGCGCAAGCGGCTGGCCAGTGTTGCCAGTGAGCTGTGGCCACCTTAGTAAGTACTACCGTTGCTCTTAAGTTATACCAGAGAGTAGCAAACTCAGGAGTCACTGCTGCAGCGCCCATCATCCTGTTTCCATATTAGAGTGATCATGTTATACGCACAAAGTCCAAACGCTTACAGGGATAACACTTTTTGTTGTTGTTGTTTTATAACAAACGAGAATCATTTTAGAACATAAGAACACATACGCATTTCTGCTTTACGGAAAACGATGGGTGATGTACGGCATGTTTGTTTTTTTTTTCAAAATACTACAAATTAATGTCAAAGATGTATGATTAGGCCTGTCGCTGTTGCTCATCGAGAATTGTCCTACAAATTATTGTCATTATTGTTTTTTCATTAATTATAATATTTACCATTGGAATTGGAATGTCAAGAGCTTTAAAATAAAATAAATTAAATTAAGAACAAATTAAACAAACAAAAAAGATGGAAAAAAAAACACTCATAACCAAAAACTATTTAAAAAATAGACCCGGTCTCTGTCAAGAAAAAAAAACCTCTTTCACTCCAATAAAAAGCACACACAACAATAAATACAATATAAATAAAATGGAGTATCAAGTCTCTGTAAACAAAAAGTCTGAGCGCATTGGTTGTATAGTCAAATTAAGGGAAAGAGTGAGCCTCCTAGCTATTCAGCATCTTTGTCACAGTGCGTGTAGGCGGGAGCTAGCTAGCACTTAGCAAGCCAACGCTAATATGAATGAAAGCACAAAAGCGATAGTTTCTAAGCCGAATGCCACAGTTCCAGTGTGGATGTGCTGTGGGGCATTCGTACCAGCGGTTGGCGCTTGCTGGGGCATTTGATCGGCGAAGTGAATCTATAGTGCCGGGCAGCACAAGCTCGCGATACCCAGCGTACCCAAGCCTCAAACAGATACACTGCACTTGAGTACCATCTAGTGGCTTAAATGTGACATGACAGTGATCATTGAATGATAAACTTAATGATTATATGGTCAAAAAATCAGCCGAAATTATCGATTATCGTCAATAAATTATAGCACAATTATCGACCAGAAAAATTTGTTATCGTGACAGGCCTAAGCCCCGCCTCCACAAAGAGGCTGAATGAGAGGAGGGTTCACTCTCTCTGTTCATTCCGCTATAGAACCAATGCGCACACAGATGCAGAGTGAACCCTCTCGTCATCCAGCCTGGGTGGTTCAGAGAGACAAAAAAATTAAACAGGCATACATGCACGGGCCGGCATAATTATCGACTTTGTTTATTTTTTTTAATCACTCGATTAATCGATTATTGTGACAGGTGTAATTGTGATCTTTCACTGGGCGTTCAAGGTAAATGTATTCCTTATTTTTAAATAACTTGACATTTTTTGTGCTTAATACCACAAATGTGCTTTGAATGGAACAAAATAACATACAAATAATTGAAATAGTGACATTTACTGAGTGGCTTCTTAGCATTATTTTTGTGATTGTGACAAATACATCACAAATAATACAAATATGAAAGTCAGGCTTTCCATAGCACTTTTGAGGCTAAAACATGGATGTACTGTATAAGTTGCAGGGAGTGGAGATTCAGTCATGCAGGGTACCTCCACAAGTACTGTAGTGTGCATTACCACCACTGAAAGGCGAGCTGTGCAAGCGTGCAGGACAACTCCACAAGCGTGCAGCTCAGCCTTTCACTGGCTGGAGTCATGACGAGCGATATAAATAAGTAAACGAGGGGTGTCCAAAGTGTGGCCGAGGGGCCATTTGCAGACATTGGCTTGTTTTTGATGGGTTCATGGCACACTGTAGAAATAAAATAAAATAAAAACTCTCTAAAATAAAAACTGAAACATTTAGCAAAAAGGTCTAATGTTCCGAGAAAGAGAAATGTTGACGCTAAAGCCTCGCTTACACTTGCACGCATTGTGTCCCTGTAGTGGTATACTATTTTGCGTGCCAATGACGTGTCAATGAGTAAACAGGTGTAAAGTATGTGTAAATTGTGTGGGGCTGTGGCATTTTTGAGATGTTTAAAATTTGTGGCACGCATAATTTCCGTGAACTAGTTGTGAATGCATCGTGAAAGCGCTGTGAACGCACCGCAACTCATCCCTAAACAATGAGGACGGTGCGTATCAAAGCATGTCCCATTCACATGAATGGGTTAATTCCTTATTCCACACTGTCCATGCTTCTTTTTTTTCTAGTTTATGCCTCCTTCCTGCTCTTTGACCATTCTTTTTTCGCAGCTGACAAAATGTAGACTTGCCTTTCTTTTCTGCAATGAGAGCTTCTTCTCTGGAGTTCAATATCTTGTAGGTTCCTTGCAAATAGACAAATTAACGAAGCTCGGAGTGATGCCTGCTGTTGCGTGGCGTCACGCGGGATGCAGCGAGACCAGATAATGCCACCACCGCTTCACGGATGCGGGATCTGGTGGTGAAAATGCATACCCACGCAGGAACAATGTGTGTTTGCGCGTCCTGTTGTCGTGCACGAGACGTAAACAGTCCTTGACAAGGTGTAATTAGGTCATGCGAGAGTGTGGCCATTTCATGCCAACGCGCACCATTTCTGGTCACATATTTCGTGCCACGTGTGTAAATTATATGTACACACAACGCAGACAGCAAACTGATCTTACGCTTTTCGAACCTGCCATAAATAAATAAATGCATTGCCATGGCAAATTGCGGCACAATGCCGAGGCATAATGCGTGCAAGTGTAAACATTATAAAGACTTCCAACTGCAACCCACTGAGTTAAAGTCGAGCACAAAGCTGTATCATGCCCATTTGAAGACGTCTAAAGTGTTTCACCATGTCATTTTATGTTTTAAAAATACGGGTATAATGTAAATTTCCTCATGGGAATTACTTGACGGTCTGAGATACTATCCTCCATTTTTTAAACACGTTTTGATACAGTACATGCGCACGCACGTATCATTTCTTTGCGTGTTGTTATATAATTCATGGTTTAACCAATCCATACATACATTGACCTTTTCCCTCACTTAAAATAACAATATTTAAATATCAAATAAAGCAATGCACTTATGGCAGACAAGACAAGAAAGAAACTTTAAGATTTAAAGCCATTCTCCTGCAGCCAGACTGAGAAGTTAAGTAGTTTCCAGCAAACCAGCACCAAGTAGCAACTATTACATTTCCTTTTTGGTTAAAAAACAAAACAAAACCAAAACATCAATCAAACAACAGCGGGACTGTGAAGTGTTGCTGTGTAGCAGGGCTACTCTGAGTGTTACCTTTGCGTTCTGAGCGTTTCTTGCGCCTCCTCTTGAACCTGCGTCGGATCAGGCAGTAATAGGAGCCCAGATGCTGAGCGCCGTTAGTAAGAAGAGCCATGACTGCTTTCTGCGCGTAACACACTGACTACACGGCACCGCACTGACCCGGACCTATATCATACATCAGCACCGGTACGAGCATGTGGTCTTCACACCCTCATCGCTGATGATGCAGGCTCTGACGCGACATGACGTTCACGGCTCGGAACAGACAACTGCACACACCTGAAGCATGTCTTTGGGTCTACTCTCCATCTCTGCTAATATGTGCGCTCACTTTCCCTCCCTCCCGACCCTCCCTCTCTCCCTCTCTCTCTCTCTCTCTCTCTCTCTTTCCTCCTGCTCTCAGGTCTCCTCTGTTACCGTTGTGTGTGTCTGATCACAAATCAGAAAGGAGAGGAGGTAGCGTGTATGGAAAAGGCAGGGAAGGGTGAAGACTCTTTTCAGACAACACCCAATTCTCCGAAGTTTACTTTAAGGAAGTTCAAAAGCGCTCCAAATCAACAACTAGCTATGCCCCTCAGGGGGTTCAGTTTGACTGTTAGAAGGTACACCTCATGCTTGCTTTGCAGAGGAGCACAGACATTTTTATGTATATCATATTAATCACGTTCATCCGCAAAGGTGTGTAAACAAACAACCTGGAGGTTCAGCCTGGGTGAGGTTGGGCAGCATCAAGTATTCCACAATACCAAAAAAATATAAAACATTGCAGCGCCATTGGGAGAACTGGCTTCCCGGCATGCCTTGCGACACTTGCTCTGTAAAAGGTTGCGTGTTTACCGTTAACGTACTTGTTTATCCTTCCCCATGGAAGAAGTACTCCTGTGTGTGTTTACTTACCTGTTATATTTTGCACCATTTTTGTGCACCGTGATTGGAGTCAGTGTTCTTTTCACCGTGTGACAAGCTAATTGCAAGTTCAGTGTTTGCTATTGCTTGCCCAATTAAAGAGCCTCTTCCTTTAAGCAAGCTGAAGTGCCTCACACCACCTCTTGTCAGACTAAAGATCACGGGCCAAACTAACATTAAACTTTGATGCCAAATAGGAGGCAACACAATATTGGTTCGAGACCTCCGATGAACAATCTATTTAACATACTATGCTAGTGTAACAGATGGCAGTAGGTGCACAGGGGTGGACCAGTCCAGTTACACGGTTAAGTCTTTAATTGATTGCCGTATATTATCTCAATTATGTGGATTTATGATGTGTTTTTCTTCATTAGTATGCATGATGAGATTGATATTTTTCAGTTCTCTTCTGTGTATGTTTTCACAAATTCCTGTGTTCATATTGTTATATTGTTGATATTGTGATATTTATATATTGTTATGTTGTTCACTAACTTATTAAATGGACTTCAGGTGCAAACAAACAATTTGAATGACAGCCGATAGCAGTTTTTGCTCATGTGTACTTACGCTGCTCTTCTGACATTTTGATAAAAACAATTGTATGTAATAAAAGAAAATAAAGGGAAAAAAAGTCTTATTTTGTTGATGTGGTTACATTGTAGTATAGTATTCAGTAAAAGTGCAGTACCGTCCACCCTGACTGTTGAATTTAAACAGACAATACACGATACATTGTCTCCCTCTAGTGGCTGCAAGTCGCAGTTACAGCCACAGCCAAACAAGGATAAGAAACAGTGCTTATGCGGCATTTTAAAGGATATTTTAACATGTTTCTAGTATATACTTATACGTTAACATATGTTCCTGAACAGATAGAGAAAATTAATGGTTGGATGGGTGGGGTTTTATGGGAAAATAAATCTCATTTGTACAAATATTATTCAAAATTAATATTTTTCTTAAAATAACATTTGCAATTCTCGCTGGCATAATCAAAGGTTTTTTTTTTTAATTTAGAAAAACAATTTTAATCTGGTGATTACAACAGTGTAAAAACCGTGTGCATCACAAACGTTCTGTGTTTGCAAAATGTGGAAAATACCTCACAAAATTGACCATTTCATGACTTCATGAACAGTCGTGCAGGAAAAAGAAGTATGAAGTAATAAGAAGTAGCAAGAAGTAGTAAGGAGTAGTAAGAAGAAGAAGTAAGAAGAAGAAGAAGAACAACAAGAACAAGAAGAACAAGAACAAGAAGAACAAGAAGAACAAGAACTAAAATAAACTCACCTTTAATGCTGCGGCACCAGCAAACCCTAATGGAGACAGAAACATTGTTCCAAGTTAACAATTGTATTGTTTCTCTCTTAAAACACAATATTATTCAACAAAAAGTCTTATAACATTACATTACATTACACTACCTCTCTCTTACAACTTACAACATACAAAAACACTTTACGTAATAGAAATAACACTTTCTCGGGATTGTGGGTGGACTACAACGAGACTGGTCGCCGTCGTAAACCGTACCGTTTTAACCGTACACATCTGCAAAATCCAGAGCATTACGGGCTACTTAGAAGCATTCAAATCATAAACATGGCACTCTAATGACTACCTCCATCCATCCCTTTTCTATGCCGCTTATCCTCATCAGGGTCGCAGGGGTATGCTGGAGCCTATCCCAGCTAACTTTGGGCGAGAGGCCGAGTACACCCCCGACTGGTCGCCAGCCAATCACTAATAACGACCTTAAAAATCATATTTCATCGTCTTATTGGAAGTTGACATAACACCCCACCAACAAGGTCATTTGCACCATCACGGTGACTGACAGTGACGCCTGGTTATTGGAGGGGATAAAACAGTCATGATTGTTGGTTTGTATACAAGGCACACCGTTTCCCATATGAGAGCAAAACATTTTAGAGACTGATCCAGGCTAAAAATGGGCAATATTTTGCCCCTGCCGCTTGTCTAATTGGTTGAACTGTCATATTCAGCAGTCACAACACTGCACAGCCTGCGCTGCTATGACATTTTCTGCAACGCCATTGTACAGTTCCCCCTTTATAAACTTTGTTTTGGCAGTTGAAAGCACTCAGGAGGCAAACTTTCTTGCTGGAGCGCAGGGCGCTTAGCGGCTTTGATTGGAGCTTTTTTTTTTTTTTTTTTTAAAGTCTACTTTAAAAAGTATTCCTTAACTTAGTGAGAATCTAGCAAAGTTTGTGCAAATGATGCATTTCATTTGAAGTCTGAGAGAGCATCAGAGCCAAGACATCGACAAAAACCCGCACCTCGTTTCCTGCTAACATGCCTGAGACGTTCCACGGTGCACACTAACGGGCTGCAACTAACAATTATGTTCTTAGTTGATTCATCTGGAGCTCAACTCCAAGGCCTGCCGTGTTGTTTCATGTGGCCCATGAAAATAATACAAAATAATGGGAATAATACAAGTCAAAAAAGCAAAGGAAATAATTTTATTTGATCAATTATTATTTAAATGTGTATATTACATAGAAATAATTGTAAAAAAAAATAAAATAAGAGCGATAATCTTTCTTGCTAAATGTTGTGTCACTTGACAGAAAATTTGTACTGCATGAAATTGGAGTTAAAATAGTCTGCTTGCCACTTTGATTTCTGATTTGAAAGTAAGTTCAATCAATAATGTAAATAAATAATCATCAAATGTGTAATACCATCATGAGGCGTGTATGCATTTATATGGGTTGACAGATACAGGCCAAACACAACTGGGAGTTGGACAACGGTCAAAACTGGTTTGACACCCCTGGGTTAGGCCCCAGACCAGGGGTGTCCAAACTTTTTCCACCGAGGAATGAAAGGACGCCACAATCTAATTTCCCAAAAATGACAGCTTGATTTTGCTGTTTGTTTCTCATAATATTACAGCTTTAAGAAAAATAAATACATTTTTTTTTATTATTGAAATTTTGCCTGAGTTCATTCTAGTGAAATGGTGACTTTTCCTCGTTACAATATGAATTTTTTCTCTTAATATTTTCACTTCATTCTCGAAAATTACAGCAGATTTTTTTCATTTTTGCTGTTGTAATTAAAAAAAAAAATCTTCATGTTAATTCATATTTTTAGAATGTGCAGCTGGGCTGCAATTTGGACCCCCATGCGCTATCCAGACCAAAAATCAATATGAACCAAACACACACAGTTTGTGGTTTGGTCCACAAGAAAACAGAAAACAGACAAAAATGTCAATCACCATTTTCCAAAGTCAACGCTTCCATGGATGACTAAGGAAACTCCAAAACATTCACATTAGAGAGGCTGAAATCAAAGGATATTTATATTTGAAATAAAATAAGTTGAATACCAAAATAGTTGTCGATTTATTGGATAATCGATTAATCATTGATTCATTGATAAACAGCTGCAGCACTAGTGCGCGCACACACACACACACACACACACACACACACACACACACACACACACACACACATTCTGCTGCATGGAGCATGAAGCATTGTTTGTCGGATGAAACAGTCACCAAGACCTTAAATATTCACAAGTGGAGCTTGTCCTTTGTTAGACACATCTACCTTAAAAAAGGAGGGGCGTCACCATGCACAAATGGAGGAAAACAACGTCAACATACTGCCACCGGTTATTATTTCCCATTCTCCTTGTGTATTGCGCAAGCGAAGGCCAGTTTTGGTTTCGCTTATGTCAACGACAACTTAAACGGGTTACACTGTAATGTGTTCTACTTCTGCAGCACGACAATGAAACAGGATGCACAGAACGAATGAGTGTCATCATTAATTCAATTCATTAACTTGATTTGCATCCATCCATTTTCTATGCCGCTTGTCCTAACTAGGGTCACGCGGGTATGCTGGAGCCTATCCCAGCTGACTTCGGGCGAAAGACGGGGTACACCCTGGACTGGTCGCCAGCCAATCGCATGGCACATATAGACAAACAACCATTCACACTCACATTCATACCTATGGACAATTTAGAGTCTCCAATTACCCTAACATGCATGTTTTTGGAATGTGGGAGGAAACCGGAGTACCCGGAGAGAACCCACGCACGGGGAGAACATGCAAACTCCACACAGAAATGCCCAACGGGGATTCAAACGCATATCTTCCCGATCTCCTGACTGTGTGGCCATCATGCTACTAAGCACTTAGCCACCGTGCGGCCGGGTTAACTGATTCCGATGCCAATCATCCATGAGTGGAATCGGCCAATACCGATCACATGAATTAACTGTATATTTTTCCATTTATTCAGGATTGTCCAGGGCCGCCATTGGACAATTCCAAGGGCCCCTGGCAAATAGGCAATGTTAATTAAACAACATAAAAATAGTGTTTGGAGGAGAAGACGTATACTGTAGAATAATGACAACAATAAACACTTGAAAACTTACTCGATGGACGTACTATCCAGCGTCCCGTGGGAGAAAAACAAGCTCCAAACTTACCGCATTGCTTGTTTGTTTTAGAAACAAAATGTCACTCTAGTAAAACGTCACATTCGGAGTCCAAAGACGAGAAGCTAGCTAGCTGCGGCGGTCAAGAGATCGCCAAAGCGTGTAAAGGAAGATGCAAGAGAAGTCTAACACAATAGGTTTCCCAAGGCAGTGATCAAACACACTGGCATCGATTGGCGTAGCCTGCGTCAAGATGTCAAAGTGAAACCAATGGAGGTTTTACAGACTAGTGTTGATCCTCAAAGGCGATACGGGACCAAGTGCGTAACGGTAGGCTCAATACGGGTGTTGTCAACCCCACCTGACACAGCACACATGCACATGCATGTCATGTTTGTGTTGTCATGACATGAATTGTCATGTCGCTGCCGCACAGCCATCGGCTTTGAAAGGCATTTATCGGCATATGCCAATTACGTGTTTTTTACGGAAATCGGCCGATACTTATCGGTGGCCAAAATATCGGAGCATCCCTTTTACACATACACACACACACACACACACACACAGAGAGAGAGAGAGAGAGAGCATAAGGAGGACTCTGACGGAGAAAGTGTCTAAAAATAAACATAAGTCTACAGCAGGGTGCTGGAAAGACGCCCTAGAAAAAGAAGCAAAAGTAGCTTGTATAAAGTATAGCAGCAGGAGACCGACGTAATACGGGCGGGATAACTGACTGAGGAGAGAGAATCTAATAAGAGAGAGATGTAAAGGAGAGGTTCTCTTCAGGATTAGGAAAAAAAAACAACAACAAAAAAAGAAAACAGTAAAAACTTGTGAGTGAGAATGTTCCTGTACACAAGGACCTTCTTTTCCATGTCCCGGCATATTTTGAAAGTCGTTAGTCGTAGGTGAACTAGTAATTGTTACATTATTCAGGTACAGTGATGGTAAAAATAAATGTTGGATAATGTTTGACCTTTTCTCCGTTGATGATTTCATCCTGGGCATTGGAAAAAAACAAAACAAGGACACTAAATCCTGACAGAAGTATCATGACAGAAGTATCACGGTGTCACTATGTCAAATGATTTGAAATGGAAATCATTATTCATGTGCTGTTTGCAAAATACTCACACAATTTTTGCGGAGCAGATACTATTGATAAAAGTACAGGAACTCTGGAAACCCAATAGCAATCGGTACTTTTTGTGTCCGCCGCCGTCACGTGCGTTAATTACGGAGTGAAGCGGCTTGAACGCTCTGCTTTGCTTCTAGAACACACCAGCTGCAAGGCAAGAATAGTGACTAATGAAGAACATTACTCCGTCTGACTAAAACGTTATGTATTAATGTCTAAAAATCCCGTGGTGTCCAATCATCATGACTGTTATCACGGACATTAACGATTTGTGAGCGCACGGTTTGATTTGACGCCAGTTTTCATGCGCTTCACATTGTACAGTGACCTTTTTACACGTTTTTCATGGTGTGGCGGAGATTGAACACCGAAAAAAAACTTTGCTCGCTGAATATAAAACAGTAATAAACTGCACAAGCGTAACAACCCTTTTACCAACGGCGTTTTTCTAATGTTCAGTTATTGTCCATGGAAAAAGATGTACTACTGCCAGGCTTATTGCATGTACGGTGTTTCACTCTGTTTCAAATGAAAAGACATTTGGTAAAATAAATTAAATGTCAGAGATTAACATTGTTATGCACTGAAGTCCAGCTACCGGCCCTTTAGGTTTATGAAAATGTGGCTTTAAGGGGTGGGGGATCACAAACTTGAATTAAGCGAGAGTCGACAGGCAAACGAGTACGAGAAAGGGAAGAAAAAAATGATATACTAGTGACGGAAATCCATTAAAACTACGGCTGGCCAAGCACCACCAGTATCGCTGCAGTGGAAACATTTGGTTTGGACAACCTCTCTCCCTTACTGTTTGGGTTTACAAATAGAAGCTAAAGAATATCTGTGGCCCCACACTGATACAGCACACGCAGCAGAGACGTCACCTCCTCTACACCGCTTCAATTCTCCGAACAGGCAGGAGGAGAGAGAGGGACTGCTAAAATGCAGCATGCTGAGGTTTTAAACAGCAGGGATTTAAGACTCAAAATAACATTTCAACTCCAGATGCCCTACTCTTAGGCTTGACAAAAAAACAGACTCATTGACAAAAACAACCGCCTAAAACACTCACAGGCAAAGAACCCAAGGCTGCGGTGGGGAACCCATCTGTTGGTACTCAGTCGACTGCCAGAAAATCACAAAATCCTAAAAATAGACTCAGTGGTTAGTTCTTTTTTTCCCACTTGAGTAAGAGCTGGAGTAATTCACAATATGAATACAATACTGGCGGTGGAAAAACAAAAAAGGCATAGGTCAGTGGTAAAAATTGAGGGCAGCAGTACACCTTAAATGGATATTACTGATATGTTGTTCGTTGCAGCGATCCCTTGTCACTTTGCTCTTGGAATTTCACGACTTCGCTCCATCATATTTTTTCAAAAACATGAATACGTTGAAAAATATGCATATTAAAGAACATTTTACATATTTTGTGACTAAATTAAGCCTTTTCAAGCAAGGCTAAATGAGGTAAAATACAAATACCAGGAATTCAGAAGATGTTCATACATTCAAAGACATGATATGTATAGTAATGGACACTGGTCACCAGGTGTCAGTAATGTCACTGTACTGTTTGGTGAAGACACACAAGCACCAGACTTGATTGCCGGAACAACAGGATTTTATTGCAGGTTTGAATTATCTCAAAAAAGTGTTATCCATGTCTTAAATGGCATATTTTCTGTTATTATGTCTACTATATTGGGTAATAGGAGTGTAAAGGGGACTACAGTGGTGTCTTGAGGGCTCTAATGTAAAACCTGTATTTAGAATATCGTCAACAGATTTTATATGCTCCAACTACAAAAATGTTTTATTTATAAATAAGGAATCCTACTTTAAGGGATTGCTGTATTGTGTTTCATGTGTGAGATGATTGTATAGGACTCAAAATGTATGTTTTGTGAACATTACAATGACAATAAAGGCTATGTATGTATGTGCTGTACAGTGGTGTGAACAAGTGCTTGCCCCCTTCCAGATATTTTTTTTTTGTATGTTGTACGTCACATTTAAATGTTTCAGATCATCAAACAAATGTAAATATTACTCAATGATAACACAACTGAACACAAAATGCAGTTTTTTTTTTAACTTTTTGTTATTAAGGGGGGGGAAAAAAATATTCAAACCTCCATGGCCCTGTGTGAAAAAGTGATTGCGGGCCTGATTACTGACACACCTGCCTGACAAAGTGAAGTAGACCAAAAGATCCTCAAAAGCTAGACATCATGCCAAGATGTAAAGAAATTCAGGAAGAAATGAGAAAGAAAGGAATTAATGAATCTATCAGTCTGGAAAAGGTAATAAAGCCATTTCTAAAGCTTTGGGACTCCAACGTACCACAGTGAGAGCCATTATCCACAAATGGCAAAAACATGGAACAGTGGTGAAACTTCCCAGGAGTGGGCAGCCAACCAAAACTGCCCCAAGAGTGCCGCAACAACTCATCCAAGAGGTCACAAAAGACCCCACAACAACATCCGAAGAACTGCAGGCCTCACTTCCCTCAGTTAAGGTCAGTGTTCATGACTCCGCCATAAGAAACACACTGGGCAAAAACGGCCTGCATGGTAGAGTTCCAAGACGAAAACCACTGCTGAACAAATAGAACATTAACGCTCGTCTCAATTTTGTCAGAAAACATCTTTATGATCCTCAAGACCTTTGGAAAAATACTCGAAAACTCTCCAATGTGACTGAATTACAACAATTCTGCAAAGATGAGTAGGCCAAAATTCCTCCACAGCGCTTTAAGAGACTCATTGCAAGTTATCACAAACTCTTGATTGCAGTTGTTGCTGCTAAGGGAGGCCCAACCAGTTATCAGGCTTAGGGGGCAAACAATCACTCTTTCACACAGGGCCATGTAGGCTTCGATTTTTTTTTTTTATCCCTTCCTAATAAAAAGTTTCATTTAAAAATGCCTTTTGTGTTCAGCTGTGTTGCCATTGACTAATCTTTACATTTGATGATGATGATCGGAAACATTTAAGTGTGAAGTGTGTGTGAAAATAAGAAATCAGGAAGGGAAGGAACACTTTTCCACACCACTGTATATTCCAATATTGATCTGGTGCTCTATTAAAATGATTGTTGTGATGTGATTATTGTTAGCCACCTCAGAAGTGTATTTATAAGTCAGTTCTGTAGTCATTGTATATATTTTTTTTATTATATAATTTTTCCTGGCTAAATAACGACCCTCATTAAGGACAAAAATCATTTTGTCTCCCCGGACGTTGCAAGGATGACGAGGTGGTCATGTTTACAGACAGTCGGAAACCACAAAAATCTTTAACGCAAAACATACACACGCCTTTAACACATCCGCACTATGAAACGACAGTAACAACAACAACAACAAAAAAGCCACAATACTTCCATAGGTGGTGATGTCATTCTGAAACACAGCAACAAAAAAAAAAATGTCACTTTGGTGTGTGTTGACAGTCACGGTGGAGAACCAGCTCGTTACAGCAGTATCATCGCTTCCTGTGTGGCCTAAATACTTCAGTATGAGGGCCGCTTAATTACCAAGTGAGGATGTCACGTTTGTAAAGCACTTAGCTGCATCTCATCCCGTGTAGAGTCCGGCGAGACGGCGTGAGAGAGACATGAATCCAGACAGAAGGGGAAAGAGCCCTTGAGAGCTTTTGAGAGATAACGTGTTGATTTATGTGGGACTCGATGGTGTCTACTTGGCCCTGACCTTCTTGAAGCTCTTTGGAGACCCGGGCCGAGCCCAGCAGGTGGAATGAGAGTGGGAGGGAGCAGCATTTAATTTGACAGAGGTGATAAGAAAACACTATAGGACTAAAAAGCTATTTCAGACACTGAACCGAAGAGAGGAAATGAAGTGAGAGTGTGATTAGGGGAGAAAGAGTGTCAGCCTGTGCGTGATAGAGATGCATGACTACAAAACTCCACTCCCGGGTACTCCAGTAGTGAATTAGGCCAATGGCTCAGTAACCACTGGCTGCACACAAACCCGCTAACAAGGGTCCCAATAAGCCATTAAACAATGCCTCTGACGCTGACCTAGATTTCTGCACACAGACACACCCTGGGACACTATTTTAATTAACAACATGCTCTATTAAATGCACTTGTGACTCTTTAGTTATTGATTGCGTGTGCACACGTCTATGGGGGCGCATGTGTGTGTTAACGCAGACGAAATTCAATAACAATTATTCTTTATGGTACAGACTAAATGACCGCCAGTGTTTTTGTTATACTTACACATGTCCAGCAGAGGGAAGCACTGCTACAATATTCCCTTTTAATTAAGTTGCTTCAATGCCAGTGCGAGGTTATGAAGGGATGGTCATCATTTCACCATTCAGCAGAGGATCAAGAATGCATTTTACAAAAAAAGCAGCTTAATTTGTGGATGCAATAACAGAAGGGGTGGTTCATAAACTTAAAAAAAACGTGAACATATGACTTAGGCCATTAGTTTAAGAAAGTGACAATATTAACTATAAAAAGCAACTTTTTCCACTTCAAAAATGCACTGAAGCTTTTTTTTTTTTGCAAAGGTTTTTCTTTTTCTGAACTTGACAAGTTAGAACGGGTCAGCGCCACATGGGGATATGCAAAAAGCTAAAAACACTTGGGAACTACACCAGCACAAAACTCACAAAGAGAAAGTGCTGACAATGGGGAAAAGGCTCTTTGTCACATCCTGGACACACACACACACACACACGCACACACGATGAATTACAGTTTTAGGAGCTTCTGTGTCAAATGTTTTAACTTTTCACTTAAAGGAAAGCAAAGTAGCTGCTGTGGTGCCACATTAGAAAAACACCTGCTCAATTAAGTACTTTTCTTTGCCCTCGCTACGACTGTACATATGCACTGACTTGACAGTTGGAGTATCTGAACTGTGGAATGTGAGTCGGCTACTTGTACACATTCACACAGTCAGTGTGAACCATCATGTTGTGCTTAAGTGGCGTGTAGGAGCAGCTTGTGTCTCCATGTGTTAGTGCACTAACACTCATGAAAACTGACGGGAGGAGAGGGAAGATGTTAGCTCATACAGTAAATAGTGCTATATAAACAACATTCATTATCAACAGTGAGGCCAAAAAAGGCCCGTTTTATGCATACGTACCTCCAGCGGTGCTGCTAGGGAGACTTTGGGCCCCTCCCTTCCAAAAATGGACTCATCGGTCCTCAGATTGGTCATCAATGTTCTCCCTGTCACAGCACAACTGCGTACCGCCACATGACCACCCGTAATGATGCAGTCAAAATGATTTAACTCTTTGTATATTATGCACACAAAGCAACATTATAACATTGCCATTGTTTGCAAGGTGGTGCATAAAAACATTCAAAAAGAAGAAAAAAGAATTTACTCTATTTTCCATACCTTTAAGTTGCTCCAGAATACTGTATAAGTCACACACAGAAGTCATGAAGAGGAAAGTACAGACCAGGGGTGTCAAACTCGTGCCATGGAGGGCCGAGACGCTGCAAGTCACTAAACCAGGTGATCGTAATGACCAACACCTCCTTCAATTTGAGGGAAGGAGCTCATCACCTGCTGAAGAAACTGGTTGGAGAGAAAACCTGCAGCGTCTTCGGCCCTCCATGAAACGAGTTTGCCACATGCGCAGTAGACTATAAGTTGTATTTATTTAGAAACACATTTCACAAAATTCAAGACCAAGAACTGATATTTAATCCGGAAAGGCAAGTTATGCAGCTACGCAATAGCACACAGAACAACAGGCTGAATACGTGTCTGGTATGTTAACATAACACATTAACAGTTAAGGCTGAATTATTTATTAATTAGCATCTTGATTCATTTATTGCTCTCTGGCCTGGGGCGAGCACATAGCGTGTTATTCTACACTAAAACGCTACGGGCTGTGTTTTCCTGAAGCCTAGGTCACAGCCGGTCTACGTGCAAAAAAACACACAGAGGGCGTGCATGTGACATGCTGATTGTCCAGCCGCAGAGGTTCTTTGTCCGGTCAAACAAACTCGACGGGTGTTTACATTTTTTCAGGTTTCACGACAAACTTACGCACTTCTTACATCTTCGTGCATCGTCAGTGTGACCAGCATGTGTCTCCTGTACAATTTTCTGGTGTCAGGTTTGGGCAAAATGTCAGTTTTTTTTTTTTTTATACGTCGCACTTGCGGACTCCATTCGTGTGTCGTGCGCCACATGTGCACCCCACATATGTAATTAGTGCAGCCAACACACGTTCAGATACTTCGTACGACCTCCATCTGACTCCTTCATGGTCACCACGACTACGTTCACATACGGGAAATGCCAAAAAAATGGTATGTCCGGTTGTGGCCTAGGCTTGAGAGTGAGCAAGCACAACTCTCTTTTCTCTTTGACTAGCTAGCTTCTGGCGCAGTAGTAAATAATGGCGACTAGCGACATCCGCATAAAACTAACATAATGTAACGACCTGTTGGTGTAGTAACATTGCTGTTCTGATTTCTGGTGCTCGTGAATGCAACTCGCTTATTCGTTACGTCGCTGCGAGTGTGGAGAGGAATAGACGTGTTTGCGAGCTAACTCTGTTGGAGCGACTGTTGGCGCCAACATTGGCAATAAAACTTACAAAGAGCGCTCCTCAACTTGCTCCGTTTCTTTTGTTGTGGCGGCCTTTTTGCTGCTTCCGCGAGAGGGGAAAGCAGGAACTCATGTATGAAGAAAAGCCGACTAATCACAGCTTTGCAGTCCACATTGTCATTGGCGCGAGGTTAGAATTTTTAGGAGGTGCACGTCAAGGCCTGCCGGAGGTTTTGCAGGGGACGTAGACAGTTGCCACCACTTACGCTGGCGCCGGAGCATAATGCAGCCTTTAATCAACTACACAATGCCACACACACAAAATAAACAGTTATTCAGCTACACAATAACAAAGAACATACAAGGGAGGCTGAAAAAGCTAATTTCACATAAGCAGCATAGAGCTGTCACAAGCCTAGCGCGCCCTCTCGCAGTTGCCAGTGGTAATGTTCACTCCTTGGTTTGTGCTAGTGAGTATGAATTAACATTTAAAAACATGTTAAATATTTATATTTTGATACACAAGTGACTATAAGTCACAGGCCAACTACAACTATGAAAAAAGTGACTTCTAGTATACGGTAAATAGCTCAACATGTGATCAAACATTACAAATGGTCGCTGTCTTTATTAATTGGCCATCTATTGAACGTTTGTATATTTGAAAAGAGGATGCGCAAAACGACAAATTGTCCTTGTCAACGACCTTACCAATGCTCACATTCTCTAATTGCCCCTAGTTACAGTTCTCGTCCTAAACAAAAGCCTGCTTCTGTTCTAAATGGAGAGTGTGTCAAAATAGGAATGACTTAATTCTTCCGATGAGAGTTTCCTTCGGTTCACAAGGCCTGCATCAAACCCCTCTGCTGGGTGTGGCCCCTCTCCATGTCGGCCTGGGACAGAGCTGTTTCATTACGGGCGGATTTGGATGTTTGGTTGGTAATTGACCAACAGTATTTGGAGTGTGTGTGTGTTCAGACATGCTCGGGAACAATGGCTTACTCTGTGTTACGTCTCTGGCAGGATGCATATCTTAAGGGTCACGCCAAAGCTCTTAAAGAAAGGGTGGGATAACGGTCATATACTCACACTGCAGGGCGGCACAGTCGTTTATGCTGTGCCAGATGGAATTCTTTATGGATTTTTTAAATAGTTCAATCCGTACATTTCTGTAGGAATGAGTGATGTCAATACAAACATGGCCATGGTACATAAATAGGGAAGGCTCAGGTTTGGAAGTACTTGTGAAAATCATTTTGGGCTGCTTCGGTTGAGATGTGGCCAAAACAACATCAGGGAGTGTTTTATTACATCCGTGTTAAGGTAATACTTTTGTAGCCATGGCAACACTGGAGAGATGGGTGACCTTGTAACTTGTGTTGTCAAAGTTTCACTTTAAAGCATGACTGAAATGCTCTCATCTAAAAAAAATCAAATAAAAATAAAATCTTATAAAACACGACCCAATTAAGCTAAGAAATACTTCCCAAAGATGCTGGAGGACGCTTTAATAACATCTGCATTAGAAATTATGCTCATGCAGAATCCCCCCATTATAATAAACTACATTTCCACAGCACTGAACCATAAAAGCATACATTTCATCTCATTTAATTAATGTTCTTAGTCCTCACTGCATGTTCCTCCCTCGAGACAATTCATCTTTCTACCCTGCTGCTGTGTGACCTTGCTGATGATACAACCTTGCACTTTGCAGATACACCAAAAGGACAAAACTGAGAAGTCACTTGAAGGTGGATTTTGTGGCATAATGAATTGGTACAAAACAGAAGCATGTGCATTATAATATAGCGTGATTAGAATTGAAAAAAATAAATAAATCAAGTTACAACAAACACTACATGTCACTTCTATAATTGGATAATGAAGTATGCGCCTGTGGAAAGCATGCTGTGGAAGCGTACGTTCCAAACGACACAGTCGCCGCAGGTTTTTCACAGCACTGCAATGCAGCATGACTTTTTGGTTAGAATTTGACCTTCTGTCCTGCTGTTGCTGTGCTCATTTGGTATTCCTATGTCATCACATTTTATAAACTACACTGCAACCCGTTTAAAGTCGGTCCAGTTGATGAGCTGACCCACTCATCAAGTCCTGGTCCACCGTGAAAAAGTGCGCACGGTTGACCGCTTTTGTCGACATGAAATTTGAGACCCGAAGGGGTCTCTCCGGGGGTGTCACGAGACACCCAGCTAATAAGATGAGATGTTGCACGAGATTGGGTCCCCAAGAAAGAGACCAGGTGGGATTTGAACATTAATTTGAAGAAAAGTACAATGAAAAAATATGACTGGACTGCAGGTGCGTTCTGAAATGTTTGTCCCAAAAAACTGACATTCAAAGAAGTTATTGTCAACATTTTCTGAGACCACATAAAGCACTTTTATAATAATATATAATAACTAGAGAAGCACTCGGAGAGCGCAGACCTGCTCCAAGCGCCATTGTTCTCCCCATCTTGTGATTCACACCAAAATAATAGTCCTACATTTTTTGGATTAGTCTTTGATATTTTGTGGAACCTCTTGGGCACCTGTCCTGTATTATATTTCCAAGTGCTCTGACCATTTTTTGTGGCGTTATATGCACAAATGCCGAAAATGGTCCCATCTCGCAATGTTAAAGAATCCTTTAAAAGAACTCCTGGATCCAGATGGTGATCCGGATCACCCCCAAAATTTCATCAGTTCTTCCATATCCCATTTTCGACAATTCCTGAAAATTTCACCCAAGTCCATTCAGAACTTTTGAAGCTTTGCGAACACAAACAAACAAACAGATAAACGCCGGCAAAAACAAAACCTCGGAACTGTGCTTTGCGGTGATAATAACAATAATACTAATCATCGTCATCACTAATCATGACAACATTCTATTCAGTTGGTTTCTTTGGAAGGGAATGAGGTAGTCATTTTCTTTCACACAAACACAGAGCTTATTGTTGCTCGGACCCTATAATTAGTTGGGTTTTTTTTAGCATGTGGCATTTTTAAGGTTACTTTGAGACATCAACTTGCATCAACTTGTGGATTTTTGTCCATTTTCATTGCCACCGACAAAGGACACATTTTTTAGTTTGTGTTGCAAAACGCAAGTTTTAAGAGTGGTACTTTTCTCGCTGTATGAGTTAGCAACAAGTACAATTAGTAATCATACTTACTTGAAGTTAAAGCGTTTGAATTGTTGCCTGATGAGGAAGGTTATTTCACCTCACGAAGCAATGTCAAAACGTACTGTGGACATCGTTTCTGTGTAGATTAAAAACAAGCCAAGTAAGAGTGCATGTGTGTTCCTGTCTGCTCATTCACTTTCTATCTGTGTCAACCATCTGCAGTTTGCAAAAGCATCAGTAAAATGGGCAGACGACCGTCAGAGCTGGCAAAAATACGCTCACAGAGGAACACTACCGCACCAGGTAACACTGCCACCGCCCAGAGCGGGCTTCCAGGGCTGACACCTGAGCCTTCATGATGCTCTCCGGAGTGGAGTTGGAGGAGAGACTGTGTGTGTATTGAGTTTTGTCATGGCTGTTATCAGACATTGTTGAGTCTCATTTATTAGGGGCAGTTACGTTGAAGTTAATCAAGAAAGCAAGAAACTACCCCCCCATTCACTCACATAATAGTTAGAGGATTCAGTTAGTTTTGTTAGTTTATTCAAAAGCCAAAAATAGGATTCCTACCGAGGTACACAGAACTAGGCCACGACATATTGTGTTCACATTTCTCATTGTTATCCATATACTGTGTGTACAAGATGGCCCAAAATAAAAAAAGGCATCTGGAAAAGTAGGTCATAAAGCTTCCACCTGAAAAGCACTGTATTTGGCAGAAGCTTTTACAGACGTTCAGACAACCCGGGGTCTTTTCTAATGGACTGTCAGACGTGCGTCACAAGAAGAACATGCCAAGAAAATTCTAAATGACTAATTTTACATTTGCGTTGGGTAGTGTCTAAAAGAAATTCAGGCATAGAAAAGGACATCTCTCTCTACAAGGAAGCCTGTATTAACAGTGACTCAAGATCATTGGATGAAGACCCTAGACACCCAAGAGACAACTGGATTAGATTATTTTTGTTAGTAAAATCTGAAAGATGAATACAAATGTACAGTGGAACCTCTGTTAGCACATTTTTTAGTAAAATTTTGCCTCAGTTTGCGTACATTTCCCGATTTTCCACTTGTCTCAGTATGTGTTTACGTGCCTGTACGAGCATATTTACAAACCACAGTATACAATAGCCGGCGAAATATAGAGCCACAACAGTGCTTAATGGCTAAGGAAGAACCCACCCATTGTGTTCTGTGTCCTGATTGGCTGTAGACCATTGTCAATCAATCTTTGTGTCGTTTCTTGTTGTGGTTTACAGTCACTAGCAAACTAGCTAACTGTGTGAAATGCTTGCTACCTGCCAATAAACAATACAAGAAGAAGAAGAAGCAGAAGATGAAGAAGAAGCTAACCGGCTAAATGAATCTTCGGTTCAAGGAGTAGGACGAGGACGATGACGGCAGGAGCAATATGTTTTATTAAGGACACAAAAACGCTACAGCCAAAAGACGCCACAACGAGGCACGGTCAGAGTGAATATGCGTGAGTCACTTAATAATTTCTTGTGTCCAACCTACTAGATTGATCACTGAAATTCAAACAAAAATGTAACCTGTGTTGTGAAAGAAATGTGAGAAAATGTTAATGCCTGTCTGAGAAAATTGTATAAAGTGTATTGTGAGGGGTTTTATAGCCTTAAAACATATGTAATAATTGCAAACAAGTAAAGTTGGCTACTTCCAATTATTGCGGGCTATTTTGGGAACCTATCCCCCGCGATAAACGATTGAACACTGTATATGCATTTCAAATAGTTTTCCACATGAAAAACTGTAATTGTAAGTAAAAAAAAAAAAAACATTTTTGGGTGTCTGGAACAAATTCATGGGATTTGTATTATTTCTTATGGGAAACATTGATTCGGTTAGAGTACATCTTGGTTTGAGTCACACATTCTGGAACAGATTAAAGACGCCAAGGTTCCGCTCTACATGGTTGTACACTGTGACGAAAATTTTGCTCAAGCAAATTTCTCCAACATCAAGGTGAATTTTATGGTAGTGGTTCATAATGGGGAGGGGAGCAGTTGGGCAGTCAAACAGAGAGATACTCATACGCCAGTCTGATCATCAAATGGGGGCTAGCATGACAAACACTGTCTGGTGATTTGTAATGGAATTAAGGTCATGTCATACTGCTGCACATACGACATATTCCTTGTTTCAACCATGGTCTGGGCTAGAGTTCACAACACAGATGAATTTTCTTGGAATTCCAGTTCATTTTGAAGATATTTTGTAGTTCTAACAATGTCTCGAACAACTGCATTGCCACCCCACTCCATTAGATCTACGTTTGAGTTTCTAGTCTAAAGTACTGTGAAACAACTTTTATAGCAAGATGTATCGTTTCCCAAAGAAGGAAACAGGACTCATCGCAGAACCTTTAACTCTGGAGGACTGCGGGTATGCAACAATTCCAGTGTAAACAAAAAGTGACATCTTTGCTGTTAGCTGGTGTTGGTGTCAACGTGCCGAGCCAGAAACCACAGACGGGAACTGAAGCATGGTGCAGATGTGCCTGCGGCATCCTGGCCCCCATCTGTACTCCAAGCCCTACATCCCCTCACTCTCTCATTTGCTATACTGCACCCCCCACATCCCAATCCAACATGGCTGTTTCCTTTTGGTGCTCTGTATGTAACCATTCATGGTGATATATTTTGTTCTTGGTGGCCAGCAGCAGAGGTTTGTGGTTGCAACCAAAATCTCTTCAGCTTGAGTGTGTGTGTAATTATACCTTAAGTATTCCAAGTTTGCGTTTGATTTATGTAGATCATAGAAGCCGCAGGGATATAAAATGATGGCGTATAGCCCTGTTGAAAACCAACAATAACGGAAGCCCACGAGTTCCCATCCAAAGACAGGAACATTTGTGACATACATTAAAAGTCAAACCAGAATTCAACTAAATTTGTTTTCTGCTGTCGACATAGCTCAGCCGTGCTTGTGTGTGCAGAAACTGTCACTGCTGTGTTCTGGCCTCACCAGTATCCCCCTATAGTCGTCAGTAGAAACCAGAGCTCCCGGGAGTAGGAACAGTTGCCAGCCATTGATTTAGCTATGCGGATATAGCCTGAGTCAAAATCACAACACAAGCCTTCAGAAGACATGAAATAGTGGACAGCTACATCAGGTTCACAAGGGAGGATGTCAGACGAAGTGGTTTGACCTTCTTGGACTTTGCGGGCACAATAAAGATGATAGGAGTATCAACAATAAAGAATGCTGAAAAAACACACAGAAATCGATACGGTCTTTTATTCCGAGCTCTCACTGGAACACAAGCAGGGAGTTATCATTAGGATCACAATGTGCACACAAGGACAAACGGGAAGACGAGGGATCACAAACACATCAGAGAAGCACTTCAATCATGCGGTTACCCCAACTAGGCCCTTATCAAAACCGCAGTAAGATACAAATCAGAGAGAGAAGGAAAGCAACATGGTACCACATTGCCATTTGCATGCAAAAAACTCAGGAGGATCTATGACAAACTCCAAATCCCTCCATGTATCAACACACCGAAGCAGAAGCTCGTCCGCCGAGGATCAGTCATGAGTGTGCAAGCACAGTGATTGTTACGTATGCAGCTCAGTTCAACAAAAACAGCAAGATGTACATTAGAGAACCAATACAACTGCTTAACAAGCACTTGGCAAAAGACAGTCCGTTACCTCATTTGTCAGCACATTTCTTAGATTAACACATTTTGCTGGACAATAATCTGTCCTACAAATTATTACCGATACACGATATAATTGTCAACATTATTTTGAGAGCATTTTTTCATTAATGTAATGATAATATATGGCATAGTAATGTGCACACCGTATCAAAAGCAATCAACTTCAACTTGTCTCAGTCTCTTTTAGCAAAAAATTGCACTTCAATAAAAAAAAATCACAATAAAACACAAGATTCCAGATTTTGAATCGGTGTCCGTTTCGTTGTTATCTGAAAATTGACCAAAAAAAACACAGAGAAATGACCCAAAAATACACATTTTGTGTCAATGCAGACGTCAGCTCATTTGCATATACACTTCCTTGATTCACTTTTAGCAAAGTGTGTGGAATATGCTGTTTACGTTTAATGAGGTCCAACATTTTGTTGGAGTTTGGTCAAAGTACATGTTTTGGATACAGCAAAATGCGTTTGGTGCACAATGAGGTGTAATGCTTCGCGAAACACTGAAACGTGAGTTCCACCGTTTTGTATTATTTATTTAATTGTCCTAGTCACAAACTTTTTCATGTCACAAAATCACAATGCACAAACAGGCTGAAATTGATATCAGTTGCACAAAACTAGGATAAGGGATTAAGCAGAGATATCTTGGTTATCCTGGCTCAACTTATCCATGATCCGGTTGCACAAAAGTGGGATAGTGGAAAGTGGAATATGTTCTGACAGAAGTTACCATGGAGATTTAGTCTGTGAAGTTAGCCTGCTCCAGACCAGGCTAAGGTCCAGGATGTATTTCATCTCATCCCTTATCTCAGCTCAGTCATTTATCCTGGATGTCTGAATCCTGTTTTTGTGCAGCTGGCCTTAGATCATGTTTTATACACAACAGGCACGAAGAAAGTATCGATCGTGTAGCACATGACACACACAGCTATCAAATAGTGCACTCACGGAAATTGATAATGTGAATGAAATGCTATATTTACATTTAATTACATTTACAGGCTTCCATGCATTACATATCAAAAACAATCATATGAGGAGTTTCGTTTCATTTTCCCCAAAATATTTTTCTAATAAATGCATAATTTGATTTATGACTGAAAGGCACATGGTGTAACATGATGATGGCGCTGTGACTACTTTATAATATACATACTTGCTCATCTCAATAAATTATTTGTAAAAGCTAATTGATTTCAGTATAATCAGTCTATAGATTCACTCAAAAAATATTTAAAACGATATATTTCTTAATTCAATCATTTGGATGATTTATAATTTACAGCTAATAAAAACCCCAAATTCAACTTCTCATAACATTTAAAATTTCAATATTGTAAGTTCAATATTGAAAAAAAAAAGGATCTGCAAAAACATCTTGAGCCTTTAACTGGTCTCTGTCTGAAGTGAACTCCTGAAATCAAATACATTTTACACAATATTCTAATTTATTAAGATATTCTAGTAAATGTAAATGTTTATTTGCATCTACAATGTCCAAAACACTAGCTACAGGGCTTTTTTTTTAAATTAGAATTAAAATTGAGTAGTTTGGCAGAATCCCTTTCAGAATAAATGAGGAGCAAAATACATTGGGCTTGTGTTAATGTTGAATGAGGCATTATATACAATGGAATGTCAGCGCTGTCCCATCATACAGTTGAATTATTCAAATGATTAAAACTGAGAATAAGTTGGGAATATTAAAGTAGTTGAGCATGTCATACTATGTTCAGCTCTTTGTGGGAGGACATGAAAAAAAATTACTGCAGGCAAAAAAAGTCCTTCCACTCACATTATCTGTTCTGTATATTTAGCTGTTGCACTCTGAACAAGATTTACAACCATTATGTTACACCACCGCTTCTGACATGTCCTTTTACCAGGCCTGTGGCTTATATAAGGGTGACAATTTTAGAATGAATGAATGTATTTCCATTTGCATGATTCAAAGACCTCCAAAAAGAAGATCTCTGCTTACATTGCAGCTAAGGTAAAGACCTTTATGCCCAAAAAATCTCACATGCAGGATTGTTGGCAAATTCTTTGCTGATCTTTTTCCCCAACTTTACTTATTATTTTATTTTTATTATTATTTTGCATTATTTTCTGCATGTAAAATTGCAATTATTCTGTATAAAATATATTTTTTTGTTAATATTTTTGGTTGTCTGAAACAAATTCATTGGATTTAGATTATGTCCTATGGTAAAAATTGCCTTGTTTTTCATAAATTTCAGTTGTCGTCCAACCTTTGGGAACAAATTAATAACAAAAACGGAGGTACCACTGTAACCAACTGTGTGGAGTGGCCCCCTGGGGCGTCGTGGGGACTTTCAGTCAGAAAGAAAGATTAGCAGGTGGAGCTACAGTTTTGGTATCGCAGTAACCCAAATCAATTTTAGGGATATACAACAACCCAAATCCACACTGCCATGGTGACATGTTTAGGTGTGGAGAATGAAGAACTTTCTGAAAACTGTGAGATGTATCGGAACCCAACAAGCCAAAAGCTGAAGTGAACAATGATTCACTACCAAAATCCAAGAAGAGAAAATACGATGACGCATATCTGTGGTTTGGATTAACAGTGAATATGGTAGGAGATCAATAAAAACCTCTCTGTGTGTGTTATGTCCCAAAACACTGTCAGCAGACAGGATGAAACCTCATAAATTGAATAGACACTTAAAGACGACTTACCCCAAGAGGAAACTTGGTGAAGACCAAAAGCAGGAAAAGCAGTTCAAAGAAAAAACTGCCTGAGTAAACAACAAAGCACAGATAGCTTCCTGCAAGGCTGCAAACAGAATTGGACATTCTGTGAAATGACACACGATGGCAGAGCACCTCATTACTGCCCGCTGCTCTTGATATGGTGCCCGTGATAATTGACGAAAAAAAAACGGTACCGATCTGGAATGTGTCTCCATGTCCAATGGCAAAAAATATAATGGGCATTTCCAAAAGAAAAAGATTGCAAGCCACGGAAGGGACAGAATGGTATCCTTCAATGACCTCCACTGTCACCTGGTGCTACAGTACAGTCGAACCCTGGTTTTCATATGCTTAGGTCTGGGACTAATCGATGAACAAGGTGAGCGCATTAACACCGACTACCGACACGGACAGTTTTCTCAACTGAGAAAAAAAAACTACCGATGGACGTGCTTTGGGCAGTGGAGCCTTCGTCCCGACAGTAAACACTTACTGAGGTGTTTGGTCAGCAAATATAAACAAAACAGTGCAAAATGGTGCGCGCTAACAGACAGTGTTGCTCGCTACATTGCAAAAGAACCATTCAAAAAGAACCATTGAAACATTCAATACAGTTGTATGGCATAAATCTTAAACTACATAGAGGCAACTTCTGTGTCACGCTAATGTGGCTCACACAAGTACACTCTAATTGAGTACCATCTAGTGGCTCAAATGTAAATTTCACCTCTAGTGGCAATAATGAAAAAATTGTCTCAAATAATGGTGTCGATAAGATCAATTATCGACAATAATTTGTAGCAAACTTAATCGTCACAGGCCTACAAATGCTCCAATTTTCTTATTAATCAGTTTTAGACTAAACTTTTCGCTAAAATGTGGCCTCGATTCTCGTACAATGTCTCAATATAAAGCAAGTGTTGTATCATACCCATTGAAAAGTCAATTTACCAATGGGTATTTTATATTAGAATATTGGGGGGGTTTTTAGCAGTTTTCGCTGCTATTGTTATTGTTATCATATTTATCGGTATGACCGTAAGTAGGAGTGCAAGATAAATATCAGACAAATATAAGGAATTCTGATGTCATACCGATAAATACGATAACAATAAAAAAAAAAATAGCTGCAAAAACCGATCAAAAACAATATTCCAATGAGGCGAGATTTCCAGGACTGTGCTGAAGGTGGGTTAGGTTGAGTAAATCAAGTGCTCCTTTTGTCCTATCTGTGACGTGCCGTAAACACCTTGTCGGAACTTCACCTCAGCTTACTTATAAACAAGCATGACATCAGTGGAGTGGGACTTCTTCACTGCTTCAGAGGAAGACATTTTGTGTGGCAGTTGCACCAAATTGCGCATTAACAATAAGTTCCAGCCTGGAAGCTAATGTTCCGAAAGGGATCAAGGTGGGGGAAATTGCTTTGGTTTTCATACATTTCAGTTTCCGTCAGACCTTTTGGAACCAATTATTAACAAAAACCGAGGAACCGCTGTATATAGAAAGTCAAATTAAAATAAAATAAAATAATTGCCATTGTTGATGGGTAGAGGGGTGCCGTCGGGAAAGGTGATGCACCCCCCTAATATAATGGTAGTGAAACACTGGGACAGCCATTGTGAAATGTTTTGAAGCGATTAAGACTCTTGATGAATAATACATGAGCGGAAGTAAACTTTCTTAATCAAAAGTGGTTATTTTAAGCCATCTGAGCAAGTGCTATGCGGTCAAAAATTGTTCCTGAATTGCTGAACTTCAGTGAAGTGTAGCCTATTTAATGATCGTTTTTGGTGTAAACGCCTACATAAAAATGTACGCATGTAATGCAACAGCAGTAAGTTATCCAGATTGTGGACGCAAAGCACGTTTACTGGGATGACAGAACAATCGAAAAGCGAGTCTTTCCCCATCATTGCTCTTTAAGTGCATCATTGTTTAATTTACGACATAATCAATCCAAACAGGCCTGTCTTAGCCTGTTGTGCTGTGCTGTGTCCAACTGTCACTGTGTGTGGTGTAAGGGTGTCGCACAGGAGCAGTGGAGATCAGCAGCAGATGTGAAAAGATAATTTGGAGTCCTGAGAGACACGCTGATGTGTTACTAGGCATGATGGATAAATTGGCCATCGTTAAACTTGAGCAGGCGTATGGCTAATGTCTAATGGCGAAATGTGACAGATGGACAATTGGACATCAGTGTAAGTGTGGCTTCGCTACAGAAAATACAAATTGAACTACTGTGGATCTAAGTGAGTTTGCAACATTGAATGACATCGGTGACTACTAGCTACGGGTGGGCAAATCGACACAAGTGTAGATAGTATTGACACCGAGAGGAGTATGCTTGCATGATGAGATCGATATTTTTCAGTTTTCTTCTGTTTCTTCTGTGTGCGTTCATTTTGTTGTGTTGTTCATTAAGTTACATAGTTGATATCATTATGTTTATATACAGTCATCCCTTGCCACATCGTGCTTCGAATTTCATGGCTTCACTCTATCAATGTTTGAGAAAATATATATGATTAAATCATCGCTGTTTCGTGGTGGACTACGCTCAGTGTATAGTATTATGCATGCTTAAGCAAATGTTTACATATTTTTAGCCTAGATTAAGCATTTTCAAAGAAAAAAAAAGATAAAATTAGCTAAAAAAACAAAACACAAATATAAGGCATTCAGAAAACGCATTGAAAGACACTTTGTGATATGTAGTACTTTACACTGGTCACTAGGTGTCAGTAATGTTACATTGACGAGACAGTACTGTATGTAGCCACTGCAGGGAGAACTGTGCAGAAATCGGAACTTCTCTAATGCCAACATGCGTGAGTCTATATTATGTCTTATTTTCTATAATTATGTCAACTATATTGGGTGACACAAGTGGAAAGGTGACTAAGGAGTGTTATTTCATGTTTGTCCTGTCCTGTCTTTTATTATAATTACAATCATAATCAACAAATTCAAGGCAAAACAAAAATTTGCAGTATAGCCTACCCCTGCAACTGGCCCAGCATGCATATTAGTTTTCAATTGATTTTCAGGGCCGTAGTAACATGGAACATTGTGACAAAACTGTCATCTATATGCGAAACTTTTGTTAAAATGCAAAGAGAAATGATATACGTTGCAAAGCAGGCTTCTGTGCTTTCTGTACAGCATCTCAATTCTGAATGGAAACTGAAAGGTAGCACAGGGGTTACACTGAGCCTCCACACTGAGGTCTGTGACACTGGTGTGTTACAGTGCTCAAGGCATGTTTATATAACCAGTTTTCTAACATGGGAATGGGTCACACACACACACACACACACACACACACATACTAATGATGACATAATAGCAAAAGAGACAGAGGCAGAGAGGCATAAAAAAGTACAAAAAAAAAAAGTGTAAATGATCAGCCACTCAACAAAGGAGCACTGCTAACACACGTACAGAAAAATGTCTGCAGCAGAGAGATGGACATCGCAGAGTTGCAAACCCATAATGGGACAAATTTGCGTCTAAGAAGATGAGCAGCGGCAGACGGAAGCAAAAGCAAATGTTTGACGTGAGCAGACAGTGAGGTCACGAGCTGCCAGGTCTGATTTTGGCTCTTGTTAGCGCTAACACATGGCAGTAACAAGAAAATAATGCAACACAGCTTGAGCTGTATTGCTAAAAAGCTGCTTCATCCGGGATGTTTGTTGGTTCTCTAGTCAAACTAAGGACGTCTCTTCCTTCCTTCCTTCCTTCCTTCACTGCATCAACATCCACTTATTTTAACATGATGCGATAAACACTTCAACCCTGGCACAGTACACACAAAAACAAGGTGCACTGAACGGGCAAAAAAAAAAAAAAAGGCCTTTTTTTATGTCATAAACAAGAAAAATCCATCATCACAGGTTCTATAGTATGTATGACCATGTCAACAGTCACCCGACAGAACATAATGCCATCTGACTGCTTAGAAGTGCACTAAAACATGCCATCAAATTGCTGTCATTTTCCACATGCAGCATTCAAGAAGAGGCCATTTGTCGTTGTACCCCATCAATTTTTCAGATATTGACTGCGCCATCATGAATGCACCAGGACTCAACCTCATCACGCCATGCATGCAGTACAGTACATATGTTTTAAAAAGCAAAACCTAAAATGGCCAGAGGGTGAATACACTGGAAAAACGCTCTTTAATATTTTAGATGTTTTCTCTTAAAGGAAAAACCGGCATTCTGACATAAATGTATTGGCATTTCTCTCTTTCATTGTAAACGGCATCATATGGTATTAAATGTAGTGCTTCAACTCATCATGCTTGAGGCTACTTGAATGGCTAAAACCAATAACCACAAGAGTCTACAGATCTTATTTAGGTTCAACAAAGAGTAAAAATGACTTAGCCTAAAATGAACCGCTAATTATTTTGACAGTACACTAGCTTGTAATAAAGAAGACTGGTTTCTGTGATCGCTATGGAAACTCAGGACCATAATATTGGTAAGTCAGGCAACAGTTTCCATGTTCTATTTATGCTTGTGCCAGCACTGTTCTTCTCCTAAATGATGCTTATTTCTCAAAAATTACGTTGATATAGCACAGATTTGTTTGTCTTAGAACAGTTATTCTCAACTGGTGGGCCACGGATCTTTGCCAAAGAAATCATACAAAAATAATCTTTATTTTAAGTTATTCTGCAGGGGTAAGATAGCGGCGCGACTGGACACAGCGCCCCCTCCCTCTCCCGATGTGTTTCAATGTTTGTGCATTCATCAAAACACGTGTGCTGTTGGAAGTTGCTTTTACACATTGGCAGCAGATCTTTATGGACTTTACAACCCGAGGACGCCAGGGAACTACAGAAGCTAGACATCCTTCAGCGGCCCACCTTAGCCTCAACCCCCACTACTGCACTGCAACCGCAGAGGAGGCGCCGCAGGCAGTGTGAGAGGAAGCAGAGGGATCCGGGCTAGGCAAACGACTAACCCGTACAAGCCGGCTTTTCCATAGATCATCTTGGCCGATGATCCCTGGACAATAAAATGGACCATGCATGCCTTTTGACATCGGCAAGAGGCAAAATCATTAAAATTGGCACATTGTATCTTCATTCAAAATGCCTTTTTAATAAATGTTAGATATGAATAGAAAAAAAATCCACTATTTGGGTCACCGCTTGTCATTAAAGGGCGATGGTGGGTCCTGCAGCCACACCAGTTGAGAACCATTGTCTTAGAATATTCGACTATACGACGATTCGATTCAGAGGATTCTGATTCGACTATCAGTCATCAAGATCGAACCATTCTGACTACGTGGGGGTGCCCACAGAAGCTGCTGAGCATACATCTTTACATAGAATGTCTTTGTGTTTCTTCTTTTTATACGTAAATAGCCTATTTTGATACAAAATCAGCCCCATTTGTGTTAATAAAAATTGAAAATAACAGCAGCACGTACAGACAGCGAAGCCCAGCGTCTCTTCCAGAGTTGCAGTTTTATAGTTATTATTTTGCTAATATCGGATCTGTTTTCACAGAGCAGCTTTGGTTTAACATCTTACACCTGACCAGAGCTTTTGGACGTTGGAATTCGGAACGTTTTTAATCAATGAGCTTCGACTCTTCCCCGAGATCTCCAGAGTACCCGAGTCTACGCACCCCACCCACCTGGGCAGAGGTGCTCACAGGTGACGTTGAGAACGTAAACAAAGGTGAGGGTGGCGTGGAGGAATACGTGCTGAACTCAATCTAACACCACACAGACTCTCCTCACCGAGCATTTTCTTTGCTAATCTGCGGTCTCTGGTGAATAAAATGGAGGAGTTACGACTCACCATCACCCACAGTAAGAGACTTTTGGACTGCAACGTCATGATTTTCACCGAAACATGGCTCAACAGCAACAACGATGATTACACTACGGACAAAATCTAACAAATCTGATTCGGCTATGAAAATCCTTAGTCAAAAACAGCCCTGGTGTTTATTACATACGTACATTGTCCTGGATTTACTAGTTTTTGGTTGTATTTTTGACAATTAACAAATGAAATCCTTAAATTAACCACAGTGGCTTTAAAGTAAAATACATTTCATGATTATAATCACAAAAGAACTATACTTACTGATTACTGTTGTTTTAAGTCAGTGCTCACCAACCTTTTTGAGACCAAGAACCCCAGTCTCGGCCGTGAAACTGCGCAAGAACCTGCGTTCTGTCACTCCCTCCCTCTCTCGCTAGACTTTTTTGCTAGGGCGAGGGGGCGAGCCAGTGTACTCCGGCCGGGTTTTGGGGTCTGAGCTCCTTGCTGGGGCTTGCGAGTTGCTGCCTGGATAGCAGCAAGGAGTACGGGCGTGTTCAGTGGACAAAATGTGCGATTGTAGGTCGCTCTCCGGGAGGTGAGGGCCCTGATGTGATAATACATTTTTTTCAAATGTTCTCGGGATCCACCGGCAAACTCCCAAAGATCAACTGGTAGCTCACAATGACAGGTTGGCGACCGCTGTTTTAAGAGATTGTTCATATGGGCAAACAAGAGCCAATTAACTCAATGAAGACCGGCACTACATCATTCACCAAATATTGCGACTTACTCCCTCTGAGATTAGTGTTGATCTTTATCAACCTCTGAAGGAAATATCTGTTTCATTAGATACAGTAATACGTCAAATCTTAGGCTATGTCTTAGGATATGTTCAAAAGCGGACTTTTCCTCCACTCTGGTGTACAAAAAAAAAAAAAAAAAAAGCCCTTCCAGACAAGGAGTTTTGAAAAAATGTCTGTCCACTTAAAAACACATTCACCTGCTGCCAATGAAACAGTGACTACAGCTGACTTGATCACACGCTGTAATGCATTTGTCCATCAGTAAAGTGACATATTAGATGTACAATGATGTGTGCTTTAGGGAAGCATCATGAATGTTATTTAACCACCCGTGCGTGTTATACGGCCGACGCATTCGACCGCTGCACGAAATAAAACCAACACCTGCAAGTTCGTTAACTTCATGTTCTGCTGTTAAATAAGTTTTAAAAACATGAGCTCATGTCGCACATTTCTTATGACACAAACCAAAAAGCTCAGTATTTAGCTCAGTATTTGTGTGGACATTGCCTAAATCTTGTCTGGTGTGCTCGACAATCACAAACAATGGGCATTTAGAGTGTTTTGCTCAAAATAGCTGTGACACAGCTTGAAATAACACTGATAAGAACAAAGGCATAGCAAACCAGCGGTCTGGTGGTCCTCACCAGCTCACTGAGACCATTCTATGTCTTTAGGAGTGCATAAAACTGCTTAGCTTTTGAGTAAACCGCTTTTTTTTTAATTAATTTTTTTTTTTTTTTTAAGTCAGGTAATTCTCCAGTAAATGCAATTCTCAAATAAAAAACTTTTATTTTTATGAATATTTGACACGTTCTCCGAACCCGCAGAGATCTTTACAAGTATCTTCTCTTAGTTAGTCGTAGGTGAAATGGTTGTGATTGTTACATTGAGGTACCGTGATGATAAAATGAATCTTAGATGATGTTTGGTATTTTCTTTAATAATGATTTAAAGGAAAATGCACTTTTTGGGGGAATTTTGCCCAGCATCCACAATCCTGATATGAGACATGAACACATCTTTCTCTTTTCTGTGAGTTCTAAAGATATAAAAACAGCTCCAACAAAAGCAGCTGGCAATGCTTATAATAGGAAGCAAATATTCCGCCGAAAAAGCCAAAAGCCTAAAAACCACAAACAACGCTCCATTTACATAATGTGACCTGCATATTAACAATGCTACAGCGACATTGGTTTTAACATTTTTATGCTGAAGAACTACTTCACTGGCGTAGCGACACCTTGCCACACCATACTGGCTACCTATTAGATGGCTAGCGACTAGCTTCACCACACGCTCGCTTACAACGGCTCAGGCCACTACCGAAAGGTAACGCTGCATATTGGAGCTGCCACCACTGCTGCTGTGTGTTTTTGAGTTTGGAGACGTTAATGCTAGGTGTAGCGCTCATTTCTATGTTGCTATGTGAAATCGGTAATGCTTAAAATGCCGAAAGTACGGCAAAATACTGTAAGTATTACATGTTATCATGAATGTGTCTGTTTCTGCATGGTTACAGCATGGATATAAAACCATAAAAATGCTGTTGCAGGTTTTTGGAGGTTTTCAGTGGCGAGCTTTTTAGGAGGGACAGGTGTGTCCCATTAGGTGTCTTAATTAGATGCCTGGTTTTCACTTTTTTTATCTTCATAAACGCACAGAAAAGAGAAAGCCGCATAGTCCTGTAGAGCAGTGATCCCCAACCCCCGTCATTCGGTACCGGGCTGCACAGAAAGAAAAAATAATTTCCATTATTTTTTTTACTTTTTTTATGTTTTATTTTGAAAAGTGGCCGGATTCTCTCTGTTACATCCGTCTCACTTGACGCATGTCCAATGCTGATACTATGTGGGAATGCATAAAGGTAGGTTTTGATGATTTATTGAGTGCTAATGTGCACATTTGTCTCAAGTTAATTCATGCTAGCGCACTGCCTTTTACCACACACGTCAAACAGCGACGTAATAATCTCTCTGGAAAAACTCCAGAGATAAGATAAATTAGATCGCTATAATGTACGAACCCCCCCTGTATTTGTACAATGTATTTGTATTTGATTATCACTGGGGTACTTAAACCTCCTGTCCTTCTTTCAATATGTACCGTGAAAGAGCTCACCAAAAAACATGATTATGAATACATATACCCCTATTAAGTACAGGAGATTATATCATTTTCTCTGTGCTATATGAATGTGGAACTTGTTTTGGCTTAGAGTGGCCAAACTCATCAGCCGTGTTTGTGCATTGTGCACCGGGTTTTTTAGAGAAGAGCAAAGAAGCCAAAATACACAGCGACAAAAAACAGCCAATTGATCATATGTCCTCAAAAACTGTTTCAAGTTTAATTTAACAAAAGCCATAGTGACCTCTGACAAAAAAGGACAAGGCGGTCTGGATAAACCTTCTGTAAAGATGTAAAGGTTTTTCAGTATGTCACTGATGGTTAATGAAAAACTGCATGTGTACGATTTGGTGCATGTTGCAAGCTGTGAAAAACAATTATGACCTTAATTAAACCTCCTGCTCATCATGGAAATATGACCTCAAACTTCTACTCCTTTTTTTTTTTTTGGTCTTCAAGTTTCACAAGTAAATCACAGAACTGAAAACTGTGAAAAACTTTGCTAAACTGAAAAAGCAAAAGCAGTTCACAACAGCCTGCCAACATACACACGGCTGCTAATGAGTGACTCATCACTGCTAATTTTAACTGTGCCAGCTTGAGGATACCTTGCTGAGACAGTATGGCACAGCAGTGTGAAGGTTGGCGCCAACATGTTGAAGAACCGCGATGCTGTGTGAGCAGTAAAAATATACAATATACTTACGGTATCTTTGGAAAACCCAACATTTGCATTCAATTATATGATTGACTCATCAACATAGTAAGTGTGACAATTCAAGATTTTGTCACCTTTGCCATTAACAGTAATCCTTAGTTTATCACGGCTAATTGGTTCCAGACCCAACCATCATGTGTGAATTTCAGCAAAGTAGGAATCCTTATTTATAAATTGAATTCTTTTGTATTTACAGCATAGAAAACCTGTTTATGACCTTCTAAAAATGTTTTTTAACATTGTTAGAGGCCCCTAGACATGAAATAACACCCATATAGTCGCCTTTTCACTCGTATTACCCAATATATTAGATATAATATGAGAAAATAAGACATAAGGTCTATAGAAAACATAATATAGACTCATATGTTAGCACTGGGAGAAGGTTCTTGTTGTTATTTTTTTTTTTTTACTTCCGGTTTCGGTCCGGTACAGTAATCCCTCGCCACATTGCGCTTCGAATTTCACGGCTTCACTCTATCACAGTGTTTCAAAAATATATTAATAAATCATGCTGTTTTGTGGTTGGATACGACCTATTATTAGTTAAAAAAAACATCAATATTTAAGCAAAAGAGATGTTTTATTAATTAATATATTTATGGCAAAAACGTGAAAGAGTGAAGCTACAAAATTCAAAGTGCAAAACGGCGAAGGATTACTGCGTTAATCCAAAAAGAACATACTTTGTTTATAAACGGTCAAAATATATCGAGAACTCTGTTGCTCATGTTGTATACAATATATAGTTATATCGTGGGGATCATTTTTAAAAACAATGCCACACCAAATTCCTGCCATGACGCATTTTCCCGCTGCCACAGGAAGAAAACATCAGTACAAATCAAGAATGTGATCCGCTTAATGGATCTAATAAAACAGTCCAGTCAAGTCCACACTTGTAGCAGTCCTAACACAGGCAGCTCAGTGAGAATCGAAACGTTCTTAAAACATATTTTGCTTTTTATTTGCCTTTTTGTGATGCCATCCCAGAAGGATACCAGTGAAGATGACCACACGGGAGGAAATAGAACTTATTCTGACATAGCGTGACACACACACACCTCAGGCCTGGCCGCTTAGAATAATATTGATATAGCAACAGGAAGTCAAGAATAACAGAAATAAAAGTACAGAATACACACCAGTCAAGGTTTTTTGTTCTTAGTGTGAAGAGTCCGTCATTAATGTTCCCCAATGTGTTTCCCATAACGTCATCACTAGGGCGAGTACACAGTTTGTCAGCATTCACACAGTAGGTTGTTTTTACACTTGTCAGGTAAGAATGTTGGGCATGCAAGCAACCCACCTCTGTTCGCTGCTATGCGTGTTCTGTCATTCTGCCGATGCACTTTCCGCACCCAGATTCTCCATGTGAAATATATTGAGACTCTGATGTTTATTTAATTATCTGTACAAACCACTGTATGACTTGCTGGCACCAGCCTTCTGCATACCATCACATGATTATCAACACAGTCGAATAAAATGAGCTGAGGTAAACATCTGCGATAACTTACAACAATAAACAAGACTGCTCAGTCGGTGTGATTAGCAAAACAGAAAAAAGTACAAATGATTCACAGGGATGTGCATTTTTATGGACTTTTATAGGTTCCTCCAGTAATTCGAGTACCTCGATTACAAACAATAATCAAAGATTTTGTTTCCGCCTTGAGGAATCGCTTAAGTCAACCACAAGGAGGAAGAAGAAGGAAGACAATGTTTAGTTGAAGGAGAGGAGAGATTGTAGAGGTTAGACAAAATGACAAGGCGACAAAGAGAAGGAAAATAAAATTTAAAAAACAAATGGAAAATGTCCAAAGTGTCTGAGTGTATTAAATGCTTTAAAAAAAGGGCTGTGTCGTGCTTCGGGCAGATTAGCTCGGTTCCAAGGTCAAGGTTCATTTACAGATATTATCCTTTCAAGGTAATGCTCGGTCACTTGTGGCAATTCATTAAGACAATGGCTCACACGAGGCTGAGACTTCAGCGCATGGACCTACGACATGAAGACCATGCTGTCAAATCAAAGATGGGGCCTATTTCAAATGATCTATAGCATGGGGGGTGCATGAGTGCATATAAGCTATGTCCATCTCATGAGTGCAAATTGAGGTGCAATGGTCAATAGTCTGTATTAAAATCCTAGCTGTATTTTAGGGCTAAGATGACTTTAACCATTTTGTTATCTCCTTTAAAAGACAAGTCCCACCTTGGCTCATTCCTCTTTCAGTGATGTACCCGTTAACTTAACATCAGTGCTGCAAAACATTCGGGTTTCCCCCCACCAATGGTGGCAATGCTGTTTCCCTTCTTACAAGCTTGTGCTTTATCAGAACAAAATGAAATCTCTTCAAGTAAAATGAGTATACTACTAGTTTTATTTGAACATGCATGAAGGTTACAATGGAATACATCTCACGAAACACCCTTTCACAGTTCCACATGTCCAAAAGGAGTAGGAAGAAGCCAAGCTTATTTAATCCTACCCCCCATCCAAATCTACATCTTGTACCGTACATATTATTCACTTCTTGCAGTCCATGTCATGTTTTGATATAGCAATCAGTGTAATAATAAATAATAACTATAAAAAAACAAGCATGACAGAACAATCAGTGTAATAATCAAGACTCCTTTGCCTTGCGTTTAGTAAACATCCACTGCCTGTATTGTTTTTTGAATTTGCTCATCTCGGTACATTGTTTGAGTTCCTTGCTCAATCCATTCAATAGTTTAATTCCACATACGGAAATGCTGTGGCTTTTCAGCGTAGTTCTCGCATATAAATGTTTTAGGTTTAATTTTCCTCTAAGATCATATTTCTCCTCTCTGACAGAGAAATACCGTATGAGGTTTTTGGGTAACAATTTATTATTAACTTTATGCATTATTTTAGCAGTTTGAAAATGGACTAAATCAGCAAATTTTAAAATGAAGGGTTTGTGTGTTCTCTGTACGCAGCATTATGAATTATCCTCACCGATCCTTTTTGCACTACAGTGAGTGAATGAAGATTACTTTTAGAATTATTGCCCCATATCTCCACACGATACGTGAGATATGGTAATACCGAAGAACAGTAAGAGAGTGTGGAGTGATTTTTGATCAAGAACATACTTTGCTTTATTCAAAATTGAAGTATAAAGCAAAATATGTTCTTCAAGTGGGAGTGAGCTCGGAAGGGAGAAGAAGAAAGAAACAGGGCCACCCACATCTTCAAGAAGCAATATTACACCTCGCATCGGGATTATCCAAGCTTAAACACAACAGTCGTGCTACGTGGTCAGAGAGGATGTATAATCGTATTCATTGTGTCCATCCGCTTGCTCTTCCATCCTGCTCGGCTACCCCTGCTCACTGCTGTTTGTTGAGAGCACGAAAATAGCTCATGCATGCACAATGACTGCCATACACTATATTGCTATTAATATTTAAAACACTGCAGTTCAATGTCTTATCACCCTTTTCACACCCAACACCACGAGTCATATTTGAATTTGTCATCATCCTTTTGAAAATGCTTTCCACGAGTGCCCGAGTGCCAAATTATTAAGACCCGTTTCACTCCACAATTCTGATTAGGTTGTAATGTGTTTCATCAAATGAGAGCATGTGTACATTTCGTCACAGGTTAGAAGCACAGCTATTATGCAAATGAGCGAGTGCCTCATAAAAATGCAATTCCAAGCACTGCAAAATCATTTTTCCTGCAATTGTCGAGGGTCTCCAAATTGTAAATGCACATATTTGTATGATTTGCATGTGTAATGTGGCGTGCAGGAATGAAAAAAAATCCTTCGAACCAGCCATCCATGAACTTTGATACAAAAGTACATGCTGTCACATTCAATTAGCAAACATAAGGCCATGCAGCAACGATGCAAACACCTGGAAATATACCAAAGTGACAGCATGTGCTGTAAAATGATCACTTAGGTGGTAAAATGCACATGCATGGCAACTACATGTCAAAGAAAGGAGTGAACACAAGACTCAATCAATCTAAATCAAATATTTGTTTTACAGTGCATGTTGGTCAAGTCGTTCTCAAGGGAGGTAATCATTTTTAGGGTGTAAAGTTCGCCACGATTATTTTTCCCCTCACCATTGTGTGGGATTGCTACTGATTGTTCTCTGGGTATTCGGAACTTTCCCATGCAAAGCTGCATGTTGAGACCAACAGTCATATTAATCAAATGCATACAGCGATGGAACCAAGACCCGAGTTCCTGACCAGGCATCCAAACAGCAAGATAAAAATCGCTGTAGCTCAGTCACTACGTTTACTTAAAAAAATGAAATAATTATTGTATGAATTTGTTTCAAACCAGCACGTTTAAACACCTTAATGAGACTGTGATCAACTTTTTTAGGATTGGATTATCACATGGAGACTACGCTATTGGAAACCAGATCAACTTTACATGGATGCATTTTAATCAGTGCGGGCTTTCTATAGATGCAGCAGTCTCCGTGCGGGATCATGGCGCCGTATCGGCCGATTTCCGCGAAAAAGCACGGTATCGGCATATACCGATACATGCTTTTTTAACGCCGTTCACGTTGGCCAATCAGCATCCAGCCTATAGCAGCCGTCTCTCGCCCACTTTCCCTTCACAAAGCCAAAACAAACATGTCTGCAGTGTGGGACCCCCTGTCATTGTGAGAGTGATCTAAAATTTGCACCCTGCAAAATATGCCACGAAATCTAGTCGGGGTAGCACCTTAAAAAGCTTCAGTTTGTTGCAGCATTTGGGGGGCGGGCACTCGGCAGGGTGCGGTGAGTTTTCACGGCTCGTGACGTGATACTAATTCGGGCGACGGATAATTAGCCAAAACGCGGGACACGAGCCCGTGTGTGCGTGGCAGTCGGAGGTCTAAGGCAGATAGCCCGAAAAGTGTTTGGATTCGTCGGACTGGATGGCCGGCCGTCGGCGGGGGGGTGGAGGACACCGAGTTTGCTGACTGCCTGGGGTCCCTAACTCCTGCTGGAGCGCCATCAAGCTGCTTGCGCATCCGGAGTTTCCTTAAAGAAGACACCTGATCCTCCAAGTTTCACCAGTGAATTTGAAAAAGTCCAATATGGTTCCCCTTTCATATCATATAGCCGAGGGGTCACCAACGTGGTGCCACGACCCACGACCACATGAGGTTCTGCTAATACAAGCATATTCGGTTTGTTCGGTTTGTGAAATACGCGATGAAAATATATCTTCTTGGCCATTTTCATTTTGTAAAAGTAGCTCTCACAAGAAAACACGTTGGTGACCCCTTATACAGCCAATAGTAAATTTAATCATTCACACTTAAATCTACATTATCGGACGATTTCACTCATGTATGATCGATATCGGTAAAGGCAGCATAAAAACCTGATCGGAGCATCCCTAGTATTAACATTAAGTCACGAGGGAAGAGGACAACGAGCGGGAAGGGGAGTGTTTACACCAAGAAGAAGACAAATTAAAGCTACAGAAGCTGAAATAAGTAAATATTTCTAACGTATACTCTATGTGTAATGGATGTCTATATGTGCTCTGCAATTAGTTGGTGACCAGTCCAGTGTAACCCGCCTCTCGCCCTAAGACAGCTGGGATAGGCTCCAGCATACCCACGACCCGAGTGAGGACAAGCGGTATAAAAAATGGATGTGTAACAGATGCCAGCCACTGTGGCTGTGCAGATGTGCGTTGGTAAACCTCACTGCCTGAACCACCTGACAGTCTGAGCTTTTAGCATTCTCACTGTCATTGTGCTGACCTTGGGTCGAGCCCAGGGCGGAACGCGGGACTGGCTGAACCAGGCGAGTTAAATATGGATAAAATAAAAACCTAGAAGAAAAGGTTTTAATGTGTGACACGACGCCTGAGCACATCCCGGGTGGGTAGAAACATAAAAGCCGTATTCACACCAAAACTGAATTGTTGTGTTCAAAATTGAATTAAAATGGACTGAAAATAATAAGCCTGTATTTTTTTAGTCGGCCTTAAGTAGGCAACACCAATAACATAAAAAGTATTCTCTTCCTCTCATTGCCATAGAAAAAGTGATACAACTGATATATGTCTGATTCTACTCGATGAAAAATAAACAAACAAAAGTCACTCTAAATCAAAAACACCTCAATATTCTACTGTGCACCACTGAGGAACAGTTTAGTGCCGTTCTTGCAGTGACGTGGTGAAGTCAAGGGCGGACGTACCATTAGGCAAACACAGGCGATTTCCAGGGGCCACCAAACGTCTCATAAAAACTGATTTTTTTTTCCATCAATCAAAAGATTTATAAACCACAAGACAAATTTCTCTCTGTGAGACAATCAAGTTCATCTTCAATCTTGAAGTGTTTCGACCGCTGCCCCTCCCTTCGCGTGCAATGGACTATTCCATGTTACCGCGCATGTGTGGGAAACGAGAGTGAAGCAAAAGCAAACTTCTTGCCGCGAGTGGAGCGGAGAAGAGGCGAAGGAGAGCGGAAAACAGTTTGAAAAAAAATCTAAACTACCGAAGGTGTCAACCTTTTTCACAGTCACGACAAACGTAGACACGAGCACGGCAGCACCGCTACTGTCGGTGTCAACCGAGGAGAATGCATAGAGATGACTCTGAAAGTGGCATTTCCTTCACAAAGATGTGAGTATTACAGCGGTACACTACACTAAATGTCGTTTCATGTTCTTCCCAATTACAGTAAAAGCGTTGAGATGATTGACTTGGTAGGTAATAATAAGCCCCCAAGAGGATTTTAAGGACTTTATCTAGTTCAGGAGCTAGAATTTTCACAGATTTACACTTGTTAGAAGATGAAGAATTAAACATCAATATTTCAAATTGTTTTTGGGAGGGTATATACTGTATACGTGGCTATGTAACTAGCAACTTTAGCTGACAGATAACTGTAACAGATTTGAAAAGCAGGAAAAATTGCATCCTCAAATTTTTTTTAAATGTAAATAAAAAAATTTTAAAAATGTGGAGGGCCCCAGTGACTAGGTTTGCTTGGGCCCCCAAATGACTAAATACGCCCCTGGGTGAGGTTTACAGCTGGTGAAGCACACAGATTTTGATGTTAATGCAAATTGCTCATTAAGAGGATAAGGAGAAAAAGAAAATAATTCACTTTTGTTAAAAACTAATACTTCTTAGTCCCATTTGTTTTGTTTTTTTTAATTATCGTTTTTTTTGTTTACCTTTTATTTACATATGAAGCACATGCACCCTATCCTTCTCCAGGAAAAGCTCTGATACTTTGTTGTAAATGTCTGATCACCTTCTGTTGAGCTTGGATATATGATCCTCCATCTTGACAGTAAAATTCATTAATTCGTTCAGCAGAGCATAAAAATATCTTGAATGCATTTGATTTGCTAGCTCTAGCTGCTCTGTTTGTTTTTAGCTTTACATTGTTATTTAGCTTTACATCTTCCACTGCAAGCACCAAGCACCATCCGCTATCCAGTGCACTAAGTGAAGTGCACTCAGACGGTAGGCTCAGCACGCGCATTTAATCCGAGAGGAAATATTTGCCGTAGGCTCATCTCCGCTTTCTACCCTGTATTTGATCTGGAAATGTGCAAATTCAGCAATTTTTACTTCAGAAATCTTCAGGAAAAAGATTATAATCATACAGAAAATGAATAACAGTTCAGTTTACTGACCGCACCTTACTGCTTTTGTTAACACATAAAAGCTTGTTTGCCTTATAGGTTTTCCAAAACGATTACGTAATCCTTCTCGTTTAATCACAGAAAATGGTTCAGAGCTGCAGCAGTTTGTGCAAAGTGCACATGCACCGCATTACTTCGAGTCTTCATTCACACTAAAAGAAGGTTTTGTACAAGAGAACAAACATTTGGTGTTTCTTGACAAATGGCCATTGCCAACTGGTAGCCTGGCTTGCACATTACAGTGTTTTTAAATCATTTTTGCCAGTGTGAACAAGCATCATTTTAGTAACATTGTTATCTCCATCTTTGAAAAGTTCTTAGAAAGAAAGCACAGATCTTAAAAACAATGTAATGTTATACCCATTTTGGGAAAGGACATTACCATTAGGGCTGTCAAAAATAGGGCTTTAATGGAGGTAATTAATTAATTGAATTAATTATGTTAATTTTTTTGGGTGTATTTAACGCATATGCATCATGTCCAACCACGGAGATTCGAACCCAGGCCAACATGCTAACCACTAGACCACCCTGCGGCAACATACAAATCCCTACAAATTTCTAAAATCCCAAATATTAAAATTTGCTGATTTAGTAAATTTCCAAACAGCTAAAATAATGCAGGTGATTAATCATGATTAATTACTTGAAAACTGACTAATCTGATTCAAAATTTTAATAATTTGATAACCCAAAGTGCAATACAATAAAAATGACACTGTCCCCTTTTATGTTTTATTGTTTTACTTCCTGTTCGCTGTATGCACATCATGTTGACAGAATCATTAATTACTATTATTTTTTTTAGCATTTTCAAGAAACCAATTCCACTACAATTCTTCAACATAATTATGAGAAGCCACATAAGAATATAGTCTTTCTTTTCTCTCGCTTCTTTCTTCATCTCACACACACACACACACACACACACACACACACACACACACACACGCGCGCGCACGCATTCCCCCTGTATCCAACGAGCTAATTATAGCCTGCCCATTAATCAGCAAACGCTGTAATTATACTAATTCCAAAGCGTAATCTGATCAAGGTGAAAAAGATCAAATCACAACCTTTCTCTCCTACTGGCCTGGAGGAACGGGGTAGGGTTGTTCATTAATGGCGGCGACAGTGGGGAGGTTGTGCGGAAAATTGTGTGTGTTAGTTGATTAGTAGAAGACATGTACGTGAGACAAAAAGTATCAAAGATACTTGCATAAATTCAGCCCCTAAACCAGTTCTAAAGTATACTATCCTTGGATATTTCACAACATTTGGCTGATTTGATCTGAGGATTGTTGTTATGAGAAAGTGAATTATTCACTTGATAAATAAGCAAGTTGTATAAGCAGACCGATGGACTGCAGTTTGAAAAAAATGTACTGTTTTGCCACAATGTCTGAACTTCAGATGAGGATCAATTATTTGAACCTGGACAAGAACTGTTGCAAGAAATGGATCATTATGTGGCCTGTGCTGGTTGAGGAGGTATTTGCTGTTACTGTTTTGCAGCAGCTTTGTCTAGAATCTTCTATCTACACCAGGGATGGGCAAACCATGGCTCGGGGGCCACATCCTACCCGCCAAGCATTTGAATCCGGACCGCCAAAATATTTAATTTAAACTTTTAACATACAAGCTGGCAAAATGACTTGCAAGTAGTCAGAGTCGGTCAATCTGAGACACCCTTTTGATGGTTTAAGTAGCTTTTCACATGCTGCCATCCAGACAACTACCTCACCCATGGTGCCAAACAAACACTAGCCAACAAATATGTGACACACAACCTAACCTACCCACTGCACGGTCTGGGAAGTAAAAAAGGAGGGACATTCACATACTCTTTAATAGTCAATGTTTTATCGTTCATAGTGCATATTGTCTATCGCACATCCTCAGCGGCGGAGCCAGACATTTTTCATTGGGGTGGCCAAGGTGAGACCATCACTTATACGGGGGTGGCAATAAGTTCATAACTGAAATGTCTACGGCCATGGCCACCACGTAAAAAGTAAAATTCTATTTAGTTATGTGATGTGGTCTGATGTTTAAATTGCTCCTGAAAAAAGGGACACAAGCACATACTGTATAGCAGATTAATTATTAATTATTATATAATTCCATGTGGACTGTTAGAATTATAAGCTTAAACTACTCTGCGTGTATCAAATATATACTCTGGACCCCCGGACAATTTTGTTAACTCAATGCGGCCCGCGAGTCAATAGGTTTGCCCACCCCTGTCCTACACGATGACTGGCACATTCCAAAAAACAGTCTGCCATGCAATTATTTTTATTATAATTGTCTACACAACATGTCAGCACTAAAATGTTGTGATTTATTCAAGAAACATTAAGAACCGTAATTAAAACAGACACTTAAATACAGCTTTGCTATTGTTTTGATACGGTGACTAATCACCCTACAGGTTCCACAGTTAAAACAGATGTCACGGAAACAGTAAGTAGACTGACTCCACTGGGAATGAATCTACACAGTCAGTGACAGCAGGCTGCAACACAGCTTCGCCTGAATGACGACATTGTTTTTGCATCTGGCCACCACTCCCACATCCAGGTTCCAAAACAAATGTGGGCTTTGATAGTGGATCCATCTGTGTCCTTTCTGGTCACTGGGACGGCTTGATGGATGAGTGGATGGAACCAAGGAACTTGCTGTGACAGATAGTGCTGATAAAAAGGGTAGCGCAGAGAGTGTGGGTGCCAAGCATGAAATAACATGCAAATTCTATAAATACAAACTATGTGCTGACAGTGCTGTGAACTACACTGACTGGGTGGTGACACAAAACATAAGCTACTCAAAATCTGAAAAGAGGGGCCAAAAAAAACATGACAAAGTATATTTTGCCAATGATTCTCATTGTAGCACCATCACTTAACTGCTAAACAAACCATAATCCGAATATTTCATAAGAAAAAGAAAATGGCTGTGTCTCCAATCAAATACGGTGGTACCTCAGTTTTCGTAGGATTTGCTTTGCGCCAAAAATGACTGCTACGAATATGTTCAGGTTTTCATACGGCCAAACGGTGTGCCTGACAAACTAGTCGAGTGACTCAGTCTCTGAAGAATGAATAGTTGTTCCTTTTCGAGTTGGGACACGACAGACAGATTCCGGCCAGGAAATCCTTTGATCATCTTAATTATGTGAGTGTGGGCAGTTTATTTGTTCACAGAACGCAAACAAAACGATGAACAACTCTGTATCTGCCTGCTTCTTCCCCCTTTTCAGCAAAGACATGCACCGTGTATTTTTTTTAAATTTTATTTAAGATGGGAACTTTGATAAAGGTGAGAAACACTATTGAATTCAAGGAACCTGCTGCTGAAGTTTACAATAAAGTTCGAGTGAGCAAGTATACAACACTAACTGTCCACTCAATAAAGGCTAAAGTGATGTTAAATGTTCATTTATCCATTTATCTCATCATTCACACAATCATCTTTGTTTTCTGCATGTAAAACTAATTATTCTCTAGGCAAAGCAAGGCAGGGCAAGTTTATTTATAGAGCACAATTCATACACAAGGTAATTCAAAGTGCTTTACAGAAAAGAAGGGTAAAACCACAGTAGTCTGATCTGTTTGATGCAGTGACAAAGTAAATCCGCAAGACCATGTTCACCAGCCGTCAGTGACACGTAGATAGTGTTGTCTGAAAGGAAGCTGGCCTAAAGGAACATGTACAGATTGAACAATAGGGGTCCCAGAATTGACCCCTGGGGAACCCCACAGGACACAGCCATTTGGTCTGAAACACAGTTACCAATTCCAACAAAGTACTTCCGGTCCTCCAGATAGGACTTGAACCAGTTTAGAGCAGTACCAGAGATTCCCACCCAGTTTTTTAACCTCTAATAAAATCACATGTTTACAGTAACTGTGTCAAAGGCAGCACTCAGGTCTATCAGAACTAAAAGCGAGACTTTGCCTGCATCTGTGTTCAGACGGATATCATTTGTCACCTTGATCAGAGCTGTCTCAGTGCTGTGGTGGGGTTTAACACCAGAACTACCAAGAAGGGGCCATGGTAGGGGCCATGGTAGTTCTAGTGTTAAAGCCTGATTGGAAAGTATCAAACACATAGTTAGAGAGAAGAAAGTCAGTAAGCTCCTGGTATACAACCTTTTCTAAGACTTTTCCCAAGAACGGCAGGTTTCATATGGGCTGATAGTTGTTCAGTGCTGTGCCATCAAGACTGCTCTTTTTCAGAAGAGGCTTAATGACAGCAGTTTTTAGGGCCTTTGGAAAAGTTCCAGTCTGAAGTGAGATGTTAGCTAGATGGGTGAGTTGTGGTAGCAAACCGCTCAGCACAGACTTTAGAAATCTGGTGGGTAACTCATCAAGGCAGCACCTTGATGAACTCAGACTGCAGTTGATCTCGTCAACTGTTGTGTCGATGACAGGTGTGACATGTGTCAGCTCGAGGTGTCTAGTTGACTGCAGAAAAGTTATTTGTGTTGTGGAAATGATTGCATCTTTTATACTTTGAACTTTGTCACGAACGAATGTTGCAAACTCACTGCACTTATTGTAGAAATGAGTTGTAAAGGCAGTGCAAAATATATTTATGTCTAAAAAAATACATTTTGTGTCAATATTTTTGGGTGTCTTGACCAGATTCATCGGGCTTACATTATTTCTTATGGGAACGATTTTGTTTTATTTTTTCCTTTTCGTATGTTTGGTTTTTGTCTGAGCTTTTCGAACGGCCCACTTCAATAAGTATACTGTGTACACTGTGTACTTAGTTCCTGAGGGCGCATATTTTGACAGTGCTGTCCCAAATCAATTACTGTCATTGTGCACTAACCAGAAATGACAATTACAATATTTATCCGCTTCCTTCTTCTGTTCATTACTTTCCACGATTCCTAGTCATGCCGGCAGCTGAATAAGCGTCTATTTCAAGTTAGTCTCTCCACTTCGGCTACGTAGCAAAGCTAGCGACTATTTTAGTAAGTGTACTTATCATTTTGGCCATATTGAGTGCAACATTCAGACTAAATGTAAGTACGGAAGTGAGCAAATTGAGACACAGCCAAGAGTTTCCATATGTCCAAGTAGGAAAACAGAGAAAACAGAACAACTGATGGTATCAATAGATTTGTGTTGAGTGTGAACGCTGACACAGTCACTTGTATGTGATTTGCAGACATTATGCAGTGTACCATCTGTTACCTCTAGACATAGCAAGTACAGCCTACAGTATTTGAATTTAGCCCATGCTGTCAAGTGCATATAAAAAGAGAATGTTGGAGAGATCTATATTTTTCTAATGAGCTTTCTTGAAACCATGTCTAGCCACCACCAATTAACTTTCAAGTAAACTGTGAGCATGACAAGCCTGCCTTAATCTACGTCTCTGTGGCAGCACAGCAAACCAAATGGTTGAGCTGCCTGGCTTGCCGACATTGCACTAAAAAGTAATTCCAGTAATGCAGAGGTGGAGAAAGGAGGGCAAAATATCACAGGCGACATTTTCAAGAGCACAGATTACCGGCTATAACCACATATGTATATGCCGTGCCGTTTGAGCGGCTTGTACCAGGCATGCAGCCAACGTTGGTCGACATTTCTCTTTCTGAGCATTTTGCAATGTCTAATTTCACTTCGCTTTTCATTTGCACTTTCCTTTTCTTCTCCACACTACCTCATGCTTGGAATGAGGACATAATGAAGGGTTAAAAAATTATTTAAAAAGAACCAAAGCAGCATTGTTCTTCCTCAGTGTAGCGACACACAAATATGTATTCTTTCGCCATGTACACATAACTTGTTGTCTTTTTCTTTTTCTAGTATTAATAATTTATGGGAGCGCATATGTAACCACAAAATTGACTTTGGATATTGGGCCAATATATCTAAAAAAAAAAAAAAAAAAAAGTATCAGATTATAATTGGCCTGCATCTAAAATCTCCGATATAGGCACTCCTACTCGATTCCAGAGTCCGCCCCAGCACGTCTATTCAGCAGCGGCCAGGTAGAGCCCACATGATCACAACAGCAGCATGTGCTAGTGTGTTAGCAAGGAGGACGAGTGATGTCAGCCACATGGCAGTATTGTTCATTAAAGTCCAAAAAAAAAAGAGTATAAAACTTGTCATGCACAAGTTTCCCATGAACCGGGGAAGTTTAATACGACCGACCTCGTCGCACATTTTAAGCAGCACGGGACGGCAAAAAGTCATTAGCTACAACAGAAAAGAGCCAGCCCCTGTCGATGACGAGTAATGTAAAGTTTAAACGCTTAATTGAGCACCTCGAACCTCACAATATTATGCCTACCGTCACTACATCATCAGTAAATCTATAGCCTACTCCAGATGCATATGGGCCAATTTTTCCTCATACCTACTGTTGCTGACTATTGTTCTCTGTTTGAGTAGTATCACTTGATTAAGCATTTTCTAACGTTCCACAAACCAAAATACTATGTAACAAAAGTATGTATGAATCGTGCTGATATTAGATTGACATTGGTATTGGCCGATATTCAAGGCAGCAATATCGGTATCGTATCAGAGGTGAAATAGCTGTATCGGGACACCCTTAACAACTATGTCATAGAAGTTAGCTAGGTAATGCAAACACTTAAGTTCCTACAGCAAAGGTACTGGTGCATATCTGGATACATTTGCGGATAAGTGTTTTTTTTTTTTCCCCCTGTCTGTATCGAGACTTAGCGGGGCAGTGACCCACTAGATAGAGCAGATGTTGCTGTGTCAAATGATTGCTGTTTGTTACAAAACCAACTTTGCTTGGGAATAGTATCAAACAGTCATAATTTTACAATCAAACGTCTCAGACTTGGAAAATTGCTGGCCTTGCCGGTAGTCTACTCTTTACTGAGAGTCGTTCAAGTTAAGACTTTATGCATGCACTTTAAATCTCAATTCCCTTGTTGAAAGACCCTTGATGACATTATTACAAAGTCGGGATCATTGTATTCAGATGTTTGAAAGCTGTTCCAGAGCAGCACACTGCAGAAGTGTTTTTACGGGTTGCAAGACTAAATGGTGAGTGAACTGTTCTCGGGTGCACCGAGTGCGCACTTAAACATCCATTAAACAGCCTTCTCAAATAACTAAGTAAATGAGTCAAAAGCAAGCGGAAAGAACGGTGACACGATTACATACAGTAAATGGATAAATGGATTCCCACGGTGCAGAATTCATCCTGACAAAGTAGAGTGGAGGGTTTGGAATTCAAGTGAGCAACAAAGCGAAGAGTGACAAAAAGGGACGGGGAAGCCTGAGGGTCCCCTGATATTTTAGCCATTCTAAAAATAACCTTGCTGAAGCAGAGTTACGAAATGTACCCATCCAGAAGGGGGGAAAAAATAAGTGCAGTGCACATTGTGAAGGTGGGAGAAGGGAAAAAATAGATGAAGGCTTTTGCAACAGGTGAAGGTGCATAGCAGTGTTTAAGAAGTAAGACTGAAAGTATATATTTCAACTACGGATGAGTTCTCTGCTCTCTGTGTAATCCCGATGGCTTTCTACTTGAGTCTAGCTATTAATGAACACATACAGTAAAAGTGGTCCTGCTACCAAGTGGGGACAAAAAACATTGACTATATGGGTCACATGAGTCTCCAACTGCAGTCAACTTTGGTCTGCAACATTTTTTTGAAAATCAAACATTTTTTTAGAAGTACCGTATCTCAGTCCGTAAGGACTTCTTAGGCTTCGGAACCGGAGAGTTCCAGTTCGAGCACCACTGCAGACGAAAAGGAATTAACAACTAGTTCTTGAAGATATGCTCTTCTGTCTCCGGACTACAGTTGAAGTGCCCTTGAGCAAGGCACGGAACCCAAAACTGAATTTCTCCTGGGGGAATTACACAGTAATTATTATAACAAATGTATAATAAGGCTGTCAAACAATTACTTTTTTTTTTTAGGGCTGCAATAACGATTATTTTCTTAGTCAATACATCTGAAGATTTTTGTTTCGATTAATCGAGTCATCAGTTGGGCCATAGATGGACCATATCAATAGCAACCAAACACAAATAGTGGTTTGGTCCGCAGCCTATCAGAAAAGAGATAAAAATGGCATTCACTGTTATCCAAAGTCAAAGCTGTTATGATTGAATATCTTGTTTTGCCTAAAACACAAAGATAGTAGGTCCGCTTTCATGGATGACTCAGGAAATTAAAAAGTCTCATTTCTACCGTGTACTTTACTCTGTGGTTAACTTAACAGTCGTGTAAGTTTGCATTTGCTCAAAGTGAACACACTGCCAACGTAACAGGGAACCAATTAGCCACTCGATGCCGCATATTGCTGAAGGCCATGTCGTGACTTGTCCGCACATACTTCTTAGCGTTAAATCTTCATTTTCCTCGCACATCCGTCACGAAAACACAGCAACTTTTCTGATTATTCTACAAGGACATTCTCCCAACAATGTTTAACACTAGAGCGAGTGACAAGTGGTAATTATTTTTAGGATATTATTTATTGTCTTGAATATACAGTGTGTAGTCTTGCGTGAACTAATACTTATCACGAATCAGCCGTTGCTCCAATGTGACATGGGCTTGGAAGGTAAAACTTGGTGCTGACTGTAATAAAAAAAAATGTTTTAAGAAAACTTAAAAGTCCCTCCAAAAGGCTGACGTGCTTTTTATGAAATAAAATACTAATGCATCTTAAAAACACATTCCACAATAAATTAAAATAAGGAATTTTTCATTTGTACAAATATTACTATTAGATCATTCAATATTATTAATGCCCAAAACCTGGCCATGGGAAAACTACAGCAAAAAACAGCCTTAAAAAAACGTAATTTACATAATGAAAGTAAGATTTAATCTGTTTCATGTTCCTCTTGATGTCAAAGTGAGTATAAAAACAAATAAAAAATGATCCATATCGCCCATATCTGCAACAACACTACAAACCCTGCAGTGCGCTCAATTTTTACAGATTTGTTTTGGTACTCATTAGTCACTTCTGTCCTCTCATATATGGCAACGGTCCCAAAGATATCTCAAGTCGTGCAAGTTATTTGAGCTGCTCATTATCCCACTGCTTCATTTGTAAGTCATATTGTGTGGGCCCACTCTGCATAAAAATAACATCTGAAACGTGGACATTCTCAACTCACAGTGGCGTAGTTGGGGAGACGGCAGCTTGGTTTTCCAATCCTTTGTAGTCAACCTGTTAAAAAATAAATAAATATATTGTTATAAAACATACATGGCAATTATTTGTATTAAATGAAATGTGTTATTATTAATATTATTATTATTATTATATAACAGGGGTGTCCAAACTTGTCCACTGAGGGCCACATGTTTTCTAAACCAGCAACATACAGTATGCTTACAAGTTATATACAGTACAGTATATTTAAAGAAAAAAAATGCTCAATTTTGTGCTATAGGTGAAGAGGTGTATTATTAGTATCAACTTCCGTATTTGCTCTTTTTCCCCGTGTTTTTCCCTTTTTTTTATTTTCCCTCTTTTTTTCTCGTAATTTTTTTTCTTGGAATATTAGGATTTTATTCCCATAATATTATAACTGTTACCCCAACCTTATTCTATATATCTTTATATATAATTTCGTTGTTCGTTGTTTTTTTAAATAATATTACGACTTTTAAAAAAAGAACATGTTTCTTTAATAGTTCAACTTCATGCTACTAATAGTGTTATTCTAAAATGTTATTCTATTCAGCACAGCGCTGAAGTACGGCGGGCGAGTGTTTGGTGAAGCTAGTTGCTCGCCGGCTAGTAGCTAGCCGGTGTGGTGTGCCGAAGTGTCACTACGGCAGTAACGTAGTTCTTTGGAGTAACAACGTAGATAACAATAATAATGTTGCTGTGGCTTAGTTAAGATGCACGTCACATTAAATGTAAATAAAGGCGTTGTTGGCGCTTTTTGGATTTTTTTTTTTTCCCAGAAGGCTTTATTGGCAGAGTAAGTGTTTCCCATTATGTGCATCCTTAGCTGTGTCTTTTTAGCTGTTTTTATACAGTATCTTTTGAACGCACAGAAAAAAGAAAGACAAACAGTATGTGTTCATGTCTCACATAAGGATTGTGGATGATGGGCAAAATTCCACATAAAAGTGCAGTTTTCCTTTAATATTTTGACTTTATTCTTGTAAAATTACTGAAAATGTGTCCATTTTGCTGTTGTTGTGTTTTGTTGTTTTTTTTTTTTAGTTTTCTTGTTAAAATGTATGTAAGAACGTGCCGTGAGACAATAAAAAAACAGCCACTGCTGCACTTTGGACACCCCTGTTATGTAATAACAGGCAACAGGTCAGTTTAATTCATACAGCAATGATGTAGTGCTGAAATATGGCTTCCTCTCAAAAGCCGGGTGTAGGGACACATTCGAAAGAGTTTTATTGAGATTTTATTTTAAAAAAAAGACCCAAAGCAGAACCAAGCCAAGAACCAGCACAAATCATTAAATCTTCTTGGATCTCCATGGCGTTAGAGCAAAATGCTGGCCAACCTCCTGCTCCTGCCCCGGGCAGCTCGACTCTATCCAGCATCAACAGCAATAATGCTGCACAACTGCAGCTCTGATGACAGAGAGGCAGTAAACTACAAGTCATCATCATCCAATCAGAGCAGTCACTGGGGTTCAACATTTACAAGCACAAAAACAGATGGAGATTTTGCAAAATAGAGATATATCTCCAACTGGGTTCTGGTCTGCTCTGACAACCGTGTTTCAAAATAAATCCAAGAGATTCAACAGCAATTAGCCCAACACCAAAAACTACTACAAATGGCCATGTGCCATACACGAAATGCCTTAAAATATTGAAAATCTAAATTCATGTTGATGGTGTAGTCACGTACTATACACCTGGGCTTATGGGCAGCAGTCTATAAAAGAGATATGGCATCTTCTGCATGTTCTTACCTGCCCTGAGTGTCTTCATCTATATTCATGACCTCCACAGAGGTCCAATACACCACTTGGAGCTGCCATATGGATTTCTTACTCTTGAATCACCTCCTCAATGTGTGCGTAAATTTACATATTTTTGCATGTAACATGTCATGTCCATTCTACTGCTTTCAACTTCAAACATTTTATTGAAGCAGCATTTAGGTTTTATATGCTGTATATTGTATTGTACTGAAAAATGAGTTATATGAATCTAAAATATTAAAGGGACTTTAGTGCAGCTGGCTCGAAATTACATCTTTTTTCAAACCAGAACTATAAGACCGCCACCACCAGCTCGTATGTTACCAAAAGTGGTTTAAAAGAACAGACTGTCCATAAAAATGTGTATATTTATACTGCATAAAAACTGGCATCAATTGTAGTTCGGCTCAAATAAAACGATTGGTCGCTCACGGCCGACACTCATTGCTCCTCGCTCTGGAGATCCATGTATTATCTCACCTCACGGGGTAAGGATGAAAAGTGATTAATGATGTCAAGGCTGTTGGGACCACAGTCACTAACAAAACCTTTGTTAACACACTTTGCTGTAATGGATTGAGATCCTGAGGTGCCCGCAAGGTCGACCTGCTCAAGAAGACACATGTACAGGCCCGTCTGAAGATGGCCAATGAATATCAATGACTCGGAGAAGGCTTTAGAGAGTGTGATGTGGTTGGAGCTCTTTGACATCAACTTTGACAGACAAATGCTAAATATGACAGGGACACCATATCCACTGTCAAACATGGGGGGAAAGGTTCTCTGCTCAGGGTGCAGGAACAATTCACGGCGTTGAGAGGCCGATAATTAGCCCATGTGCTATGGAAACTTGGACGAGAATTTCGGATGGGTTGTGGATGGGTCTCTCAGCATAACCAAATGGCCAAAAACATACAGCCAAGTCATCTTCTCATGGGACAATACTATGAATGAAAACCAGGATATACCGTAACTTAGTGGGTGTACAGCTTGGAAAGTAGTATGGATTTACTGTCCTCCAAAAATAACACACACAGCCATTGCTGTTAGCTGACAAGTGAGTACACCTCACAGTGAACATACCCAAATTGTGCTTAAACTGTTAATATTTTGCGTGAGCACCATTGTTATATATTCGTGGGGCTGGAATTCAACTGGAATCCTCTTCCCCACCTTCATGATGACATCATAGACACAATTATCTTGCTACGCACATGCGTTGACAACTATTTAGATAATGGCTGTCTGAGTCAAACTATACCGATATCCAAGCTGTAGGCTGGTTACTCTAAAGTAGGCCTTCCACCGTAACAAATTTTTCTGGACGATAATTGTCCTACAAATTATTGCAGATAAACGATATTGTCGACATTATTTTGAGACCATTTTTTCATTCATGTAATGATAATGTATGGCATAATAAAGCGAGTACACCGTATCAAAAGCAATAAACTTTAAACAACAAACAAACAACATAATGAACGAAAATAAAAACACAAAGAGCGGCAGTAGAGTAGTATTCTCCACTGGTCTCTAGGTTTCACTAACGTTACATTGATGAGACAAGCCACCAGCAAGTACACTATCAATGCTGAAGTGTGAATATCTTATTTATGGGGATGTCCCGATCCACATTTTTTGGCTTCCAATCCCATCAATTTTTTTTTTATACTCTTGCCCATCCTATCCCATTCGATCCTGTCACAAGCTTTTTTTTTTACAAACATGAATTATGGAATTGAATATGGTTATGAAAACACCTCTTGAAAAACATTAAAAATAATGCAACCAAAGTATTGCTGAATTTACTTTTTCATTACTCAGCATGACCAACAATATTGTTTTACATTTGTAACAAGCTAGGTCCCTAATCCAATAAAAGATCCAATAAAAGTCCATCCAATAAAAGATAAACTGGAAATAATGGGCATGCAAAATACTTTAAGGTTAGGACTAACCATTAGCCATGGCTGTAGATCAATTTGTGGTGTGATTTAGAAATATGACATTTTTTTAACAAACTCTCTTCAACACAATAGTAATTTATTGACGGTCCCCAGTGCAAACAGCCAGCGGTTAGAGCAGCACTTCCCGTGTGAGCTCCCCGCACAATGACACAGCAGTCCGGGAACAGTGAGGGGGAACTACCACTGTAGCTATGGAGTCAAATATCCAACTAATTTCACCACGGTACATCGGACATGTCTGCGTGGTGCTGCTGCGTTTTCTTCTTGCGGGTGGCGGGAGTCGAGCGGCAACCAGCTTTGAGGTGCATTATCGCACCTACCATGTTGGAGTGCGGCTCAGAGTTACAAACTTTATACAGCAACCGGGTCGGCCCAATCATGTAGCGGAAGCCAATATTATCCAGTCTTCAAAATACCGCAGGTTGGCAGCCGATCCCAATCCTGAAGGTCAGGTCTGGAACCAATTACCCGTGATAAACGAGGGACAACTGTACTCCACAAATCTCCAGTTGTATACAGCACAACTTCCGCAGCCTGCTCTTCCTACCACGCCTACTCTCTTGCGACTGACCAGAGGTTGAGGGTCTGAGTACAACATTTGAAACATATGTACATAAGTCTCAAAAGTTGGAAATGTAGTGTGGGACCCCTTTAATTGTGGTGAATTTTAGTCAATTTGAGTTGAACAACATTCAACAACCTAGGCATTCGCTTTTGGAGCTTGTGCCACGTCTGTTCCAGCCTTGCCACAAAGGGGGGTCACATTATAATCCTGCATTAGAAAGCACATATTTGCAGATATGGAGTGTGATGACCTGACCTAGCCCTGAAACTACTCCAAGCAGTAGCAAGGAATTTGCATTATGTGATTTATCCTGACATCTATTGTGACTGAAATGCTAAGCCTATTGCAAACACTACAAGAACATGGCTCCCGATTCTGTTGTTTTTGGCCAAAGGCTGCCTTCTTAGGCACAAACACTGCAGTTGCACACGAGTAAACCAAACTTTAAAAAAAACATGTCAGTTGTGATAATTAACAGCAACAAATGGTCAGTTATTTATTGCCAATGAATCAGCCAAGTACCAAAGGTTGCTAATTCCCTAATGAGCTTCAGCCGGCTTCTGAAACAGTGAGAAAAGAACATTTCATAAATGGGACCTTCTGTTAATCAAATGTGCCCTGAGCTAATTTAAAATTTAAACATTGGGCAATTAGCCATATTTTAAGTTCCCTTGGCATCTGACATTCCCCAAAGGCTAAATAGACTTGAAAATAAATACAAGCTGGCAAAAGAGTCTCCATATACAGTATAAATAAGAGTCTAATACTGGGAACTTACTGCAGTAATTAATACTGCAGTTGGGAAGTTTATTAAAATCTGATAGAGTGGACCAAAATGGTCCAGTATTGTCATAAAAAGAGATGATAATGCAAGACAGCCGTATTACCTAGATAGATGCGTGTCAAGAGCACTCTAAGACCTCTGCAGTTAAGATGTGTCACTGACATATTACTGCAACAACAGCGGCCAAGAAACACCTTTTGGAAGATAAATCACATGCAGATGCGTATGATAACGGTTGAGGATTTTCAATGTATTTCAAATAGATCGATACTGTCTGCTGTGTTTATGGTATCTTGTTGCATGCTGGCTACAGCAGATACCGAAGCCTCCCCAGTGACCTTGAAACAACGATATTGTGATATCGAGTGAGTCATCGAGGGAGGCGAAAAAAAGCAGCCTTCAGTCGCAATTAACAATAGAGGACGGTGTTAGCAGACAAATGTGATCCTTTTTGACCACTGCAAAAAGGTCAATGGATGTTGTTTGTTTTGTCTACTGCATCACTGCACTGTAAAACCGAATCTTATGAGCAATTGTAGTATTTGAAAATGACGGCAAATGTACGGGAGCAGGTGTAACCAACAGGTGAAATGACGCTCTGACACTGTTTGATTGCAGCATAAGTCGACATCATTATGCAGACGGCATGACAGTTGACGGCTTTGGGAGTATGTTGGCTTCCAAAACGCTTTCGCTTCTGAAAATTGAAGTCAGGGATTAGAATGGGAGTCACATAGTGAATGACTCACTCGCACTCTCCCAAGGTATCTTTAGGGAATTAACATTCTTGCCAACTGAATGCAGCTAACAACTGAATGGAGCCTGTAAATTTTGTTATGTATTGCAGAAAAGAAAGAGGTTGACTTTTCTGCTGATATACGTTCTCCCTCTTTTTATTTTAAAAAGGATTTCTAATCATACCGCTCTAATGTCAAAGTGTAACACACCAAAACAGTTGAACTGAAATGAGAGAACAAAGTTTTTTTTTTAAAAAAAGAAAGAAAAATAAGTGAGGAGTAAGTGGGTTATGCTTCTGTTGACAGCTTTGCACAGTGCAGCAATGGAAGCATGTCAGACAAACCTCCGCTGGGAGTTGAATTCACTTTGTTTTTCTTTAAAAAAAATGAAATAACAATAGGAAAACTGAGGACAAAAATAAGAAATGTGACATAGTAGCATAGCATTACAGCCGTGACTGTACATACTGTTTGCAGTAATCCCTCGTTTATAACGGTTATTGGTTCCCAGCTGACCGTGATGAGTGAATTTCCACAAAGTAGCATTCCTTAGGATTCTTCATTGGAATACTGGAATACTCCTCAATGGGATATTTTTGTAGTTTGAGCATATACAGTATATTTACACTTGTATTACCTAATATAGTAACCATAATAACAGGAAACAATACATATTAGACATAAATAAGGCATAACATACTGTAATCTGTTCTGCAATAGCATATGTTATTAAACCTGGAGGTGTATCATGATACAAAAGAACTAAATGGCTTAACCACATATGGCTAATTGCTCATTGCTAAAGGGACAGTAGAGACAACATAAATAATTGGTCCCCATCAAATGTAAACGTCTAAATGACATAATTAATTGTGACATGAGTGTCACGATAAAACGTGCACACGCGTTATGCCTTAACATGCAAGGATTGCCTGATAGTTTCCCGCAAGTCAAATGTCATGTTAGGCTAGGATCTCGTCCTTAAAAACACTGCATTTTTTTCTCCCTAAGCTACATACTAAGTGAGTTTTTGTTTTTTTTTTGTATACATTCTGTTTTGAGTAGTAGTTGACAAGGCGAAAGTTAAAGTGTACAGAAGAAAATGGAAAGATGACTTTGAGAGTTGAGTTCTGACCCATTTGCACAGCTGGACAAGTGGAAAACCAACATTGATGTTGAGCCCTGATTAACCCTCTGGCTTTAGTACACAGTATAGATTATGAGTCACAAGCACTCATTAGAGAAGGAATAAGCAGAGCGGCTACATTAAGAGGTCATTTGCGTTTGACTGCTCCCATCACATACATTGTGAGCCAATCCTGTCACCTTGGGCAACACTGTATGGATTTATGGAAGGGTGTGTTAAAAAATGGTAATGGTTAACCTGCTTTATGGTTAGACTTGCACACACCAATAGGGAAAGAAAAGGGTAAAGAATGTGTAATAATAAATAGATAGCTTACTGAATATTGAAAGAATAAATGCAGATGAATGAATGATATAATGAATGAATACATCTTGTCAGTCTTGTCTCATTCTTGTGAACCCAATATCATGCAATGTGTTTTGAGTTGGGTGTCTCGTGACACCCCTAATTTGAAGTCTTTTGAAGCCTGTTGTTGATGTTATGTTACAATTTGGTTGACAGTTTCACAGGCCAGGATGCTAAACACAGCAGTTGGGTTCAATTAGCACACATCCTTTGTAACCTGAAGGGTTTAGCACTCCCTCCTCCTGCATTGTTAGCAACATACTGTGTACTGTAAACAAACAAATGAGGTCCTGTCTTCAACTCTTACATGACCTACAATTCAGGCTCAGACTGTTCATGTTGTCTGAGAGAGCTATTACTGTACTTCCTTGTGAACCAGAACAAAAACGATATCCTGCTCGCGCTCGTTTGAATCATGGTACCTTGTTTAACCTGCCAACCACTAAGTGGTCGGTCCTGGCCTCTGATGCCACAGGCAGATGGTGTGATGATTTGTACAAGGACGATAGAAATAAATCACAATAAAAAACCATGTTCATAAAGTGCCAAACCAATGCTATTTCAGCCAGAAGGGACATTTGATGAAGTAGGTATCTGTGGAACAAACTAATTTATACCAGAAACTTCAAATTGAAAAGGTATAGAAACCGCACAGAGAAAAAGCACCATTTGAATTCATTCCTTCATGCATTTCTTCATTTTTCTCTTTCTTAATTTTTAATTGTATACAGTGGAACATTTGTTAGCGTATTTTTCTGTTTACGTCGAAAAATTACACAAAAAATGTTGCCTCGGTTCGCCTACATTTCCCAGTTAACGTACAAGACGGGGCGCGTCTTGTCGTGTTATGAATACACTGCTTAAGTCCAACTGTGCTCCTAACTAGGGGTGTCACAAGATCTTGTGTGACAAGATCTCACAAGATTAAAACGTGACAAGATTTCTCGTTTGGAGGAAAGCTGTCTAGTGACAACAGCGCACCCAGAAGCCAATCAGACTGCACTATGGCATTGCTACTATGACTGACAATAAACGTAATATGGAAGTGGCAGCGTGCAAGGTATTATTGGAAGCGTACATTAAGTGCTTTACACACACTTTAAACCCTGCAATCCAACATACCTTGGTGTTTCTCCGCATCAGTGTCAGGGAGTGACGTGTGGATGTTTCTTTCCCATCAAAGTTGAACACCCGCCGTGCATGTTAATATCCAAACAGATGCTGTAGTAATTCTACACTTGAGAAAGTTACTGGATTTATCAGATCAAAACACGTAAATGTTCGGACTTGTCTGCACCCTCAATCACAGTTACCTTGAATCACCATCAACTTTAATAATGGCAGCACCGGGTCTGCTCGGAGCAGGTGTCCGACTATATGCACCATGGCGGTGACAACAAGTGGCTCCCTCCGCTTTATACTCTGGTTCTCCTGACCTTCGGAGGACCACCGGGGCTGCCCACAGTGTGTGTCTGATGCGGCAACCATAACTCCACTTCATAAAACACCTCATATGTAGAGGAGATCCGTGTTGACAATTTAGTGCCATGGTCACTATATTTAGCAAGTAGGGGTGCAGATTAAAAGTGAAAGGCAGGGAAGTGTTTCTTGCATTATGCATTTATTTGGTAATTAAATACAAGCGTTCCACAAAGGTTATGTATCCGCCGCGCAGGATCTGTACCTCTAATTGTGAAACAGACACGCTGGCAGCATCTGCCTTCCTGGTGAAACACGCATGAGGCCATCTATGGGACGTGGCTCATTAGATATATAAAATAAGATAAGAATAACAGACAGTATGAATTGCCTTTGAGAAAATACTTAATAAATGGCAATTCCACCACTTTACAGAGTGAAAGTGAAATATAATTTATTATTATTATTATAATATATTATAACAGTGGTGTATTTGGTCAAAAAAAATGTAAAAAAATATCGTTTAACACCAATTAGTGGGACAATAAGCATTTCAAAACCCCCTCTGCATGGTTTTGGGACTTGGCTAAATAAAAAGATTTGTTTTTCCAGTCATATTTTTTCTTCGTACTTTTCTTAAAATCTCGCCTCATCTCGTTCTTGTGGACTCAATCACGTGTATCGTCTCGTGTCGTGAGCTGGGTGCCTCGTGACACACCTACTCATAACATATTTTTATTCCAAAACCTCCCTGTTAGCAGCGTGTTAGCATGGTAACGAGAAACCAGAAGTCATTGTCCCACTGTTCCCTCACCAGTCTATGACATCATCAGCGGTTGATTGTAGTTCGTTGTTAACTAAGACAGATGGGTCTCTGCTTTTCTTATTGATCATGGCTGCAAAATAAACCGCCACGGAGCTAAAGTTGCCAGCATTTTGATAAAGAATGTGAGGAAGACGATTGAATAAAAACAATAACCCCTAGCAAAACACAGATGGTGTCTGTCAGCGTGGATATCAGCTCGTTCCTTCTGCCTCATAGCTGTCAACAATCAAGTCTTCAATCAAGTGACATAAAGTGTTCTTTTGTCCCTTTCATTCCACCATTATATGCATTTCAAATTGTTTTCTGCTTGTAAAACTATTTTAAAAACTGCTTCATGTGAACATTTTTGGGTGTCCGGAACGGATTAATTGGATTTGCATTATTTCTTATGGGAAAAATGATTCGGTTTGAGTATGTTTCGCTTTAAGTCGGACCTTCTGGAGCTAATTAATGTTGGTAACTGAAGTTTCACTGTACACTGGTTTTAAAACGACCTTGACAAACTGTTGAGCTAGCCTACAACAACCTTCAGTCGTATCGGAGCAGGTCACAGGAGGACAATGTCGCAGAATAACAAACAGTGAGGAGACAGTGAGGGAGCTGTGTGCAAAAGAGTGTGAGTAATAATGCTTGTGTAATGCTTTAAATGCTGTATGATTAATAACACGATCATTTCTCTGCCTTTCTCGTTCTTTACATGTTTCCCTCCTTTTCTTTGTGTAATAATGTGTGTGTAAGCACGCCAACACCTTTGTTTATAATGTCTACATATTTCTCATGTCCCATTATCAGGTTACTTCACAGCCAGATGGACAGTTATGAACGGAAGGCTAGATGAAAAAAAGAACCCGGTGTGCTGCAATTGAGGAGTTTCTTCCTTCAAAAGCTTTATTTCAAAACCGATTACATCACAACCGTAGGATAACTCATTTTTGAGGCTCCTTGTTCAGTAGCTGACTAATGCAGCCTTCTTTTTTTGGAAAACTGCATAGCCTCCATGGTCCAACCTATGCCAAAATTGTTTTTGAACGAACACAAAGCAGCACTGCTTGGAGAGTCATGGTTTAAATTGTGCTGTTGTTTAAAATTTCAATACTGTGGAATTTTAACTGGATTCTCAAAGTGCAATACTTTAATGTTGAACATTTTCGACATAGAACCGTTATAATAGGAGATGTCAGCATGCAGCGCAAAACCTCAAAACCTCAAAAATAATGTTTTTTTTCTTAAAGAGGAGCAGTTTCGATAAAGGGCGGGGGAGAAGAAAAGGAATGTGCACTGGAAGTTACCGTGACTCACTCCAGCAGTGTCCCAGTACTTTAGTCCACAGTTACAGAGTACAGTGAAACCTCGGTTTCACCATGAACTCATTCTAAAAGGTCAGACAAAAACCGATACATACAATCAATTTTTCCCCGGAAGAAATCATGTAAATCGAATGAATCCGTTCCAAGCACCCGAAAATATTAACACATATTACAATCCGTATGCTGGAGTCTATCCCAGCTGACTTCGGGCGAGAGGCGGGATACACCCTGGACTGGTCTCCAGTCAATCTCAGGGCACATATAGACAAACCATTCTTATCCACCATTCTTATCTACTTCTGCAAAAGTCTGAAAGCCAGCCACTGTCCCCTTTTGCTCTACCAGACTGATGGCTAGCAATCAAGCCTAAAGATAAGAGCCAGGGCAAAGAGCCAGGCAGCGGCCCACTGTTAGCGCTTTTGAGAACTGAAAAGAACAGAGCTACTGTAACCGAGGGTTTCGCGATATCTGCTGATGTCGTGGAAGTTTGATGTAAATAAAGGAGTCGTTCATGTATACAGCTCGTCTCTTTAGCAATAGTCAAGAGACCTTCTCAACACACACAACGCATTTCCGGCCTCCAAAATAAGAGCACCGCACGTCATATGCTGTTTACTATTGGTAACAAAATAGTAAAGCAATTTTAAGTCATAAAAACGGCCACTAGGTGGCAGAAGTGCCTGTGATAAGAGCTCGGCAGCGCTAATGACGACGTAGGAAACACAGAAGACAGGAAGGAGGAAGTTGGAGAGCATGGAGTGGAGTGTAGCGTGCAGCAAGTTACCATTGTAGGAAAATTTGAACGCGCACACACATGCATACACATAGTTGAGTTCCAAATTGTAAATAGTTCATAGTATTAGATTTGTAAATACATTGTTATTTTGATGTAAAACAACCCCCTTTTTTGTGTTGTTTATGTTGGTATAGTTGTTTAGATATTTGAGCTGTGACAAAAGTAAAAAAATACTTGTTTCAAAGTGAAAGCTTTGCTTGAAATGTATCTTTTCACAAAAAGCTGTTTTTCTCCCTTTTTTGTTGGGAACAGATATTTTCCTGAAACTTACCTATGTTGTACTGCTGATTACTAAAGAACGGAAAAAGGTAGAAGCAAACTCTTTTTTTTCCTGACAAAAGACGAGAGTCTAATCTTTCTTTTGGAAAGATCAGTCAAAATAGTCTAAAATGGCCGGTACTGGAGGGGAGATGTCTTTTGGAAAATGGCTGGGATTGAATGAGTTAAAGACCGTGATCGTTGATGGTCCCGAAAGTTGTAATCTGTGCACCCCTAGAACGCATCGTATGTCTACTTACAAGCGTTACTTTATATGAAACATTGCTTGTACGGGTAATTGACGTTTTATGATGCCAACAGTTTTGAGTTTTGGAGCATATTCTTCTAAACGTACAGTGCTTCTTTGATTTTTTGACAACAAATTGGAGGTCAAACAGCATCAACAGATTTGAAGGTTTCCCTGTATTTACTTTCCAATTATGAAGGATGCACATTTCTAGCTTCCCCTTGGCCTTTTTTCTACTGGCTGGCTGACCGAGTAAAAGCAGTAATGAGAACTTGCTCGTTATTCCAATTAAGAAGCATATGTGCTGATTGTTGACGCATTGAGGTACCCTCGGTGCCATCTTTCCAAGAATATTGTGCATTGTGCCAGAACAAGATATAGAATTTGATAAGGGATTAACAGGGGTTAATTTGCTGTGGTGATTCGACTGGGAAACGTACTATTTTAAATAATACATTTTCAACATAACCCACTGCCTAACCTGAGCAAAATTTGTAATTACACATCCATATGGCTCGTGCCCCACACTCAGGCTTTTTATTTTCAATAAACTGAACACATCTTTTCAAATAAATGGCAGGTCGGTAAGATTATAACCTGTGCATGTTGGCCACCCCATGGGGTGTGCCAAAGTACTGCCTAATAATGAATAATGCAGAAACACCACTACAAAAATAAACGCACACTGTCAGAGGGGATCAAGAGGGGAAGTGGGGAGGGGGATGATCCAGCAGTAAAGAAAAGATCCGGTGATCTGACTGCTTTGAATTTAATGAGTGATTTAGGCCTGAAGATATTCTGCATGTCCATTCGCTGAAGTATCATTATGAGCCTTTTACTTAAAGCAAGCATTATACACCAGGTTTTCCCGAGCCATCAGCTTTTTTTCTTCCAATGCTCTCCTCTTTTCTTCGTTTTTCATTCATTTGATGTTCCTCCGCCTAATCCTCCCTGGGCTGTCGACCTCACAGAGACAGGACAAACTTAACCATTCAGCCGTAGATACTCATTCACAAAGCAGAGAAAGCTTCCCTTGTTCAGCGAACATAAGCGCGTGTGCATATGTGTGTTTACGTGTAAGTATGTGTGTTACGTATTGCAGCATATCAGCGTCGCCAGCTGCTGAGAGAGGATTGTGTCCATCCACTACATTGTGGTAGTGAATTAAGTGTTGCGCTCGACTCGGTTATTATCTTTTACCAATGAATTGGAGCTGAAGTGATTCCGAAAAGAGGGTGGATTATTCCAAGATTTAAAAGGAAATGTCACCCATATTTCATAGAAAATAATGTGTTTACAGCCATCCCTCCACATAGTGCCATACCCATCTAACCAGGTCACACAAGTGCATTTAGCCTGAAGTCTTTTAATGGTCCATTGAGCGGGACCTTTTTTTTTTTATTTTTGAAGAAAACTGTATTTTTAACTGTGAAAAAGAGACTTAAGTGTTTCCTCTACCATTATATTAGGGAGGCGTTCTGCACCTTGTTCATTTTATTTTATTTCATATACATGCCAGATCGCAACAGAAGTCATTTAACGGTACATTTCCAACAGAACAGTCTATACTTTGCAATTGTATCAGTCCAAACACGGAACTAGCCAATCCCCAGTGCAATATTTCAATAAGAGCTGCAACAATTAATCAATGAATCGATGATTTATCGATTATCTAATTATTCAGCAACAATGTTTTTTTTATTTTAAAATGTAAATATTCTACTCATCCATGAAAGCTGACCTATTATTTTTGTGTTTTGAGCGCAACAAGATATTCACGCAAATGAGATTTGACTTTGGAAAATAGTGATCGACATTTTTGCGTCTTTTCTGATATGCTGCGAACCAAACCGCTAACAGCTTGTGTTAGATTCATATTGATTTGGTCTGTCTAGGTCCTAACCAATCACTCGATTAACAACAAGCTTCAGATTAAAGGACTAACAAAATAATTATTAGTTGCAGCCCTAATTTAGGCTTTGATTTGTCATTCTCAATTTGTACCCCCCAGTGTCTGAACTCTGACATGCATGACAAGAAACTGAGCCCCTGAGCAAATATACAGCTCTAACCATCCACTCTTTATAGTGAAATAACGGGCTACAGTCGTCCCTTGTTTATTGCGGCTAATTGGTCCCAGACCCGACCTCAATAAGTGAATTTCCACGAAGCAGGATTCAACATTAATAAATGGAATATTTTCGTAGTTAGAGCATCGAAAACCTGTTTATGACCTTCTAAATATTGTTTTTTACCATTATTAGAACCCTGTATAGCTTATAGAAAATAAGCCATCTTAGAAATAAATAACAGACTCACACGTTAGCATGAATAACGACTTCCTGAAGTGGCTATTGTCTCATTAATGCAACGTTGCTAACACCTAGTGTCCAGTGTAGATTACTGTTGCTGTTTGTGATTAATTGCGGTTTCGTTGCGGTTTGTGAACCGCCCACTAACGAGGGGCGACTGTCGAGTGAAACAGACGCTGCCTGGCTCTTAGCGCCCACTAGCTTTAGCCTTAGATTGATTGCCAGCTTCAAATGCTGCATACTCAACGGTGTGGTGATTTCTTAAATGGCTAATGAGGTTTATTGTACTGAAAATTGTGTTGTCCAGACCCCACCACCATTTCTTTCGGCGATCCTTTGCTCTGCGATCCTTTGCTCTTTTTCTTTTACTGAGTAATACAGTGTTCTCTCGCTCTATCACGGGTCACCTTTCACAGAATTTTTTCAGTGCTTCTTTTTTTTTTTTTTTTTTATTAAAGCGTATGAACCCTGTTACAGGCTGAGCTGGCCCTTTAAGAATAATTGCATTGTGGGAAGTTGAGTGTCTCTCTTCCGTCGCTCGTCTGTCTGCACCGCACCACTGTTTTCTGCGTCCTGATTGGCTGTTAACCATTGCATGTCTCCTGTGTCATCACTAGCTTGCATGCTTGCAAGCTTGTAAATGAATCTTCGGTTCGAAGGAGGAGGATTGCAGCAATATGATTTAACAAGGATTAAAAACGGAATGGCACCAGAACGAAAAGGCACGATCACAGGAAAAAAAATACACAAATGACTTAATAATTTCTTGGGTCCTACCTGTAGGTTGATCATTACAATTCAAACGAAGGTTTGAACTTCTTTGAGAGTGTTTAAACGAGAGAGAAATGTGATAAAAAATGCCTGAGGAAATGTAAAAATATATAAAGTAAAATGTAAAAATATAAAGTATATGGTTTTACCGCCTTAAATCATTGTAAAAAAAAATTAAGCTGGCTAATTCACGGATTTCACTGACTATTTTGGGAACCTATCCCCCATGATAAACGAGGAAACACTGTACTGTACACTGAGTGACAACATGGCCGTGCAAAGAGTGACTGTGCAGACGCACCTTTGCAGATGTAGATAAGATCTGTGGATAGGATCGGTTTCATATGCAACTATGATTGCTCTATATAAAATGTGTTTTGTGTTAACATTTCTAGGTGTCTGGAAAAACATTGTTTCCTATGGGAAAATATTGTTTTCGTATGTTTCGGTTTAGGACAAACCCTGTGGAACACATTTTTAAGAAAACCAAGGTTCCACCGTTTTGGCTATGGTTTTTCCTTTTTGTCTTTTTTACTCACACGTCAAAAACCCGTACATAAAAATGTATATTGTGAGGGCAAAGTGATGTCAGTTCATATCAATGACTTTGCAGTTGAAGACATCCAGTGTGTTACATATTACAAGACATCTGCTGAAAAAGATAAACGCAAACATATAAATTAACGTTTAAAGCCTTCTACTGTTTTCCACCGTGCAACGCTAAATGTATCATTCGTTCAAGTGCTTTAAGAGTCCACTGAAGCGTGCGTGAGATATCACTTGTGACACATGGACAAACAAGGAAGAACGACCTTGAGGCGGTTGGAGTAACTGTAAAAATGGCAGGACAGAGTGATGGAAAATAACCATGGCCCCTGCAGTTTCAATTGAATCATGATCAGTTGGATAAAAGGAAACTCAATTCATTTTACTTTCGATGTAATGATCGTAATGGAAGACAGAAGATGGCTGGGTAGATGGCTCTTACGATACATCTGTAATATAGAGTACACATACCACAGAGCCCTCAGAGAACCCACCACTCTAGAACCAGATACTTATACAAGTAATATCCATTAACAAACATCCAAGTCATGTCCCATGTGACTACAAAATGGGACAAACATTAGAATGACTTTAAAGATGATTGTCTGGAATACATAAACATAAAAAATATTGACTATTATCGTGAACTATTATCAAGTATTTTAAACAGGCGGAGAACATCTTGCATTAAAGCCAGTTCAACTAAGCATCCACCCATTTTCTATTCCGCTTCTCCTCATTAGGGTCACGGGGGCATGCTGGAGCTGACTTTGGGCGACAGGCGGGTGACACCCTGGACTGGTCGCCAGCCAATCGCAGGGCACAAAAAGACAAACAACCATTCACATTCACATTCATACCTAAGGACATTTTAGAGTCTCCAATTAACCTAACATGCATGTTGTTGGATGTGGGAGGAAACCGGAGTACCCGGAGAAAACCCACGCACGGGACATTTTGCAACATGACATTTTTCTTCTTTGACCGTTTGGATTCTAACTAAATCACTCATTTTTAAGGTGAATTGTTGGAAACTTTTTAAATTCACCAATCCCCTCTTTTGCATATTTTTTACATATATGCTGACACTCGCTACCCTTATGACCGTTTTTGGTCAAGGCTGTAATAACCTTTGTAAATATTCAAGTTGGCACCTCAGTTTTGGAAAATATTACAAGTTTTGTGTTTTTCCCCATTGAAAAAAAGAGAAAGGGGCATGAAAACAAAAAAACAAAAAAGCGTGATTGTTGTAGTCATTATTTGAAATGTATATACATAAATGTGTATGTTTAGGTCCCCGCCTCTCGCCTGAAGAGAGCTTGGATAGGCTCAATCATACACGCAACCCCAGTGACTTCATTTTAGTAATAATAATAATACATTGGAAAGCAATTTGGATTCCACAAATTGCTGCAAACAACACTTCTGTCGATGAATGACTTCAGATTCATCATAAAGTATAATGTAGATATCACAATGGGGTTTTCCCCACACTACTAAGCACTTGGCTTGAGCATTAATACATACTTGAGTGAACTCAGCGGACATCATGTGATTAGGTGATTATCCAGTGTGGCCCACACCTTCTTTGTTCTCCCATGACTAGATAAAAAGGGGTCCATGCATTGCCACGATTCTAAATGTGGTTTGCGTGATGAAATATCAGTGCATTATCGGTACATTCACAGCAGACCAGCTGTCATTAATATTGTCAGGTCTGAACGTGCCCACCGATTCAACATCTGGACGGGAGCTAGTGTTAAATTCCCTGCACTGTTCAATCAGACGGCTCTTTTTCCTGTTTTCTGTACGTACTTACTGCAACTGTGAAACTACTTGAAGTGTCAAACATGTGAATTTATGGAGCGATCACCGCTAGGTTGAGCATTGCCGTGGTAGAAAGCGTTTCTGCAAATTTAACACAAAAATCTTACACCGCTGGCTTTCAATTAGATTTCTGACATTTGGTGCTCAGCAGGTCAATCTAATTGCAAAGTGGCAGCTAACCGAATTGGGCCATAACATTAACCCGTATGCTAGCATTAATTTTTTAGATAGACTCACTTCGACTATGGCCACAAGAACAAGAATATTCAAAACCACATTTTTGTATGTTGCTTTTGGCCTTCTGTACACATGTGAACAAAGGTGAAACTAAGCTTTTGTAAAAATCCACCCAGAAAGAAGACTTTCAAAAACTCTTGGTTTCAGTGTTTGTGTATGAACACGTAAAACTGAGCTTTTTGGTACGGAGATTGGCACACACACTCCATCCTTCCCTCACTTGTGAACACTTGTGACCCAAAAATACTTTAATTCTCCACCTGGGAAAAAAAAACCTCACTCCCAACCCGAACGGTGCAATCTACGTTTTTCTGGCTGAGCACCACGGCTTCATATTTGGAGATGCCAGTCTCATCCAAGAAGCTTCATACTCAGCTACAAATGACCCACGTAAACGTTAAAAGGTCACAGCCTGATGAGGCCATTGGGACCACATCAATGCAAATAGCAGAGATGACATTCTAAGGCCCCCCCCAAACTGGATACGCTGAATGCCTTGGCTGTACCTAGAAATTCTGTCCATAAAAATGAACAGAACCCGTAACAAAGGGCAGCCTTGGTTACTTACTACTGGTAATGCAAACCAGCCTCACGCTACGGTTGTAGCGTAAGGACCGAATGGTACATAGTAGCATGTCACCAACCCCATACTCCCACAGCACCGCGAGGGAGATGGTCAAATGCCTTTGGACCAGCTAGTACTACGCTAGTAAGGTTGCAGAGCTGATGTGATTTTTTTTTTTTTCCCATGAGGCACAGAATTCCTGGATGCACCCCTGCTATTGGCTATATTACGTATAGGAAAAAAGGAACCAGAAAAGACAAAAACATATTTGACTTACTTTTTCAAAAGAACATTTATCACCTGAAACTTACAGAGGATGAGACGCCTTCTTTAAGGAGACTTCGGATGTCAGAGTACATTGGTGGAGCTCTAGCAAGACTTCCAGTAGCACGTAGCTGGGCTCCAAGTAAGAGAGTAGTGGGCGAACCCTGTGTCTTCCACCGCTGACAAAGGCCGGTCATCTCGCCCAATTTTTCAGTTATTTTTTGTGTCATTTGCTTAGCATTCTGACTGTCACACACATACGGGCACCTGTCCGCCAATCAAGAAGTACGTTCCCAACTTCCATGCAACGTTGAAGAGACGTGTCAATCAAGATAGTCCCACTACATCCAGAGCCTTAAGGATTTCGAGGCACCCCTGAAGCTTTGCCACAAAGAAGTTTTTTCACTAGCTCAGTGACCTCACCCACAGTGATGGACATGTCCGCGTTCATGTCCTCAGATTCTGCTTCCTATACAGAAGGTGCTTGAGAAGGGAAACAAAGTATTCTATGCAAACCCCCATCCCCGCTGTAAAAAGTGTGGACAGGGCACTGTTTTCCCCTTCTGAGGTGTTAGGCGGTTTGCCCAAATCTCTTCAAAGCGAACCAAAAATCATGCTCCATGACCTCACTGAAATCTTCCAACACCCGGGTTTTTGCTTCGACCACCGGACAACACTTGGCCTGCTGGTACATGTCAGCACCTACATAAGTCCCACAAGCCCAAATTATTCATCTGCTGAGGTATTTTCACCAATAACACAGCAGGTATAATCTAAACACATTTGCACTGTACATTCACAGGAGCATCACAATCCAAATGATCTAATAATGATGTCGTCATATTACTTATTAAGACAATTAAATGCATGATAATTATGCATACAGTAAACACACAAATAGAGAGTTGAACCGAATGATTTCACAATGTTGAGCTACTTGTGTAGTAAGCACAAACATGGACAAAATATATAAACAAAGTTGTTAATAGGCTCCTGGAGGATGTCCTTGACATCTATATAAGGACTAAGGCTCCATGTGAAAAAGGTGTAATTTACAGGGTGTGAAAAGTTTGTATATGAACTTGCTAGGCAGCAATAAACACATGAAGGAAAAATGGAACAGGCGATATTTCCACTGGTAGAAATGGCTGTCACAGCAATGCTCTTTGCTAAATTATTGTTGTAGACCCGTATGTCAAAAGATGTATGCTAAAACAGAAAAAATTCCAATCTTGATTAACACGACAAGTTACAGAAAAGTTTACCATTTCATACACACAAGAACTGGAGAACTTCCACCGGTTGTTTGTCATTATGGCTCCTGACATTTGTGTTACCATTAAAGTTCACTCTGATCATTCAGTCTACATGGAACAGAGCTCTTACCATGTATGCTGTGAGGATTGCCAGGATGACCATAAAAAAACTCCATCTGGTTGTCCTTACATGACACGATTCACCGCGGTTACCACTGACAACACAGCCTGTTGGCAAGTATTCCTAAGTCATACTTGTATGCACCAAGACCAAAAATCAGTGGCTACTTAAGGAATCGGATATCAGCTTCCTCCTAATTGCCTTAAAAAGGAAATATGATCAGATTTGGGGTATGAGATGCTGTTCATGCACTCCAGGTCTCCATTCTTAATGGATCTTCATTTCACATCCGCTTGATAGCCATCCCGGGGATTTTGATGTGGTGTAATTAATATCGTTGTAATGTTCCCCTTTTTTTAAATACAAGGTCGGATGTCATGAATAGGGTGTTAATCAGGTTTTACTTTAGATACAGGAAGGGCAAGAAATTAGAAACGAATAGCGTGACGAATAGTAAGAAATAGCTGAAATGATTTTTAAAATATACGCATTGTCTCGAGTGGATGAGCTGGATGATTTTGACATTGCACAACCTCACAGCAGCAAAGCAATGGGGAAAAAAGCTTCAGGAACCTACCAAAGTCACATATAAAGATACTCAGACTCATTCCAGATTTGCCAACACAAGGTCCTCAAAAAGCAACATATGCCTTTGATACATGGGCTGTGCGATATTTAGTATCAATTTGTCAAACTATACGTAGAACAGTTGTGGGCGGAGAGAGAAATTGTTGAATGGGAAAGCATAATTCACCCTCTCTAGTCCACTATATCATCTTTGTGTTGTTGATCTCTCCAATCTAGGAGAGGCACTTCATCAAATCCAGTGGTTGAAATAATCTCTAGTGCTTTGCCACATGCAGTGTTTAAACGCAACGGCCAGCTCTGATTTAGAACTTGCCAGAGTTATAATTTGCAAATCTTAGTGTCCTGAGAGATGCTGCTGCTGCAACACATTTGAAATTCAATGATACAAGGCAGCCTTCGCAGTCGCTACAGCACATACTTACTCTTTGATGATAAGTCACCACTGCAAGTGTCCATTCACAGGATGGTGCTATTTGAAAATGAACAAACAAATACATATTTCCTTCACTTTGCGGCAAAGTTCTAGTTAATACACCGTCAACATGCAGTTCGGGCTTGAATGCCTTAACCTTGGGTCGTTAATGATTTATTTCAAGAGATTGTTTTTTTCTTGTCTCCTTCAACGCCACAAAATTGAAAGAAAGTTTTATTCTCAGATGGGGAAAAAAATGTAACCTTAACGGTCCTGATGGCTTCAAATGTTACTTCATGAGAAGGAGATCCCACCTGAGATGTTTTCCACACGGCACAGTGGAGGGGTCGCCATCCTGATCCGGGGTGCCTTTTCCTATAAGCTTAAGGTTGTGCAGGGACGTCAAACGGCTGCTGCTTATGTGGAAATGTTGCAGGGAGCATCCCTCATAACTGGAGGCCGTCATCTGTGTGGTAATGACTGGGATTTTCCACAGGACAACGCTGCAGTTCACAATGCCTGCCTGAAAAACACCTTCTTCCAAAGGAATAGCATTACTCTTTTGGACCATCCTGCATGTTCCCCTGATCTAAATCCAATTGAGAACATTTGGGGATGGATAGCAAGGGAAGTTTACAATGAAGCCATCTTCACCACCTGGAGCAACATTCTCACTAGCCTCCTAAAAATACCGGCATGCCCAAACCAATTTTTGAGGTGATTAACAAGAATGGTGCAGCTACTTATTACTGAGTCCTTTTTTGAAAATGTTATTTCTATTTTAGAAGGGTTTGGGTTTTTTTTGCGCTATGGTCTTAAACTTTTGATCAGCTAATGAATAGACTATTTCACTTTAATGGTTATTTGCAATAAACTGCTTAATGAAAAACACTTAGTTTCACTGCCATTTCTTCTTTTTGCATTTTGAAGCTCTAATTAGAACCTCCTTAAGATCCAACAGTGCAAAATGTAAATGCGGGAATTTTTCAAGTGGTCTTAAAATTTAGACCAGGAGTGTATATACCTGTACATACAGCCACCAACATCTTATAACTGTTACTGCTGAAGGAATGTCTTCACTTGACAAGGCCAAGCTCTACGACACAAACGCCACACGCATGCAAGATGACTGTATTGTGATTGCTCCTCGACAGTTACATTTGACTACCACCACCTTTCGTAATAGAATCCAATAGAAAATACTGTACGTCCAAAATAATCCACAAAGTCAACTAACAATTATTTTCTTAGTCTATTAATCTGAAGCTTGTTTCAATTAATCGAGTAATCGGTTAGGCCCTAGACGGACCAAATCAATACGAACCAAACACAAACAGTTAGTGGTTTGGTCCGTAACATATCAGAAAAGAGGCAAAAATGTTGATCACTGTTTTCCAGTGTCAAAGCTGATGTATGTGAATATCTTGTTTTGCCCAAAAAACAAATATAATGGATCTACTTTCATGGATGACCAAGGAAATTGAAAAATATTCACATACGAGAGGCTGAAATCAGATATCTACGTTTTTAAATAAAACAATTCATCCAGTACCAAAATTGTTGTCGATTAATTGTAATAAATCAATAAATTGTTGGAGCTCTAAAAATTATCTCAAACACAGAAATATCTACAAAGTTTTAAATGAGGAAACTGCCAATAAAAATGACAAAAAGCAACCATCTATCTGTTGGCGTCTGCAGCCTTTATCTTAGTGGCTGTTGACTTAACACTTGTATTCTGTGTTTGACATGAATGGACATGGTCTGAATACTCCAAATATTGGGGATTAGTCGCATACATCAGCAGACCCTGGCAACGTAAAAGGAAGCTTCTGGATTTGAAAGGTTAACTAAAGGACAAGAAGACAGATTAGGAGGCATAAAAAATAAAACCGCACAAGGTCAACCGGAATAGAAGCCGACTGCAAAAGACGAGAGAACTAGAAGAAGAGGGGGTATGAATCAACAAAACTGTGCTGTCAGCATCCCTCAGGCCAGTAGGGAGCGTTAAGTGAGTTGACGTGGGTCGCAGAGTCTCCTTCCCCTCCTTCCTTGTTGGCCTTCTCATCTCTTCAATTTCTCCTTTTGTCTTTCTCATCCATATGGCAGATTCCACCTCTTCCCCTCCCCCCTGCCCTGATGCACACTCCAGTGAAATGGCCTCTCTCCCACACACAAACCCACACTTGCTTGCACAAGCATCCCGCATGAGCCATGTCTTATTTACGGTTCGATTACAGCCAAACGCCCTGCAGGACAGTCTTCCTCTTCCACCTCCCCTTTGCCTTGTGCCCAGATGTTGCTCAAATAATTGTGGGAAAAAAACCTGTTTTGTCCACTGTGGTGATAACCATAAAATGTGCGTTTGATGTAACCGCAGTAGTGCTGGGGCAGAAAGAACGAGATATGCATAAATGACCCCTTGGCAAACAACTATTTATTTTAAACAGCTGCAATTCTCAAAGTTTATACACAAAAAAAATGCACCTCCTACAGCGGGCTAGCTGCAGGAAGAAATCTCCATGCAACACATCAGTTAAGAGCTGAAGGCTCTGCAGCATGTGCGCGCACACACACCTCCACGGAACAAGGTCATAAAATGTGCGCCGATGAGTGAACAGAACCCCTGGGAGGCATAACGCAGAACTATCCCTTCAAAAAGGGTGAGTAATAGGGCTGCTTTATCTTCCTTCCAAAATACACTAGTACTGCTGGATGCTGCCGCATTTCACTGGAGTCTGCAGCACTGTGCTTGGCTGCTGGTCGTAAACAGTCAGGATGGGAGGATCCTCTGGGATATGAATGCTTCCTTCATAGGGATTGCAGAATGGAGCCAGACTTCATTTGTCATGCTTTTGATGAATAATAAAAGGTCTTTTTTTCCCGCTGGCACATGGTGTACCATCATGTCAGTGATCATTGGTGTTGAATGCCCTTTTTACAGGTGCATCTAAGTTTCATAATGGAGCAGCTGAGACTCGGGAGGCAGACCAGGTTTCCCACTCACAGGGTTGTCACTTCATTCATGCTGTCCATCCATATGAGGGTCCTAAGTGCCACCACCCTGCAAGGAAGTGCACTGTCATCACTTTGTGTGTGTGTATGGCTGAACAGGCAACAAACTATTTGAAAGTGTACAGTGGAACCTTGGTTAGCGTTGTTAATATGTTCCAGAATGTCCGATTAACTGAAACAGACGCTAAACAAATACATTTGTCACGTCACACCAATTAACCCGATCCAGAAAGCCAAAAATGTTCACACAGAACACATTTTTATAGTTTTACAATTATAGTTTTACATAGAGAAAACAATTTGAAATGCAAATAACATTGAAGGTTACTTTTTCTTTCAATAAAGATGTGTTGTTGACAAAGACAATGTGGCAGCGAGATCAACACGGACACTACCTTCGTGTTTTGCCATCTGTTGTTTCTTGAATTTAATAGTGTTTCTCACCTTAACCTTTGCTTTTCCTTTGATCACGGCTTCAAAGCAACACACAAAAGGAGCCAAACAAAGTTGCAAGTGCCACCATATGATTTTACAAAATTGAGAAACAACACAACATATTGAATTCAACAAAGAACGAAGGTGGTGCCCGTGTTGATCTGACTACGACATGACTACATCATGTCTTTGTCAACAATCACGCCTTCAAAGTAGTAGTAACCCTAAAGTGCTCACGACACTATACAAACCAAGCTATACCAACCTCTGTCCATCCTGATTTTGTACTGCATTTTTAACAAATTTTTGTACTCATTGATAATTTATTCTTAAGTATGTCAGCATTATTATTTATAACTGATTCCCTTACAAAAAACAACGGGAAACTTCACCTGCACTGTCCAGTATCCAGGTATTTATTTCACAGTCACACTGGATGAATTTTGGTCCATATTGCCCTGCCCTACACTGTGGTGTTGCGTTTCCTTCTTCTTGCTGGTGGCGGGAGTTGAGTGGCAACCAGCTTTGAGGTACATTATTGCACTATTATTATTATTGAGTTATGAACGTTATACGGCAACCGGATCGGTCCAATCTGGTAGCGGAAGCCAATATTATCCGATCTTCAAAATACAGCTGATGGGCAGCAGATCCCGATCCTGAAGATCGGATCGAGAGATCCCAAATCGCTACAATGTCATACTTGCCTGGAGAGAGGAGTTCATTACAACCTCACATAAAACCAACAATAATGATAATGTAGCGACCCGGAAGTAATTTGCGATGTTCTGATGAATTCTGTGTTGTCCGACTGTCCATGAAATCGTGAATGCATAAGGCTGCCAGCTTGTGTGTGTGTGTGTGTGTGTGTGTGTGTGTGTGTGTGTGTGTGTGTGTGTGTGTGTGTGTGTGTGTGTGTGTGTGTGTGCCCTGCATGTGTGGAGACAGCTACAGTTGCTGATATTCTTCTCGCTACATTTGCTGATATTCTTTTGTCAGGGTTGCATATGAAAGCAAACAGAGCTCTGGTATTGGAATTGTTTCAGTATCAGCAGATATCCAAATTCAGGTATCAGGATTGGAAGTGAAAAAATGTGGATTAGTACATCCCTAGTGCCAACCTTATCTGCAACTACTACTACTATTACTTCCACAACAACTACTATTACTAAAGATAATATAAAGATAATATAACTACTTACTGTATATGTGCACTGCCAAGATAGACTTGTTGTATTACTAATCTTTCAACATAGTACATTTCCTAAATTTGAAATATTTATAACTGATTTAATTCAGCAAATTACTACAAATACAAAATTCTTATAAAAAATAACCATCTCCATGTATGTTTCAATTATAATGACTACGTAATAACCATGTTCCTGGTATGAGAAATCCAATTACCTTGTATTGATTTATATTCCACTTGTATAAAAACCTCTGAAGAGAACTATTTCATACTACAAATGATTAAACAATTCCAAAGAGGATGCACATTTTGACATTTGTTACTGCAACACGTCTATCCTGATCCACCACAGTGGCTTCTGTATAAGCAAATGGCCCAGGGGTAGAACAAATCTGGACCTGTTTTATAGAAACATAGGGATTAAATTAAAATGTTCCCAGTGAGTGAGCGCAGTACACAAATATGCCCCCATAGACTGCAGCATCTGCCCCACTCTGCTCCCAAAGACCCTAAATGATATTTAGCTTCAGTGCAGCTATAAGCTCTGCTAATAGCTGGCCAAGAGAAGATGCAAATGTCCCCAGTCAATGAGCATTGTTGGCACATTTGGAAAAACAAACATTGTCAACAGTAGTAAGCATCAGCCACGATTGGTTTATTATATCATTACAGACAATCACTCCCTGAGCGGTGCAAAAATACTGGAAACCAAAGAGCAACAAACTGCTGCAACATTAGCACGAGCACTGAAATTCCCAAACAGGAAAATATAACCCACCCATTATTTTAGCACAGATCAAATACATATTTACCTACAAAAGTACAAAATGTATAAGATCAAGCATACTGTACAGTTTGCCCAAAGCTTAAGCAAATTTTTAAAAAGTATGCAGAAAATCAGGATGACACTGACTGACATTCTTTTGGACATAAGGTAATTTACATTATAAAATATAATGTAATTATTTTTTAATAAGGCATTTGCATGGGTTCATGATGGCAAATGGTAAATGGACTGACTTGTATAGCGCTTTTCTGCCTTGAAAAGGTACTCAAAGCACTTTGGTTACTACACTTACCTATTGACAACACAACATCAGGAGCAACTAGGGGTTCAGTACCTTGGCCAAGGATACTTTGATATGGTCATGGGAGGAATGAGGATTGAACCAGCAACTGGAAGGCATAAAGACAACCACTCTACCACCTGAGCCATGATACTGATGTGTTCCTTTACACTGATCTTGCCTTTACCCCAGTGCGCTTCTGAAACTAGTTTCAGCCGGACTTAATAGAATTCTTTTCAAGATCACAAGTTAAACCGCTTTCATAAAAATGGGACAGAGTTCAATTTGACCTAGACGTTTGACCGTGAAAGCTGAATCCAATTCTTCAATCATACACTTAGTGGCACATTTCCTGAAACTCTTTCTCGTCATTGTTAAAATACTGGGGCCACAAAAAACGAGGAAAAGGAGGCTTACACGTGCAGAAAAACTGATGGCATGCAGCCATAAGAGACAAGAAAAACACAATTTAGGAATAGGCTGTGAAGTAATAGAAAACTAAAATAACAAATGCACATGCAAGTGCCTTTCCATTTAGCCAGAAGGCAATGCGGTTAACTGATTTCTATTAGGCTATTAAAGAATGCTTTGACCTTAGTTACTCCAACGCAGACAAAACAAGCGGCTTGATGTGAAACAAGCACTGACCATACTGACAGAAAGAAAGGCTCTCTATTTCTCTTAATATGCACCACTCATTTGTCTTTTATTTCTAGCTGTATCACAACAGGTCCAGTGCAAACTTTAAGAGTGTATGTAAAGGAGAGGATGAGATAACAGAAGAGACTGTTGTACTGGATTAAAGCCAAGTGAAGGTTCAGCACTTCATTCATTTAGCTTCAGAAGAGGCTCTTAAAAAAGTTTCGCAAAAGAAAAACAAGCTGGCATCTAGTCATTGTCTGACTCTACCTTCAGGAACAACTCAGGAAACAGAGTTGATCTTATTTAATGACAGACGTGTTTTCACAGCTACTCCATGCAGCCTGCATTATTGATGGGCTTAGGCTAATCCGCAGTGAATACGTCTGCAGCTACATCATGACAAATTCCATGTTATTGAGGTGATTTATGCACATGAGCTGCTACAACGTGGAGCCTCTGTGCTTGGTTGCTCTGGTGCATATGTTCCAAAGGCTGTCTGAAACAGTTGGGGAAGGTACAGGGATAGACATCAAATTTAATCTCATGACGTTCATCAGTACCTTTGGAATGGCATATTTCGTACAATTTCTACTTGAAAAGTGCACAAAAGGTTCTCATTCACCAGTTAGCCTTTATCGCTACCATCACACATGGGATAAGCACAAACAATTGATATGATGATTGATTGTTTCCTGAGGAATTTTGTAGATTGTGTGGAATTTTGCCAAAGTACCATCAAGTTTGCTGGTTAGAGAAAAAAAGGATTGCAACAAAGCCTGTTTTTTTTTTTTTCATGGAACATTACTCTATACAATGGCATTGAAACAAATGTCTTCTGGTCTCATTTATAAAAAGGTTGCACATGTACAAAACAGGGCCTGAAAGTGGCGCAATCCACATTTGTATGCCAACATTGTGATTTATGAATAAGAACTTGGCAGAAGCCAAGCATACCTCCCTGGGAAAATCTATTCTAGGGTGCTGGAGAGAAGGGTACGACCGTTAGTCGAACCTTGGCTACAGGAGGCGCAACGTGGTTTTTGTCCCGGTCGTGGGACACTGGACCAGCTCTACACCCTTGCAAGGGTACTGGAGGGTACTTAGGAGTTTGTCCAACCGGTCTACATGTGCTTTGTGGACTTGGAAAAGGCATTCAACCGTGTCCCTTGCGGTGTCCTGTGGGGTGTGCTCCGGGAGTACGGGATTGGTGGCGCGCTATTACGTGCCATTCGGTCCTTGTACAACTGGAGCAGCAGCCTGGTTCGCATTGCCAGCAGTAAGGTCAGCCTGTTTCCAGTGAACGTTGGCCTCCGTCAAAGCTGCCCTTTGTCACCGATTCGGTTCATAATTTTCATGGACCGAATTTCTAGCCGCAGCCAAGGCGTCGAGTAAGTCCGGTTCGGTGGCCTTAGGATCTCGTCTCTGCTATTTGCAGACGATGTGGTCCTGATGGCCTCATCGGGCTGGACCTTCAGCGTTTACTGGGACGGTTTGCATCTGAGTGTGAAGCTTCTGGGATGAAACTCAGCACTTCCAAATCCGAGGCCATGGTTCTCAGTCGGACAAGGGTGGATTGCTCCAGGTGGAGGAGTTCAAGTATCTCGACATCTTGTTCACGAGTGAGGGAAGGTTAGAGCGTGAGGTCGATAGGCGGATCGGCGCAGCATCTACAGTAATGCGGTCGCTGTACCGGACCGTCGTGATGAAGAAAGAGCTGAGCCGGAAGGCAAAGCTCTCAATTTACCGGCCGATCCATGTTCCCATCCTCACCTATGATCATGAGCTTTGGGTTGTGACCGAAAGAACGAAATCGCAGATACAAGCGGCTGAAATGAGTTTCCTCTGTAGGGTGGCTGGACTCACCCTAAGAGATAGGGTGAGGAGCTCGGGGAGGGAGGGAGTCAGAGTAGAGCCACTGCTCCTTCACATCGAGAGAAGCCAGTTGAGGTGACTCGGGCATCTAGTCCGGATGCCTCCCAGAAGCCTCCCTAGTGAGGTGTTCCGGGCATGCCCAGCCAGGGGAAGGCCCCGGGGCAGACTTAGGACACGCTGTAGAGATTATGTCTCACAGCTGGCCTGGGAATGCCTTGGTGTCCCCTCCCGGTGGAACTGGAGGAGGTTGCTAGGGACCGGGAGGTCTGGGCTTCCCTACTGAGACTGCTGCCTCCGCGACCCGGACCCGTATAAGCGGAGGAAAATGGATGGATGGACTTGGCAGGAGAATGTGCATACCTACGTACAAACTCTAGAACTGGCCTACGCACATTTTGGATGCAGTGAGAACTGGAGACTCAAAAAGAGACATGATGAAATTAAGCCAGGTGACTCACACACATTTAATTCCACTTCGTACCAAACCTAAATTATTTATCTACTTCATCGCAAAACTAGTCACGTTACTTGTGCTTTTATAAAGTCAATCAACCATGTTTAGTTGTAGCAACAGTCCACATCGTTCATGATTTTTCAAATATATATTTATTAATAAATCATGTTGTTTCGTGGTTGAATATAAACATAATATTATTTATATTATATTTATATATTTTATGTTTTTTGATAATGCTGCTTTTGGTCTGTACTGTATATTTGGTAGCGTAAAGCGTAAAGGTGACTATAGGGGTGCTATTTCATGCCTAGAGGTCTCTAACAATGTTAAAAAACATATTTAGGAAGTCGTAAACAGGTATTCTATGCTCTAACTATATTTCTATTTATTATATATTAATATATATTCATATTTGATTTATAAATAAGGAACCCTACTTTGCGGAAATTCACTTCTCACGGTCAGATCTGGAAACGAGGGATTACTGCACAGCCCTTTTCATACAAGTGCACGCTTATCGTTCTGTAACTATTCCACTCCTGTTTCAATTTTAAAAGATACACCCCAATTCATATGTTGGTGTATATACACATGTTTTTATACAGTAAGTCAGAATTTTGTGTACACGATGTTTTACTTCTGTGCGTACACACGGTTTTAGTAGCAATCCATTCTTGACCTTCTGAAAGCAAAGATTAGTCACTTAGCTGGTTGCTCATTTTCCGTGTGGTTGACAAAATAAAATGTCAAACGTCAAATGCCCAACTTAAACCTGCATTGAGAATAAAGAGTATGTTAACATCAATCAGATATGATTCATGTTTAAAGCAAGTTATGTCCAATCTTGTACTTTTAAGATCCAAGTGTCATTTACTTGGAAGTGAGAGTACATTGGTGGAGCTCTAGCAGGACTTCCAGGTGAGTGAGAGAGCATTCGGCGAATCCGGTGTCTTCCACTGCTGAGAAAGGCTGGTCATCTCGTCCAATGAATTCAATTATTTTTCAGGCTATTAGCTTAGCCTTCTGACTGTCACACACAACTTGGTGACACAACCAAATGAATAAAAACTCAGCTAATACATAATCCAACAACTCCAAAGCACTTGTGACAAGTTGTGACCTGCACATTCACCATTCCATAAAATAACGTAACATTAGGATTTTTTTTTCATGTTATGATCTTGTTGAGCCACTGATTGAGCCAGTGATTGCATTATTTGCAGTTTCCATTGTTTTTGTTGGTTTCCTAAGAAAATAGTTATGGTCTTGTGACATGAGTTACAGAATTAGCCACAGTAGACTGCATTAAGAACTGCATTTTATTTATTTAGAAATCATTCGGTTACTTTTTGTTATTTTAAATACATACGCTCCACTTTCATCATGTTCTATTATATTGTTTAAAATGACTGTTCAACAGAAAAGTTTTTTCTCTTCTTTTCAATACAAATATTTCAAAATAACATCTTAGAGCTGTAATTATAATACCACGAAACAGTGAAACCGTGATATTTTTGCCTAAATTTATCATATCGTCAGAATCTCATCCGGCCCATGCCTAGCCAACATTTTCTTACAGCTATTACTGTGTGTACTATTCAAGTAATGACTAAATCTTATGTAAGACTACAGTACTTGTTGAAAGTCACCATAAAGCAGTGGCGAAACAGGTGCGAGCAGCACTCCGTCACAGTGTCGTGAAACACTTCCTGTCTCCAAAATAAAACACTTCTGTCAATCCAGCAATACGTGACAATATGCTGAAAAAATACCTTATAAAAATCCACAGTGAGCAGTGGGGGGGGGTCGTACATTATAGCAATGTAATTTATCTTTTTTATGATGTATTGTGTAAAACTAATTTATCAAATTAAAACCACAAAATGAATGCCGACCCACCATCTACCACTTCAAGTTCCAACCAAGTTTTTCTAAAGAGATTATTACATGGCTGTTTGACGTGTGTGGTAAAAGGCAGTGCGCTAGCATGAATTAACTTGAGACAAATGTCCACATTAGCACTCAAAAAGTCATCAAAACTTACCTTTATGCATTCCCACATAGTATCAGCATTTGAGACCAAATATGAGGTAAAAGAAAAATTTTTAAAATACAGTAGTAGTCTATCTGTGCGGCATTAGATAAAGTTAGCACACGCACAATTGGACATGCGTCAAGTGAGACGGATGTAACAGAGAGAATCCAGCCACTTTTCAAAATAAAACATAAAAAAAATGAAATAATGGAAATTATTTTTTCTTTCTGTGCGGCCCAGTACCAAATGACCCACGGCCTGGTACCAGGCCGCGGCCTGGGGGTTGGGGACCACTGATTTAAAACATATGATTCATTTTTGTGTATTTTTCCCTAAGGGAGCTGAGCGGCAGGAGGAAAGGCAGTGATGTCGGGGGTTCAAAGTTGAGTTTTAGCTTGGAATGGGTGAGTGCGGAACCAGCAGCCTGGGTTTTTGTATTTTTATTAGGAAACACTGTGACTGTTGTGAGATAATTCAAACCTGCAATAAAAGCCTGTTGTTCCAGAAATCAAGTCTGGTATTTGGATGTCTCATTTAACATTACAGTAACATTACAGTACTGACACCTAGTTGTAATGGCCACATCAATCCATCGCTGAGTTGAGAGATGGCCATAAGTGCGTCACTATTCAGTCTCAGCTGGAAGAAAACTGTCTATCATCAGGTGAATACATACGGTATGAACATTTTCAGGCTATATCCATGTATAATCACCCAGAGGTGGAAAGAGTGACGTCACACGTCAACCTGGGATCCTGCGAGCTGGCGTTTAGACCATGGGGTCAGAACTTTTCACAAACTACTTAATGAACTAAAGTTTTGACTTTCCCTTTTGACTGGACTACCTTTTGCCCATGGAGTACTGGACAGAAGGATCTACGCCAGGTGGATCGCACCAGTGGATGCGCGTTCGTGAGTGGGCGGCTTTCACTCCAATGCTTGAACTGTACACTGCCTTTCCTTATTTTTGGGGACAATTGGGGGGGGAATAGAGTGGGAGTTTTGTGGGTCATACGGGATGTTGAAGTTTTATGGTTGATTGTTTTTGTTGACGGGTTTAAGGGAGTGCAAAGCGTTGAAAAGGTTTAGTTCGGGGGGAGCGAGGGTCTTATGCGGGATTGATTTGGGGCAATTGAACAGCCGTATTGGAGGTAATTGAGTATTTTCGTTGCTGTTCTTTTCTTCCAGCTCATATCTAGTCCTCCCGCGACCTCAATTATTTGCTTTGTAGCTTCGACACCGCTAAAAGGAAGTACGATTGTTAGATAGTCACCAGTGCAGAACACGACATTGCTTCACATCTTTGAATGTGTCTTCTGACTGCCTTATAGAGGCATATGTATTTTAGTTCATTTTGCCATTTATATGCTTGAAAATATTTAATAAAATTTGCTACAATGTGCATATTTTTAAACTAATAGGTTGTATTCAACCAAGAAACATGATTATTTATTCATTAATATATATTTTTCAAATACCATGATAGGGTGAAGCCACAAAATTCGAAATACAACGTGGCAAGGAACAACTGTAATACGTATACTGTACTGTGAAGGTGTTGGCGTGCCTCATCACGCGACTGTACAACACTGACTCCACTGTCACATCTGTGCTGTGATGCTAACATTGTCTGGCATGTGCATTTGCCCTCTCGTGTGTTTTCACAGAGAACTCCATATTTCTTAAAATAGGTGCAGACTGCCCCTTCATTTAAATGGGGTGAGCTGATGTTCACATGCTTAGAATATGTACTTGACTAGGAACACCTTTGTTTTTTTGTAGGTCTTCCCTAAAATCAGAGTGGTGCATTATTCATAAGCAAGTGTGTCACACTCTTTACGTATAGCGCATGAATAATGTCCACAACCTGCGGCTCACTCCTCTCCATAATTTGATGGCAGGGGTGATGTAGCAGCATTGATGTGGCGACCCTTAGGGAAGCGAAGAATGTTTCAGTCACGCAAGCTGGGGTCATGCAGCTTTATTTGCGCTAACCCCTAACCCTTGCTCTCGTCCAAATTCATAGCTCATTGTCCAAACTACTCTCATCACTGAATAGGACAACTGAGGACCCAAAGTATCTTGACTCCTTACCCAACAGTATAAATTAAATGTAGGATTCTTTAGCTCAAGGTTCTTGCTTGAATGGACTAGTTAGTTTGATGAAGCCCTTTTAGCAGTTTCAGCAGTAAATGGCATGCAAAAAAAATAGGACTTATTCCCTTGTGCTACACAAAAGCTGAGAGTGCATGAATTGGTAAAATAGGGCGGGCAAATGCATTCGAAGCTTGTTCTTTTTTTTTTGTTTGTTTTGTTTTTCTTAACGGTTGTTTTTGGATGCCGCACTTAATACAGCAAGCCTTGAATAGGACAATTTGTTTTCAGACCCTGTACAAACAAATTGTTACATTGTTTATTACCACTGGAAAGTGCAAAGGGTTGTTTATCGGTTTCCTCTTCCTAAGCACTCTCGAGTTGTCATTGAGCAAGGCACAGAACTCATAACTGTGCCTGCTGTGTTGACCCATTTCTGACATTTCTCCTTTGGCAGCTTTTGTGTGGATTGGTTATTTGTGCTGTGATACATGCAGCATAATGATACAGTAGTCTACTACAGTAGTGGAATAAGAAAATCCTCCCATCCATCCATCCATCCATTTTCTATGCCGCTTCTCCTCATTAGGGTCGCGGGGGTATGCTGGAGCCTATCCCAGCTGACTTCGGGCGACGGGGAGGGGGACACCTTGGACTGGTCGCCAGCCAATCGCAGGGCATATATAGACAAACAACCATTCATACCTATGGACAATTTAGAGTCACTAATTAACCTAACATGCATGTTTTTGGAATGTGGGAGGAAGCCGGAGTACCCAGAGAAAACCCACGCACGGGGAGAACATGCAAACTCCACACAGAAATGCCCAAGGTAGAATCGAACCCAGGTCTTCCCGATCTCCAGACTGTGACTGTGTGGCCAACATGCTAAACACTAGACCACCGTGCGGCCCAGAAAATCCTCCCATTGGGATTAATTTATATAGCATAACAATATACATACACACACACACACACACACACACACACACACATATATATACTGTACATATATATAATTTATTTAAATCACACAATCACGCAAAGTGCAAATCAAGCATTAATAAAAGAAACAAGTGGTTAGCATGTTGGTCACACAGTCAGGAGATCGGGAAGATCTGGGTTTGAATCTACGCTTGGGCATCTCTCTATGGAGTTTGCATGTTCTCCCCGTGCGTGCGTGGGTTCTCTCCAGGTACTCCGGTTTCCTCCCACATTCCAAAAACATGCATGTTAGGTTAATTGGTGACTCTAAATTGTCCATAGGTATGAATGTGAGTGTGAAAGGTTGTTTGTTTCTCTATATGTGCCCTGTGATTGGCTGGCGACCAGTACAGGATGTTCCTTGCCTCTCACCCGAAGTCAGCTGGGATAGGCTCCAGCATACCCCCGTGACCCTAATGAGGATAAGCGGCATAGAAAAAGAATGGATGTTACAGTTGAGATTTCAATAATAAGATAAAATATTTGTACCAATTTCATCAGGGCTTTTTTTCTACATCTATTCTACACATTTCTATCTGCAGAAGGGAGCAAAGTCCTTTAAGCAGCTGGGTTGAGTCCTTGTCACAATAATAACTGACACCAATTCCCTATGGTTGGCTTTGTACATGTAACCTCATCTGCATCCATCAGCCCGCAAACGGTGAAGAAATGGATTGGGTTTCGACTGAGGGTTACGTAGCAATGGTGCATCCATCAAGGCTAAAACAACAACGTCTTCAAGGCAGGGAGCATATGGCTGAGTGAAGGTGATGGCTACTGTTCCTGTTGCCTCCAGTTATGCATCACAGTAACATAACTAGAGACTTCCACTTACAGTCAGCAACAATATATTAGCCTCAGGAAGAGCAGTAGCTGCCTTTTTACTACCGCTGCATGGGATTACTAACATAAAGCCAGTGGACTTTCATGGCCACATGCAGCGTTCTTGACAGGGGAAGTTCAGCTGAATTCGGCAAAAGTTTTCATGTAGGTAAACACTCACGCGCACATGCACACACACACACACACACACACACCACACCTTGACTTGTCCTCAGCTGTTTTATCCACTTAAAATGTGTCACCTCAGCAAGCACAGCAATGCTGCAGCATTTTTTGATATTCAGTCGTCCCTTGCCAATTTGCGCTTTGAATTTCGTGGTTTCACTCTATCACCATTTTTCAAAAATATGAATTAATAAATCATGCTATTTTGTGGTTTATTATTAGGTCAAAAATGATGCATATTTAAGCAAATGTTACATATTTTTTGGCTAATTCAAGCATTTTCAAGCATAAAATTGGCTAAATTAACTCAAAGACAAATGTAAGGCATTCAAAACACACCGTGACAACAGACTTTTATTGCAGGTTTGAATTATCATAAAAACCCAGAATAAAAACAATGGCTACTTTTGCGGCTGTTACCCACGCAAAGCCGAGACTCAACTCTGAACCCACAACATCACTTCCTGTCTGGCTCTATTTCAGGTCCCGTCGGGAAAACATTTATAATAACTACGGGTGTCACAAGATCTCGCAATATTAAAATGTGACAAGATTTTCGTGGTCTCTAGGCACTAGGATGATAATAAATGAATTAATTAATCACACAATAAATTAAAATAAAAAAGATAATTTTGCTGGTCTCAAAACAATGTGCACATGCAGGGTTTCCGCTTCATGTAACTGATCGTGGCGGCCCGCCACTAAAAAATAAAATCCGCCACACCTTAAAAATTAGGGATTTTTTTTTTTTACTTGAAAACAATTTTAATTAATATACTGTAAGAAAGACTATATGTATACAGATATAGATAGATACATAGCTATCTATTATTTACGCACATATTGACCACAATTAGTTTGAAAACAATTTAAAATGTCATTAAAATGTTTCACTGCGCTTTTGATAAGCATGCACCGTGTCTTGCTGGCACTTGCGTATGTCTGACCAGATACTAAACACACATCCACACAGAAACGACGTTCTGGGTGTGCTGAAATGTTTTGGTTTTTTTTTTAACTCCAGAGTGATTCCAGAGTGGGAAAATCTAGAACGCTGGCTTGTCGTTTTCATATAAAACAGGCAAACCGCTGCTTTTCAGAAATGATGACTTCACCCATCTGTCGGCCACCCCGTCGCTGTCACGTGACCAGAAGTAAGCTTTGACGACAAGGAAACATAATATCAGAATATTTCGACGGACATGACTCACCCCATTCGACATTCTCCTTATATTTCGTTGTCTTTTTCTCCAAAATCTCCAAAAGTCACCTGAAATGGTTTTCACTTTGCAGGTGTGCCTTGTCAGGGTTACTTAGTGGAATTTCTTGCCTGATTAATGGGGTTGGGACCATCAGTTGTGTTGTGTGTGTCCAAACTTTTGGCCTGTAATGTAGGTGTGCAAATAAAGCAGGAATATGAAACATGTAAAAACATAACTGTAAAAAAAAAAAAGATAACTGTACAATTTTAACTTCATGAAAAATTGCGGCAAATAGTGGCTTGCATTCATTGAAACATATGCCAGTGATAACCGTCGGGATGCTTGGACGCTACATGATTTTTAGACAGCAATGCAAAATTAACTTAACGTTTCACTCACGTGGAGTCATTTGGCCCCATAACCAAGCTTCTTGCTTTGCGGCTGGTGTGTGTTAGAAGCAAAACAGAAGGCGTTCCAGGCGCTTCCCACCCTAATTAATGTGCAAGATGGCAGCAGACAGGAAAGGTAACCATTGTTATTGGAATTAGCAGAAATTTTATGTGTTTTTGCCACACAGCACATCAATAATAATGACTTCCACTGGAAATTATTTTACAGCGCATATCAGAGCGACTCAATAAATCCACGATATTTATGTCAGGTTTGTGTGCAATTTCATCTTCAAGTAGAACAGCCTTGTAAGGATCTCCGCAGGTTCGGAGAGCGCAAAATCAATTCAGTGCCTTGCTCAAGGCTCCCTCAACAGTATTCAGGAAGCAGACGAGCGTCTCCCCAACAACTAGTTGCAATTTCTTTTCCATTTTTCTCCCTGCGGTTCAGAAGCCAAAGTCCTTACGGACTGGGGCTACTCCCGCCCCAAATGGGACCGACCATCATGTTTTTTCATGGGACCTCAGACCCCTCCATGCACCCCGGCATGCAGCATTGAATGTATTCCCAGGCCTCCAGAACCCAATGTATAGAGACATCATCTCACACCTGCATAACACACCAATGTGTTGCAACAACACAACGTTAATGCTTGAGTGCGAGGATTCATCAGCTGAGTGATGCAGTATCCCTAGCGGACCTCAGCAGGCAGCACTGTCAGGGTAAAGCTGAGGTGACATGACAGCCACAAAGCCGACCGTCTCCTTTTTTTTTAAAACCACGCACCACCATTCCACTGCGAAATTACACAAGTTAACATTTTGGGCGGGCCAGCGATGCTGAATTTTAACCACTTAGCCTGGAGATTCACTCTATAATATGACTCCCCGTGTGGTATTACATAAAGGCAGAAAGAGACACTATTAGCAAGCGTTTCTGTCATCCTCCGCAGCCCCCAAAAGAAACATACGAGCAGCTTACTCACGGGTGGAAACAGATCGCTAAATCTTCACGGCGGTTCCTCTTGATACTTGATGTCTGTCTGTCTGCGGTGGTCCGACGGTGGCGTGGAAGGAAGCAGAAGAGATGAAGCAGTAGTACGCTGGCATGTATGTATGTGCTGCAGTGTGCACAAGACTGACGACCTTCTTCTTGTTGCTGTGTCAGGCTTGCCAGACGCAGCAGTACACTAACGCCACCTCGCGAGCTGGAGTTCGCTCTAAAAAGTCCATTGTCGACGTGAGCTCCACACAGAAGGTACTGACGGTATTAAAAGTAAAATGTCTGTCCCATCGCTTACTGAAAATGAGTAGTTCCTTAAATTTAAATTGATGTGTGATTATAATGGATTAGAATTGTTTCTGATCATAAACCAAACACTTTCCTAATTCAAAGGTACAGCAAATAAAACCAAACACAAACATCACTGAGTAATGTTTGTAATTTATTTTCAACACAAAAAGGTATATTGAAGTACATCACACTTGCACAATTCAACATGTCCGAAAAGTAGTGGCAAGAACGAAAGTTTATTTAATCTTACCACTTCTTCATGTCTCAGCAGTTACTATATACTACTATATAGTAACTACTATACACACACAAACACACACACACACACACACACACATATATATATATATATATATATATATATATATATATATACTATAATTGAAAAGAATTTACATTTATATAAAATGCCAGGTTAGCTTTTTTTAATAGTAAAAGAAAAGCATAACATAAAATGTGTAGTAGTAAAGTCGTAGTAGTAGTAGTTTGTAGATAGCTTGTTCAATAATAAAATTAATAAAATAGCAACCAAAAAAATAGCTAAATCAATAATGAAGTCAAAGTTGACAGAAACATGAACAATTAATATAATGTGATAACCAGTAATGATGATAAAGACTTGCTTGTTCGCAGGGTAAAACTAATTTAAGGCCAACAGTTGACGCAAGATTGCGTCAAAAAAGCCTAAAGCACTTTAGGCAATTCTTTAGATGTTTCCAAAACAAATTATAGAATGAACAAATATAACAATGGGAAGTAAAAATGAAATTGTTGAAATTTAAAAAATAAAATGGAATTTATCTTTGCCGTGCAAGTCAGGGTAAGTCCACATTCAAGTGCATTCATGATGAAAACAAAGTCTTCCATTCTTCATTAAAGAATTGTGTCTTAACTTTTACTCTGGTAAAGACATTATTGACAAAACATACAATATCATATACAGTAAAATATACAAATTGCAAGGCTAGAAACACAGAGCAGAAACTAATTTAACCAGCTATGTGATGTAAGAAGTAATTACATTGTGATCTTTAAGCATTAAAGTGAAAACGTCATTCAGAAACTTCATGTCGGACATATTCGCATTATGGGTTTAAACAAGGCATTTTCCGGGACCACTGGTTCCATTTAAAATATACCTATCTTCTTTTTAGTATACAAAATACTCAACATCCTGTTGCGAATGCTTGTAAGGTTCAAACCATAGATGAGTGGATTCACAACTGGAGTAACAAGTAGAAATGTCATCGACATTACATTTTGCAGATGTTGAGACAATGCAGCTGAACCAAATCTCATGTAGAACAGATCCAAAAGCACAGTCACTGTAAATGTGATGAGGCAGATTAAATGTGGCAAGCATGTCTGCATAAACTTCTTCCACATGTCCGTGGACGAAATGCACGTTTTTACCAGATACAGGTAAGACCAACAAATAAACAAAAAATGTCCAAAATAAAGCCCGATATTGAACGCTGTAACGATACCACTGGCAGTGGGCGGGGAGCAGGCCAGATTAGTCACCATCCAGTTGACACAGTAGACCTTGTTTATGTGAGAGCCGCATAACTTTCTTCCTAACAGGACGGCAGTGTTCATAAACATACAAAATAAAGGTATGAACCAGGAGAAAAACACAAAGAGTGAAACCCTCCGCTTGCTCATGAACGAGTGATAAACCAGAGGTCGACATATAGCCACATACCTGTCAAAAGCCATCAGAGCTAGGATGGAAAAATCACAGCAAGATGATGAGTGAATTACATAACCCTGTAGCATGCATCCAGCATAAGAAATGACATGAGATGACAGAAGGTCCACAAGGAATTTGGGGTAAAAGCCAACAGATCCATACACAGCATTGATGCATAAATTACACAAGAATATATACATTGGCTTATGCAGTTTTTTGTCGATAACAATGACAACAATCATGGTGAAATTGCTCAGTAGGATTATAATATACCATAGTAACGTGAGCAGAAAAATGGTCATCCTTTGCACGTATGTAAACTTTAAACCAGAGAGGGTAAACATTGTGACAACAGAAACATTTTCCATCATATAAAACACACATTTAAAAAGGATCATGCTATAAAAAAATTACCCTCAACACCAATATTCTAGTGAGACGCGCATCCTCCTCACAGAGTGAGCATGTGAAGAGACAGCAAGTTGCAGTAAAACCTTTTTCAATGAAACAGAATGACCTTTGGGATTCAAACAGACCAATCACGGGATGTTGACGTGAAAAGACATAACAGATGTTGGCCTCAGTCAAGGTTTGGCTAAACCCAGTCTTACATCATGCTTCTCCGCTGAGAGCCCAAGAGGGACATGGTGGTGCCAGTCAAATAAAAATAATGTTTTATGCTCTAAATCACTGTTGGAAGACAAAAACGATGAAGACAATTCATAAATTGTATGTGGCGCTTGATGAAAATGGTTTTAAAACAAATTAAAACAGCGATTCATGATAGCTGTGATATACGCCATGCTGAGAAGTTATATATTTCAAGAAAAAACTGCATCTTAGCTTTGTGATATAGGTGGAAAAAGTCATCATCGTGTCTACATCGTGATTTGAACATCACTCTCTCACTCTATTGTGGTTTTTCAAAACGTAATTAATTATTGACTGCTGTTTTGTGGTTGACTACGGACTATTATTCATCAAAAAATATTGAAAGACAAGTTATATGTAGTATTCTGGCTACTAGATGTCAGTAATGTTACATTGATGAGACATGACATAAAATGAGATTACCGTCACACTGCATGGAGTCAGCCATGACATATCTGACATGACATAGTGAAAAAAAGTTATCCTCCCATTCGATGTGGAAGTGGTAAGGTTTTGACTTCCTTTTTTTTCCCTTCTTCCTCACTCAGTTTGAAACCCTTAAGTTTTCAATAAATAAATTAGAGGCTATCTAGTTAGCTGGGTAGCATGCTATGTTGAAAGTGGTGCCTGTCTCTTGTGTCCCTGCAGTGATCCCGTAGCCTGCGCATTACAGTTGAGCAATGAGTTGTAAACAAAGAATAATAGGTGCATAACGGTGACTATAGGGGTGTTATTTCATGTGTACATGACCATAATAATGGTGAAAATTGTATTTAGAAAGTCATAAACAGGTTATCTATGCTCTAAGTACAAAAATATTAATATTGAATCTTACTTTGTGGAAATTCACTTATGGCTTTTGGGTCTGGAACCAATTAACCGCAATAAAGGAGGGACAACTGCACAATTAAACAAGAAAACTAACCAAAATAACAAGAAAAATGGAAAAAGCACAATCATTTTACAAGAATAAGATAGAAATATTAGGATAAAGTCATAATATTAATATTAAAAAATTGTAACATTACGACCAAAAAGCATAATGTCGCAATTCTATGAGAAAAAAATACAATTTTCACAATATTAGTAGCAGTTAGCTCATCCAAGGAGTGTCAACATAAACTGGTCCTAATATTTTTATAGTTATTACACAAATTTTTGAGGTCGTTTCGACCTCATACTCAAACATCCATCCATCCATTTTCTATACCGCTTCTCCTCATTAGGGTCGCGGGGGCATGCTGGAGCCTATCCCAGCTGACTTCGGGCGACAGGCGGGTACACCCTGGACTGGTCGCCAGCCAATCGCAGGGCACATATAGACAAACAACCATTCACACTCACATTCACACCTATGGACAATTTAGAGTCACCAATTAACCTCACCTGCATGTTTTTGGAATGTGGGAGGAAGCCGGAGTACCCGGAGAAAACCCACACGCACACGGGGAGAACATGCAAACTCCACACAGAAATGCCCAAGGGAGAACGAACCCAGGTCTTCCAGACTGTTACTGTGTTGGCCAACGTGCTAACCACTAGACCACCGTGCGGCCCAATACTCAAATCATAATCATACTCAAACAATGTTGTTGAATTTCATTCGACCTTTTAGTATAATGCAACACAGCACTACAGTTCTAAATAAAACACATAAAACTGCATACATTTTTTTGTAAAGGCAGGATTTTCAATACTGCGATTGGCTGGCGACCAGTCCAGGGTGTACCCCGCCTGTCACCCAAAGTCAGCTGGGATAGGCTCCAGCATACAAAATGGATGGATGGAAGGATTTTCATTTGTACAGCTCATGTAAGAAGAGCTGGGGTTACATTCCGGCAAAAATTTGCGCATGACTGAATCGAAGAGTTTGCATGTTCTCCCCCGTCCGTGTGTGGGTTTTCTCCGGGTACTCCGGTTTCCCTCACACATTCCAAAAACATGCATATTAGATGACTCTAAATTGTCCATAGGTATGAATGTGAGTGTGAATGGTTGTTTGTCTATATGTGCCCTGCGGTTGGCTGGCGAGCAGTCCAGGGTGTACCCCGCCTCTTGCCCAAAGTCAGCTGGGATGGGCTCCAGCATACCCCCGCGTCCCTAATTAGGATAAGCGACATAGAAAATGGATGGATGGACTGAATCGAAGCAGAAAAAGACAGAACAGTGTCATATAAATCGAAGATACCAACAAAATGTATTCTACATTAATCATTTTATAGTAAGTTAACCTCATGGGCTGAGAAGACACGACAAGACAAACCGTGATGCAACTGTGATATTTAGTTTATTTAAACCGGTCTCTGGATGAAAATATAAAATCAAGCATTGCATATACTGTGCTCTACAAAATGGATGGTCAACAGGTCATTATCTTTGTTCTCCCTTGAGAACAATTAATAGCACAGGAGTCTCAGGGGCCACCCGGGATAACAAACATGTTTTGCTGTCTGTAGCAAATTGTTGAGACGACTGAGCAACAAACTTCGACAAATAATAAACAGTTGTGGTTTGGAAATACAGAGATAATTGGCCTTTAGTTGACTGGGCTCCTGGGATGCATGTACTCACAAATTGTATCTAGGTATTGCCTTTGACACACATTAAGTGCGTAAGTTTATTTTATATAAGAGTCGGTGTGATAAGTGGTGTTGCTGTCTTTGCTTTCTGCTACAGTGCGCAACTTTTGGCAGTTTCATTCTCCCATGAAGGTATTTTGATGCTGTGCGATTTCATCTTTTGAATTACAAATCTCCTTCAGCTTCACATCCATCAATTTGTGGAAACTCTGAACCAGTGGTTTGCCAAGGGTGACGCTGGTTTTCTTTTGTCATGGTCATACAAAGACTAAAATAATAATTGTCATTCAGTTAACACTGCACCCTTACTGTCTGTTTGTCGCATCACACAACAGATAATGCAAACATCTGTTGCAATGCATTTCATAGTGGTCTGAACCTCGTGGACCTCATAATGTCCATTCTTTTCTGAATGGACGTTATGAGCAAAACAGCAGTTTTAGTTTTAACCTCTGGTATTAAAAAAAAACATGTAACATCATTCATAAATACAGCAGCAGGGTTGCCAGGTTTATTTCAATTTCAATTCCATTATTGATACTGCTTCCTGAACAATTAATGCTACAAGTAATTTACACTGTGCATTAATTAATTCTCACAGAAGCAACCGCCAGTTTGGAGTCTATGGTTATGACGCGTTCAATGATAGCTAGCGTTACTAGGTAAACTTTGCCACATCGCTATCATTATTATGTTACGTCTTACGTACTCAAAGGAGGAATAGGCGGGATATAATGTGTCTAGTCGTATGTTCGAATGTTGGTGCCCTCTAGGCAGCTGGAAGAGTAAAACTTCCAACAATAAATAAGAGTTTGAATCTATCAGGCCTAAAAAAATGAATATTTGAAAATGCGTTTATATTGCTTATTTCATTTTTTATGGCGTAATTCCACATACAAATGGGTGAATCCACAGTAATCCCGATCCATTAGTCTGTGATCGATTGCGTTTGTCTCCGCCCACATACCTGGGGAACACGCGGTAGCTTCTATTGCTGCCAGGTACGCTATGAATTTGGGCTTGTTATTTTCGTAAAGTAGCTTCTAAATTCCCAAGTTCCCTGTTGTTTTGGGCTTGTTTTGAGAGAGGTAGTCGCTTGTTTCTCTCAGAGAACACTGGCTCTGGAGTTCACAGTTGGAAACACCACGACGTCATCTGTGTGATCATCTCTCTTCCCCATTCCAGTATGTTGTCATTGTTAAAGGACGGTAAAATGACTATAATATGAAGAGTGTGAGGAAGGTATTTGAGTTGCATTTTGAGAGAAATGAGATTGATATTGAGGAGCTTTGTACCACTTTTTGGCTCGGCCTCTGCTCATTTAAAGTATATTGAATGTGTGCTGATCAAGCAGTGCTTCTCAAATAGTGGGGCGCGGTGAACTGTCAGGGTGGGCGTGAGAGGCAGGGAGGACCTTCAATATTAGTGCAGACCTACCAACATGTATGAATTTGTCGTACTCAGCACGCAATTTCACTTGTATACGCTTGGGGGGGGGGGGGGGGGTGCACGACTGCCTTATGTGTACATTTGTGCTATATTTCCAGTGTTGCATATACAATGTTTTATGCATGTTATGTGCTTGAATATGTTCATTATTTTGGAAGACTTTGAGTTTTTTGTCCGCTCTAAAGCTATCCATCCATCTGTTTTCTTTGCCGGTTATCCTGTCCAGGGTCGCGGGTATGCTGGAGGTTCTCAGTTCCCAGTGATTCTCATAGATGCATGCATTTGTGGAGACCCACCGTAGATGAATTTGGACTGCCGCAGATAGATTAGTGCTATACTTGTGTGTGTGTGTGTGTGTGTGTGTGTGTGTGTGTGTGTGTGTGTGGATGAGAGGCCAAAGCAAATATGCATTTTAAAAATATCTGTAGTCGTGTGGACATTGTCTCGGTTAAACATATGCATTTAAGTGATCTTTTTATTATTTCATTTAAATTGTTATTTTTATTCATTTTTTTTATTTTCTAAAATGACGATGGAACATGCTGAGCTTTAATTCTTTTTTTTGTACATTAAGGTTAAAAATACATTGAAACAAGATGCTGTTCCTTTAAAGGTTCTCATTGCCAAACATTCCACATCCCAACAAACATGATGAGACCTCCCATCTCACAAGAGCCCCATTGTTTGTTTCCCTCTTTGTATGTGTGTGGTGGTGGATTGCGGAGGGTGGGGGTGATTCCGGCGCGGGGGGGGGGGGGGGGGGGGGGGGGCAATAGGGTCCAACTTACGGGTGTGTGCAGTTGACTTTTTCAGTGAAAAAGTACATGTAAAGGAACTCATTTTTTTATTTTGTATCTTTCCTGTTCAGGTGTGCATTCTCAACTAGTTATGGCTCACCGCCTGTTTGAAGGCAAAGAGCATGCTGCCTGCTATTGGAAGTACAGGGTATCTCCATCGGATCACCTGATAAAGCATGTGATTGACTTTGTGGAAAAACAGGTAAAACAAGAGGGTGCTCTCAAATGTGCCCTTCCTTCTCTCAAACCAAGAATGTTCTTGTTTTCGCTGTACTGTAAATGTGCATTTTAAAGTCCTTCATGTAGTTTGGACGAAAAGTGCAGAATATTAGAAATATAATTTGATTAATGCAGGTGTTTTTATACTATTGTTTTGTTTTGAATAGTTTGCTTACCCCTACGACATATCAAACATTTTGGCAGAAAGGTGGCCCATTAGAGCTTGCAGTGGACGTGGGCTGCGGGTCGGGGCAAGGTACCGTGCAGCTGGCTAAATACTTTGCTTCTGTGGTGGGAACAGACGTTAGCCCTGCCCAGCTGCAGGTGGCTTTGGAGCATGCTAAAGAGCCAAACATTACATATAGGTAAGCATCAGCTTCCTGAGAATTCAGTGTTTCTCATGTATTCATTTATTTGTGGTGGCCCGACACAAATAAATTTGGTCCGCCACAAATAGATTTGGCACTACTGTACCTGTTGGCCCTCATTAATGGATGTGAATGCAGGTTGTCGTTCCAACTCCGTACAGTACACACCTCATACATAACCAGTCTGCCAGAGAATAAGAAGATGTAACAGGAGGGATCAGAGGTGCCTTAGCAACTTAGTTATAGTTAGCATTTATTTAGATCCCACTAGATTCTGTTTTTCCAAACAAAGTGACTAGTGACAAATGTAACTTTTATTGGACTGACTGAACTTATTTTGGAGACTTCTCTCTTGCCTCACGCTCTTCTCAACCCCATTCCTAAAGCACTCAGATGGGGCTCTGTCTTGCTTGTGACAAGACCTGTGTGTGAATATCTTGTTTAGCCTAAAACACAAAGATAATTGGTCTGCTTTCATGGATGACTAAGGAAATAAAAAAAAAAATCACATTTGATTGGCGGTAATCAGTAATATTTACGTCTTTAAATCAAAATGATTAATCGAATACCAAGTGTACAGTGGTGTGAAAAAGTGTTTGTCCCCTTCCTAATTTCTTTTCATGTTTGTCACACTTAAATGTTTCAGATCATCAAACTAATTTAAATATTAGTCCATGACAACACAACTGAAAACAAAGTTTTTAAATGAAACCTTTTGTTATTAATGGGAAAAAATAAGAAATCAGGGAGGGGGCAAACACTTTTTCACACCACTGTAGTTGTCAGTGAATTGGATAATTGACTCATCAATCAATTCTTGCAGCTCACATCGACACATCACATAAAAAACGGGTTACTGACGAAATGACTACAGAGCTGTTTGTTCAATGTTAAATAAAGTACAGTTTGTAAAATATTTCACTCATCCTTTTGTTATCGTTGCACTTTTAGGCAGTGTGTGGCTGAGGAGCTGCCGTTTGCTGACGGGTCAGTGGACCTGATAACAGCCATGTCTGCTTTCCACTGGTTTGACCGGCAACGCTTTCTTCAGGAAGTCCACAGAGTCCTGAAGCCTCACGGCTGCTTAGCTCTGCTCAACTACACAATTGAAATGGAGCTCAGCTACCGCGATTGCTGCTTGCAGTCACTCAACCAAGTGTGCCATGAGGTGTTTGTTTAACGTATTTAAAGCTATAAACGGAAAGAAATCATTAACAATTTCCAGTTACAGATGCTCTGTAATCGTGAACTCACCAGTACCACTTACCGTACATTATTTCACCCATGATGACGAAAATTCAAGTAAAAAAAAAAAAAAAAGGGTCTATGGTTTCTTTTTTGTGATCTTCAGTTTTATGCAGCCTTGCAGCCTTACCGCAGTCCTCACCTTGGTGCCAGTTCTATTGAGTTGTACCGAGAGGCCTACGCATCTATTCCTTATGCTAACAAAGAGTGGTAAGTGACAATAACGTCATTTTTTTTCCCCTAATTTTTTATTTTATGAAATACAGTTGTCCCTCGTCTCTCACTGTTTTTCAGAATATCTTAATCAGTAAATCGTGCTGTTTTGTGGTTGAATACGGACTACAGTCATCCCTCATTCATTGTGGTTAATTGGTTCCCGACCCGACCACGATAGTGAATTTTCGCGAAGTAGGATATAATAGTAAGAAACTGAAAATTTTTAGTGTTAGAGCATAACTTTCTAAAAAAAATCACCATTATTAGAGCTCTGACATGAAATAAAATCCCAATAAATCTCCTTTACACTCCCATTCTTTGTTTACGCCACATTGTAGGGACACAAGATGGCCGCCAGTCATAGCATATAGCAAGCTAGCGAGCTAACTAGTTAGCCTCCAGTTTAATTGTTGTAAACTTGAGAAAGGATGTCAGGAAGAAAGACAAAGTAAGAAGCCAAAAACCTATCACTTCTACACAGCTTTTTTTCCCTCTTATCATGTCGGACATGCCATGGATGTGTGCATGACTAGAACAGACTGGAATAGACTTCAGAAACTTTCATGAACTCGTTCAATGTCCCCGCCACTTTTCCACTTGTACTGTTGTTTTTTTTCTTTGTGCATGTGTACCCTATGTTGTTTTATAATTATTGTACCCACGACAGGCATGAATGTGTGTGGGTGAGAAGACCCATGCCCCTGTGCAGCTACATTGGCTTGGTAGAGTCTTTCTCGAGCTACCAGGCTATGCTCAGAGATGATCCCCAGAAGGCCATGAAACTCTCACATGACATCTGTCAAAGGTACGTAACGTGCTTGCTTTTCACCTGTCGTGTTGCATAAGACTCAATTATACTGTAGGGCTGCAACTAACGATTATTTTTGATTAATCTGAAACTTGTTTTGATTAAATCGAGTAATCGGTTAGGCCCTAGACCAGGGGAGTCCAAATTTTTCCAGTGAGTGCCACATACTCAAAAACGAAAGGATGCAAGGGATAATTTGATATTTTGTAAACCAACACGTTGATATGCTAAGAAGTTATATATACTGTATGTTTTAAGACAAAACTGTATCTCCGCTTTGTGATATATTGGTGAAAAAGCATATTAATAGTATGATCTTAGCCTTTACTCTTTTCTCCCATTTTGCTGTTTGTTTGTTTTTTTTAATTTTCCAAATATTTCAACTTTTGTCTTAATCTTTGTACATTTTATTTTTGTAACATTATAACTCTATTCCCATAATGTGTTGACTTTATTCCCATAATATAACTTTTCCTCTTCCCTTTCATTTCGTCTTGTTTTTTACTTATATTACAACTTTTTAAAAAGTACATCTTTTTTCTTTACTATTTCAACTGTACTCATAATATTACGAGTTTATTCTCGTAAAATTGCACCTTTTTTCTTGTTAAAATGTGTGTACTTAAAAAAATATATATTTTGGCTTTATTCTCATAAAATTTGTTGTTTTTTTCAGATTTTTTTTCCAAGCTGTTTAAACTTTCATCTTGTAAATTTTCTTCTATTAATTCGAATTTTATTCCCATGATATTTTCACTTTATTTTCACATTATTATTTATTTAACATTATAACTATATTTTCACCAACCAAATTTTCGAAAATGTATTCTTTAATTCTTTGTTTTGTTTTTCTCATAAATTATAACATTTAAAAAAATTTAAATCTTTTTCTTTTACATTTCAACTTTATGCTACTAAAGTGACATTATTTTTTCTCATAATATTACCAAGTTATTCTAGTAAAATTATAACTTTTTTGTTTGATTACAACTTTTTTCTCTTAATATTTTGACTTTATTCTTGTAAAATTACTGCTTATTTTTTCCTTTTTTTTTCTTGTTAAATTATACTTTTAGAATGTGCAGCAGGCCAATAAAAAAAAAAGTGGCTGTACTTTGGACATCCCTGCCCTAGACGGACCAAATCAAAATGAACACAAATAGTTAATGGTTTGGTCCATAACATATCAGAAAAGAGGCAAAATTGTCGATCACTGTTTTCCAAGGTCAAAGTTGATGTGTGACTAAGGAAATTAAAAACAAAAAATCACATACCAAAACATTTGTTGATTAACTGGATAATCGATTAATCATTGATTAATCAAGTGTTGCAGCTCTATTTAATTAATATGCTTGCTTTTCTCCTACCATGGATCATATTGCATGATAAGTCTGTTACATGAGGTTTCAGTGTAACATGTTGAGACATTTCCCTGTCTTCCTGACCCCAGGTTGATGTCTGTAATGAAGGTGACGTCTGCAGAGACAGAAGTAATGGTGGGTGTGAGGTATTTTTACATATTAGCTGAAAATGATTTGTAGTGAAGCAATTTTTTATTACAATTTTAAAATGTAACGGTGAAGAGTGCATGTGCAACCATTTGAAAAAGTTATTTGATATGTTGTTTTCTGGTCCAAACGGTTCTTTTCTTTTTAAAAATGAAGGCCACACTCGAGTAAGCCATTCACCAATGTTGTCTCTGGAAAATGGCTTCTTTTGAAGTAGTTGAACCAGTTAACATATTTGATTCTACTTCAGGAGCTCGGTAGTAAAATAGTTGTTTTTACTGCTGCCAGCCTAAAAATGTTAGCTGCCGCAAGAGGGCGCCATTGAATCATTGTATTTTTTTGACCGTTGCACACTGTAATTGTCACTGATGTATTAGGTTATGTAGAAATAAATAAAAACAGTGACAAAGAAACTCTGTTGTACACTTCGAACTGTGATTAAATTAAACATGAGTGAGCCACTCAAGTCGAATAACACTGCCAGAGGTATACACGACAAAGACAACAAATTCAAACACACTTTTTCATCAATCGATCAGGGCTTGGGCTCACCTCGAATTTTTATTTTCGGACAGTTTCATGCTGATGACAGCAGGGTCCATTTGAAGCATGCTTGGATGAATTCGGTGTGGAGGAAATTGAAACCCATCAAAGACAATAGGGATGAACTAGAACAGGCATGGTGAGGCAGGGCCCTCTCAGAATGGACTACAATCCATGCTAGTGGTGGCTGATACATGACTACAAATTTTGCTATCGATGGTATGGATGTACAGGGCCAGTATTGAAGAAATCAATACCGATTCAGATACTTTTTACTTTTCAAGATCATTTAATGTGTTCATGGTTCTGCCTTTAATTTGTTGATTTGTTAATTTGTTGACTAAAACACAGGACAAAAAATTGAGGCAAACGCACATGTTTTTATCAACAACTTATTTGTGAACAATTTAGACAGAGGTGTCCAAACCTTCTCCACTGAGGGTCACAGAAAAGTGAAAGGATGCAAGGGCCACTTTGATATTTTCTAATATGCTAAGAAGTTATATATATTTCAAGGGAAAAAATGCATCTCAGCTTTGTGATATACAGTCAAGGAAAAAATGATATTAGGCAACCCTTTCTTCAGTTTACTGATCCATTTTAATGCCTGGCACAACTAAAGGTAAAACAACACAAAATAAAGTTGTAATTTTTTAAAATTAGGTTGGGGGAAAAAGTCCTACTATTATGGGAATAAAGGCGTAATTACGAGAAAAAAAATGTAGCAGAAGAAAGTTGATTGTAAAGGCTGGATCACTCTCGCTTTGGACCTTATTGGCTCGAGTGGAAACTGTCAAGTACGGCAGCACCGCAGTGCACAAAGCCAAGTCCATAAAGGCTTGCTTGGATGTGTTTGGTGTGGAAGAACTTCAGAGCCCCAACCTCAAAGCACTGAGCTCACAGATGATGCATGCGCAGCTATCTAAACAAAACATCCACAGTTTAGCTTTGTTTTATAGGTGACAAAGCAAATTAGTCGATCTCCAAAAGAATTGTATTTTTAGCATATGCTTAGGGCCAATAACAAATGACATGTGGACCGAAAATGGCCAACAGGTCGCACTTTCCTCTTTAAAAAAAACAGCAGAGCACTACTGTTGTATAGAGGATCTTTTGACTAGTGTCTTTGGACTGTCTCTGTTTTAATTCTTGTACAGGGGTGCCCAAAGTGTGGCCCGTGGGCCATTTGTGGTACGGAGGCTGTTTTGTCGGTTCATTCTAAAAATAGAATTTAACACCAAAAAAGGGTAAAATCAGCAGTAATTTTACAGGGATAAAGTCAAAAAGAGTTGTAATCTAACAAGAAAAGTTGTCATTTTATGACAGTAAAAGGATTTTTACACTTTGTTTAAATCCTCGATCCAAATTACACTGTACCAACACGAAGGGGAAAGGTGCAGGCGAGGTTCAGCATGACCAGGGAAAAGGCTATGAATGAGGTCAAGCTAGCATCAGCTGCAAGCCCAATAGTGGAAGCTACGTGGTGGCCCCCTGGTCGCTCTCTGGCCACCCCACTGGCCATCTAGACATTTCAGGTATCGACTTATTACCACCTCTATGTGAGTAACGGTCTCATTTTGGCCGCCCCATTGAAAAATGTCTGGCCCCGCCACTGTGTAAGCGTGATATGTGGACATCAATCAATATGGATGCATATCTCACAATAACAGGCCATTATGTAAGTAATACATCGATGGGTACCGTATCTAATTTTACTCTTATTGCCTGAAAATAACATGAGTTGCTGCCAGTGTTTCACTCCATTTAGTGACATACGTTGCTTCAGTTTTCCACCAGATGTCGCTAACGTTTCAGCACCAAAGCTCCACATCTGTTCGGCACAATTTGAAGGGAATCCTGTAAGGTTTAGCTTAATCCGCCCATCTCTACGTTACATTTGCTGTGTTTGTGTTTGGAGGGCTTTCATTTGAAAGTTGTTTTTTTGTTGTTTTTAACTCATAAAGCGATTTCCAATGAAACTTTGATGTTCAAAGTTTAACGTGCGTCAAATTGCGTCACAAGAACGTCACTGCTAGCAAAAAAATCAACGCCAACAAACGTTTGACGCGTACGTGGCGCAAAACAACCAATTTTACACACATTGTCCTTTTAATTGTCGTCCACGTAGGCTTTAAGTCACGCCTGTCCAACCAACGCGTATAAGCCAAATAAGGAACATCTAACGGTGACACGTGTGGACAAATATTATATAAGGCGAGCATTTGTCAAGGAACAGACTTTCTGTGCGCAAAACTCTGCACGTTCACTTTCAGTTCTCATAGTTGCTCAATCAGGTAAGGAAATCAGTTTTTTAATGTGGTCGAATTCTAAGGTGTCACAATCAAACATGGGACAGAAAAATATACTCTTGAATGTTTTTTCTGTTGAATGTTTTTTCTGTTGCTGGCGTGAAATACATTCGGTTGATTTGACGGTAAATGGCATTTTGTAGTTAATACGACGATACTCATCAAAGTGTTAGCATAACTAAGGCTCTTTGGGATTGATATTGGGATTGATATTTAAAAGATAGTCGTACATAGTTGCAGTAGTGTTGTTTTCAGTGGGGTATAAATGTCAAATGATTGTACGTGAAGAAATTTTTATTTTTTGTTACGCTTTATATGCGACTTTGGCCTTGATGTGTTGGCGTGTATGGCTGATTAAGCCTTGAAGTGATGGAACGCTAGGAGGCGGTGTTGGTTCGAGCCTACACCGGTAGACGTGCAGTATTGCCGATACATTAATTCAATAAGTGAGATTTAGCCTTTAGCTTGTAGTTCATGATTATAATCAGAATAAAAGGGTACAAATTATAGACAAAAAATGTTTATCAACAAAGCTATTTGTGAACAAGTTAGTGTGTACATGTAACAGTGTAACAGTATCAAAAAAAGTTATTTGTAAATTAACATGTACATGCAACAATAACAATCAAAATAATAATTACAAAATGTTATTTGTGATTTTTTTCTTTAATTTGTTGTTTATGACAATCTGAATAAAAATATGGACAAATATTTTAGGGCAATGTAACAATCAAAAATAATAATAAAAAAAATGAATTTGATTTCTTTAATTTGTTGATGATAATCTGAATTTAAAAAGTGGAAATATGGCAAATATTTTATGGAAACAAAATGTTAGCCACAAACTTGTTTTTGTGAACAATTTAATCGTTTATAAGTACACAACTTTAAACAAAATAAAAATTTTAATTTAAATAAGTACAGTGGTCCCTCGTTTTGTAGCGGTTAATTGTTTGCAGACCCTACTGTGATTAATGAATAATGTCGAATTCAATGTTAATAAATTAATAATTTCATAGTAGAAAACATGTTTATGACTTTTTAAATATGATTTTTAATATCAGAGCCCTGTAGACATGAAATAGCACGCCTATAGTCACCTTTACACTTTTCACATTAATTGTTTACAACATAGCTCAACTCCTATGCTGCGGAGACTCGAGACGGCCGCTAGATGGAAAGCTAGTGAGCTAACAAGTTAGCCGCAGCCAAAAACGTAACCACTTCCACACGGAATGGGAGAACTTGTTTTTTTTCCACTCATGTCAGACATGCCATGGCTGACTTCCTGACTTCACGCTGGGTTGATGTACTTGTAATATAATGTCTTATCAATGTTTGGTGTCTTTACTGCCACCTAGTGACCATACTACATATCACCAAGAAAAATGCAATATAGTGAGGGAGTGAATATCTAACCGCGATATTGCAAGGGATGACTATTGAATTTTATTGCATATTGGTTGGTCAAAATAAAGTCAATAGCGAAAAGTTGTCCCTCGCCATGGTTCGACATCGCTCCCTCAATCATGGTTTTCCAAAAATAAATGATAGCTGTTTATGGTTGACTTTGGCCTATTAGCCAAATGTTGAAAGATGTTGAAAGTGATGTGTAGTATTCTACACTGGTGTTCTTCCCTTTGAGTGCAAGTGGTACATTTTTTTCAAGCCCTTAGGTTTAGAATAATTTGGAAAGGCTAACTAGTTAGCTCGGTAACTTGGTATGATTAACGTATAAGTGGTGGCCGTGTCTTGTGGCCCTGCGTGGATCCCATGAGAGTTGGGCAAGGTGTAAAGATGGCATTTGTGGTGTTACTTTAAAGCCTTCAGGGCTCTAATAATGGTAAAAACCGTATTTAGAAGGAAACAGGTTTTTACTACAAAAACAATTGACCACGATAATAGACTATTGTTAGTCCAAAATAACTAAAAAGAACTTCCAAGTTTGTAAACTTAATAACAATATATAAATACAACAATGTCAACACTGTAAGAATATGAGCGCCACAAAAGTGTGAAACTAAACATAGATAACTGAGAAATAGCAATCACACTAATATTAATGCAACGCTGTCTATTTGGATTGATCGACCCACACGTATAAAACGCTACATTTAGCCTTGAAGTAACATTTTGTACAATATGGTGTGTGTGCCAAGCAAGAAACTTGGAACTTCTCTGTCAATGAAAGCGATAAATGCATGCTTCCCTTCAATCCTGGTTGAAAGGTTGCATTGCTGTTACTGTTAGACTGCCTGCATTGAGTCACCTCTCATACTAACCAGTACTGACATTTTCTTCCCTGTAGAGGACTGTAAAAGCTGCTCCATAAGAAAAACTACCCTTAAATCAGGTGTGTCCAAAGTCTGGCCCAAGGGTCATTTGAGGCCCCTGCAGCGCATTTTTATTGGTCATTTTTTCCTGTTTGCGGCCATCCGTGGAAAAAGTTGGGGTTGATTATGTCAGTGTTGCTAGCCCGACGCATTTTGACAACTTTGGGAAAGTGTTTCCCTGCAATTAGTGCCTCCCATTCATTGATGGACCCTGCCTCGATTAAAGTGCGGTGTTTAGAAAATAACGTGATAAACACGATCACGTCAGTGATGTTTTCATGTGACTCGCAAGTATTAAGGTTAGCCAAACACATGGGCATTTCTGGATGGTGTCAGGGTCTGCTGTATGTGAATGTGAACTGAATGTGTTTAGCTCCTTTAGCAAAGACATGGCCAATCGTAAGTTGAGGGGTCTGACAGCCGAGGATGAGTTCCCGGATCTGAGTCAGCATAAGAACCACATGGCCAAGTTCTTGACTCTGGACTTGTACACCACGTTGAAGGCGAGGTCCACCCGCAGCGGCTTTACCGTTGATGGTGTCATTCAAACCGGGGTGGATAATCCTGGTGCAGTAACCTTCTCCTATTAAGCCCTCACACAGCACTTTGACTTGTATTCAGTGAATTTTATTCCATCCGCTGGCGTGTTGCTTTCTCGATTTCCACGTGCAGGTCACCCTTACATTATGACAGTGGGCTGCGTGGCTGGAGACGAGGAGTCCTATGAGGTCTACAAAGAGCTGTTTGACCTTGTGATTGAGGACAGACACGGAGGATACAAACCCACAGACACGCACAAGACTGACCTCAACCCAGACAACCTCATGGTACAGCAAATTCTGTTGCAGCTAATACTTACATGTGAATCACGGAGACAACAATGCATGTTCTGCATGTTCTGCATGTTCTTAAAGGGGGGTGACGACTTGGACCCCAACTATGTTTTGAGTTCCCGTGTCCGAACAGGCCGCAGCCTGCGCGGCTTCTGCCTGCCGCCACACTGCAGCAGAGGAGAGAGACGCGCTTTAGAGAAGATCTCTATTGAAGGTAAGAGCACATAATGACTGAGATGACTTTTCAGGGCTGTTGACTGAAGTCACCATCCAGTCGTTCTGCGTCACCAGTCTAAGCTCAGTCAAGCTGCCATCCACTAAGAACACGCACACCACACTGGCGTTTGTGGAAAAATGGTTACCGAAATTCCAGTTTGCGGGCGGTACATTTGGTACCTGAGCCATTAGTGGGCTGGCCGGAATTTTTCACCATACAGGTTTTCAGAGCTGGGGTGTCCAAACTTATTCCAGCGGCCATTATGACTAAAAATGTTTTTCTTCAATACAATGTTGCCTCGTTTATCGCGGGCTACATGTTCCCAAAATAGCCCGCAATAAGTGAAATCTGCAAAGTAGCCAACTTTTGTTACTTTTTTTTCCAATTATATATGCTGTAAAACCCCTCACCAGACACTTTATACACTTCTCAGACAGGCGTTAACATTGCCTCACATTTCTTTCTTGTTTAAAGACTCAAAAGTTGAAATTTTGTTAAAATTTTAATGATAAACCTACAATTTGGACACAAAAAACTAATTAACTAGCCATGACCACAACAAGAGGGCATCGAGATTGATTGACAACTGTCTCCAGCCAATCAGTACAAAGAAGGCAATGGGCTGTGCAGAGAATATAGACGCCGCCTGGTGCTAAAGCACAGAACTACAACACTCAAACTTCCAACAATGCAATTCTTCTTAAAGGGCTAGGCTCTGCCTGTAAGCGTTTATATGCTGTAAAAGCACTAAAATTGGCCTAAAAAAATCCACGAAACAGCGAGTTGGTGATGGAGTGAGGGTATGCTTCTAAAGTGACATTTTTACTCATATTGCGGGTTTATTCTCATGAGTTTCTCATTAAATTGACTTTTTCTCGTTATAACACAATTAATATATTCTCTTGAAAAATGGATGTTTTATTATTTCTACAGTTTTTTTAATTTCCAATCTTTTGTAAATTTCTCGCTTTAATTTTGACGTTTGTATGTCATAAAATCCCGACTTTAAAAAATAATGGCTCTTTTAATATTTCAACTTACAATTGACATTTTTCCTCAATGCCTCATTCTCATAAAATTAGGTCTTTTTTTCATTAGATTACAACTTTTTTCTGAACATGTCTATGTTGACTGCATTCTTGTAAAATTAGTGATTCTTCCATATTTGCTAAATTATATTAGTGTGCCATGAGCCAATAAAACAGCCGCAGGCCGCCAATGGCCACACTTTGGACACTTCTGGTTTGGAGAGGGGATTACCGATATCTCATTCCAGTACATTTAAGTAAAATACATCTACTCACCAGAAATGGCATTAGCTTGTTTAACAGTTTTGTTTGGATTCCGAACTGGGGGCCTGCAAGTTGGCCCGGAGAGGCGAATCAGAAGACTGAAAAAAAAGAAACCCAGCCCGATTGTTAATGGTGCCACACTCTTGATTCTGACGGCCCTGGGCGGTTTACATTGATATGGCAACAGAGAAGCTGAAATCTGACAAACTACAGGAAGCACTGCAGCCAAGAAACACACTACGAAATGATAATTGACTAAATTGATGTCATTTAATGCAACAAATGCTTTCAGTGCTTCTGGTAATGGTTAGGCCAGCAGAGGATTTGCTGTCCGGGACTGCACACAGGCCGACCCACTCGATAATTTGGTTGTACTTTACCACAAAAGATGTAGACTGCAGCAAGTGCTTGTGCACGCAACTTTGTTTAAAAAAAAAAAAACTCCCCATGTTTTGATTTTCAGTTCAATTTGTTATTTTTATTTCACATGGGTGAATTAATGATAATTTTATTAAAAAATGTATGTATATGCATTTTTTAAATTACAATTCTGTTCAAATTTATTAGAATGCATTTTATTTAGTTCTTTAAATGTTTTTCAAAATTACAATTTTGTTGAACTTGCATGTCACATAATTTCCCCCCCAAAAGCCATTCTTTATTTTTGGACACGGTTTAAGCACCGGCACCATTTCAAAAGCACGGATTTGGCACCGGTATGGGATAATATGTAAGCGACACCCAAGCTATAAGTGATACAGCATTGTCAAAACTATGCTGTTCATAGTATAGTGAAATTATTTTGATCATAGTGTTTCCCTGCTATTTTAGTATAGTATATGGTTAATATAATACTACTATATGGCACCAGACCACAAAGTAATTTTAAGGATACTTTCGATACAGAACAAGTGACTTATAGGAAGGGAGGTTTGTACCCGAGGAGTCACTGCCACCCTTTAAAGTTGTTTCTCTTGCTGTAGCTCTGGAGTCCCTAACTGGAGACATGACTGGGAAATACTACCCCCTGAAGACTATGTCTGAGGCAGAGCAGCAGCAGCTGATTGACGACCACTTCCTGTTTGACAAGCCGGTGTCTCCTCTGCTGCTGGCCTCCAAGATGGCCCGTGACTGGCCCGATGGCAGGGGCATCTGGTGAGACGCAGCCTTTTGAATTTCGTCAATTCATTCCGAAATGAAAATCCCATTCGCTGCATGTATCCGTTTGAAAGGCACAATGAGAGCAAGACCTTCCTGGTGTGGGTGAACGAGGAGGATCATCTGCGTGTGATCTCCATGCAGCAGGGAGGCAACTTGAAGGAAGTGTTTACCCGCTTCTGCACTGGACTCGCGGAGGTTTGTAGACCGCTTTTTGTTGAAAGAAAATATTGCGGAAACTTGGAATTATGCGATCCTGTTTAGCTGGAAGCCAGGTTCAAGGAGAAAGGCCATGTCTTCATGTGGAACGAGCACCTGGGCTACATTCTGACCTGCCCCTCCAACCTGGGCACCGGCCTGCGTGCAGGCGTGCACGTCAAGCTGCCAAACCTGAGCAAGCATCCTGATTTTGAGGAGATTCTCAAGAGGCTGCGTCTCCAGAAACGTGGAACAGGTACTGGTGACTTTCATCGGTACTCCAATTGATGTTGCTGGCCTGCTTGTTAGTAATTACCGGGTTTGTCCACCAGGTGGGGTGGACACTGATGCTGTGGATGGAGTGTTTGACATTTCCAATGCTGATAGACTGGGCTTCTCTGAGGTGGAGCTGGTGCAGATGGTGGTTGATGGTGTCAAGCTGCTGGTGGAAATGGAAAAGAATTTGGAGAAGGAAGAGCCCATTGATGAGCTGATGCCCAATCAGAAGTAGAACCACTTAGAAATCTCTCACCACATTTCAATTATGGAAAGCTCTTACTACCCCTGTACTGTCCTAGCTCTTCTATAAAGTTGAAATAAAATGTGGCTGGATTGAAGTTTTAACTTTTTATTTTTCACCTAATTGCTGATAAATACACTGCATACCAAGCACCACAGTGAGAGTTGTTAGGTTATATTCATGACAAACACTTTGCAATTAAAAAGCAGATTTATATTGAATTTCTATGCTCTTTTGTGGTTGAATACGGCATGAGGCAAAAATGTGAATATTTAAGCATATTTAATGAAATGCAGCATTCTACACAAGTCACAAGGTCTCAGTAATGTTAATTTGTTGCACGGTGGCCGAGTGGTTAGCATGATGGCCACAGTCAGATTGGGAAGGTCTGGGTTCGAAGCTCCGTTGGACATCTGTGTGGAGTTTGCATGTTTTCTCGGGGTCGTCCGGTTTCCTCCCACATTCCAAAACCGTGAATGCTAGGTTAATTGGTGACTCTTTTGTCAATAGGTGTGAATGTTTTATGTGACCTGCGATTGGCTGACGACCAGTCCAGGGTGTACACCGCCTCTCAGCTAGGATAGGCTCCAGCATGCCACCCTAATGTTTTACACCACTGTATATTAGCATACCATGATGTCCAGTGTATAAGCGGCACGCACTAAGATTTGCACATATATTAACCACACATTATTCTGCACCAGTATTGTATGTGTCTTGTATACTTGTTACAAACCTGTTGCGTGTTAAGTTGCTGATTTTAGCAAGTTTTTATGACTGCTATGTTGCGTAATGACCATCTGCGATTTCCGATGGGTGAACAACCTTATTGTGAGTTCCCTTGTAGCTCACGATTGGCTCCTGCCAAAGAGAGCTATCTCTTCCTCACTGAATATTGAGCAGCACAATATTTAATTGTTCTGCATGTCGAGTTTAAAAAATGGCTGCAGGGTTCAAAGTTTGAGAAAAAAGGGGATTCAAATTTGGATAATTAAGGTCGGTCCAAAAGATGCTGTCCCAAACCAAACGCATTTTTATTTACACAGAAAGAGCACAGTCAACGCTCATCTTAGATTTTAGCAGTTTGCTCTTTAAGGATATAACTGAAGTAGTTTGAAGGTGACCTAAATAAATATTTCTCGGCAAGAGCCAAGTCGTTTTCTAGTTTATATCTTCAGAAAAGTTATATAACAGCGATTTGTCCAAGTTTAGCTATCGTTGAATGTATAGCCTATTGTAACAACATCATGAATGTAAATTGTAGATCACTTCGCTGAGACTGCTTTTGTGTATGTGTACACGTGCTACAGGAATTTAAATGAGTGCCAGACAGTCCTGAGTGACCAGACATCTTATTCGGGCAGAAGACCAAATTACACCATTTTTTATTAAGTTTAATTTGTAATTGTACAAAATATTGTTCTTTTAAAGCACCATTGGTAACATATGCGAGCCATTGGTGGTGGTGGTATATTTTTTGGTTGCAAAACAAAGTCATTTTGAGCCAGCTGCATACAGTCTCTCTAAATATGTGGGAGTTGATTTCAAAATCGTTATCAATAAACAATTCAGACCACTCTACTTAATTTTGAGCCATGTCAAGGTTTGGATGTAAATGTGTTGGAATAAAATTGTAATTGTAAGAATACAAGACATTTAATTTATAATATATTTAATACATTATTATTAATGAATTGTTAAATTAAGTGATGTATTTATTTAATTAGAATTTATGATTTATACTAGCCAAACTAATATACAACAGAAAAAAATATGTGAAAATTGTATTTTAAACAATAAAAAAATAAGTACAATCATTAAGCCATAAAAATAAGTAATTATTGAGACCTACCACAAGAATAAAAACTTACAAGTCACACATGGCTCCGTTTCAACAGACAAACATTACCTCAAATGACTGAAGTATCAAAAGTATCATGAAGCGCTGGTATCGTAAATATCGATATTTCAGTATGGATCCGCACATCACCAATTTTGCAGGGCTTGCATTGTGTGAAACGGTCCCCTCCATTCTCAAGACTATTCACTTTTTTTAATTTGTACTTTTAAAAAAAATCTATTCATTTGTGAATTATATGTTAGCATGCACATTTGTGATTAATACAGCACATTCCTTCAGGTTTCAACCACTTTGCAAGCTGAGTTAGCCGGAAGTGTCAGTCACTCCTCACGCTAGAACCAGCATTTCTTTTTTCTGTGTGTTGAACTTTTGCATTTCAACATAGTTTGAGTTGCGTATTCTCTAATACGTATTCTCTACGTGGGTTTCGATATCATTGTGACAATGAAAGTTCTTGTTCAATGACATTTTCCGTTTACAAAAAGATGGCGATATATATATATATATATACAGTTCAATAAGAGTAACAGGAAATAATAAAACTTCATATTTTTGAAGATCCAGTGGCATAAAACGTCTCTATTTCTTTTGCTTAAACGGACCAAAAATAATGAGAACGAGTGAGTCAAGTCCGCTTTTAATTTCAACGATGGCTTTGCGGAGCTTTTGTTATCCGCTGCTCTTTCTGCACGGACACACATTACGGTAGGACGCCATTTAACTTCCGTTCCCCGTGATACCGGAGTGGAGTTCTGACAACTGAGGCGTCACTCAGTGCATTTCCACCCCAAAACCTCAAAAATCACCTTTTAACACCATTTACGCTCTCAAGTGCCTCACTCTCCGCCTGAAGTTTCAGCGACCGGAGGGCAGCTGATTATGGTGTAACACGGAGCGCTAGCTCGGAGATTACAGGTAAAGGAAAGCCTGATAACACACAAGCTAACTCGCCGAGCAAGATAGTTTTAAAACAACTTTAACCACAGTTTTACCAAATTAAAGTTTGTGTAATTTTAACTGACACTTGCTGCTGTCGTATTAGGACCAATGATAATTTTGTACACGAAAATCCGTAGGGATTTTATTTTTAGCTAGCTGTCCTAAAGCCATAGCTTTTAGTTACATTATTTATGGTTACAGTATGGTATGGTTGTATTTGTGTCAGGCATGTTTAACAAGTTACATTAAGGAACACCACTTGTTTATAGTTGCACAATTCAACATGTCTGAAAAGGAGTAGGATTAAGCGCATTTTATTTAATCCTACCCGTTCTCTGTGTATTAATGATAATTAGGGGTGTCACGATCCACTCAGCTCACGAGACGAGACGATACACCATATTGGGTTCACAAGAACGAGATGAGACGCTTAAGAAAACTACACTGATAAAATATATGATTGGACAAACAGACATTTATTTAACAGTCGCAAAACAATACCGGTACATTTTGAAATGTTTTATAACTTTTCGTGTGTGACAAAAGTATGATGCTTTTTACTGTAGAATATCTTTCTACAAATGGAAACAAAAAATCCAGTAACAAAATTATAAAATGTAAAATATTGACGGTAGTTGTCGCTGATACTGCTAATCATCTATGTTGACGGTAGATTGCAGTACAGTAATCCACTGTTTATTGCGGTCAATTGATTCCAGACCCGACTGTGATAAATGAGTTTCTACAAAGTATGATTCCTGATTTATAAATTGAATATTTTTGTACTTAGAGCATGAAAAGCCTGTTCCCGCGATCAAATCTGCTGCTTGTGTTTCTCACTGTGCACTAGAGTAACATTACTGACACCTAATGACCAGTGTAGAGTACTACATTTCATCAGCATGTTTGAATGTGTATTCTGGATGCCTTCCATTTGTATTTTAGTTCATTTAGCCATTTTTACGTTTTAAAATACTTAATATAGGCAAAAGTATGTAACATTTGCTTAAACATGCATATGTATTGGCTAATAAAAGGCCACAAAACAGCATGATTTATTAATCTACTTTTGTGAAGCTGCAAACTTTGAAACCCAAACTGATGAGAGAGACGAAAGTAGATTGCTATAATTTCTGGTGTATAAGCTGCTACTTTTTTCTTAAACTTTGAACCCTGTGGCTTATACAGAAGGCTAATTCATGACCATTTTCTAATCTTGTGACATCTCCGATACTTCAGAACTGTTACTAATCGTTTAAATACTGTCCCGCTCACGAGTCAGTGAGGAAACGGTAGCTCTTTCTTTGGCAGGAGCCATTCACGAGCTATAAGGGAACTCACAATGAGCGTGTCAACCCATCGAAAATCGCAGGAGGCCATTACTCAATATAACAGTCTGACTCATGGTGTCGTCTAAGATAGAAGGCTAAAATCATCACACAGCAACTTAACACTCAAAAGGGTGGCAGGCAGCCATGACAGCCATTGGCCAATGAAGTGCTTTGCTGGAATAATGCATTGTAGGAATAAGTTAAATTAATTGTTTTTTTTAATTTTAAACTCATATTGGTACTTGTATTGTATATTTATTAGCTACCTTTTGAGTGTTAAGTTGCTGTGATGATTTTAGCCTTCTACCTAAGCTGATACCATGACTCAGACTGTTATATTGAGTAATGCCCCCCTGCGATTTCCGATGGGTTGATAAGCTCGTTGTGAGTTTTCTCATAACTCATGCTTGGCTCCTGTCAAAGAGCTGCCTGATCCTCACTGACTTGTGCGCGCCACAATATGTCTTTTTATGACATGGACATGTGCGTCTTATAGTATGGTGTGGCTTATGTATGTACAAATCTGTTTTTCTTCTCTAAATGTAGTGTTTTTGGCTTCCACACCCGTGCATCTTATACACCAGAAATTATGGTAGTTTTATTTATGTTAAAAGAACTACAGTTCTCATGATGCTTGGAGTGCGGAACCAGGAAATAGTGAATTTCTAAAGTAGATTCTACTATAGTATCACACGTTTCATCAAGTCATACAGCGATCATGTTTTAATCTGACAAATCTTAAGTAAGTTTGATCAAATGTAGAATTACTACATGTTTGAACATTCATTTTCACACTGCAGGTAAATTTTCATTTTAAACAAGAAATATTGTCACATTTTAATCTCCCTTGATCTTGTGACACCCCTAAGTGATAACACATTCACACCATGTCTTTTACATGTTGACACTTACAATTTCATTTGCTTACATTTTGTCATTCAAATTTTGTGTAAAAAGGAAGATGCTTTTGCAGTGTTAAAGAAATGGAAGAAACAAAAATGTGTGTATGTCTAAATGTGTTTGTTTTTCCTGCTAGACATTGACGCTCAATAGATTTGAAGTCTGAACATTAGCGACAGTTAGCCTGTCTTGAGAACCTGTAGGAACCTTGTTCCATGTACTCCTGAATAACAGTATACTGTCTATAGGTGCAGTGATTGACAGACGAGGCAGGTGGGTTATGTTATGATGTCACTGACACCTGATACACTTTGACACTGCGCCTTCCATATGATCACACCCTTTGGCCACAGTGGGTACATGGCTATGGATTTTAAAAGGGGGAAAGGAATATACACATTAGTATATGAAGGAAATAAATACATGATGAACAGCGGAATATTTTTTTTTTATTTTTCAATATTTTATGACATCACTTGATAATTAAGGGGGTCGCACGGTGGTCTAGTGGTTAGCACGTTGGCCACACAGTCACAGTCTGGAGATCGGGAAGAGCTGGGTTCGATTCGATTCTCCCCTGGGGCATTTCTGTGTGGAGTTTGCATGTTCTCCCCGTGCGTGTGTGGGTTTTCTCCGGGTACTCCGGTTTCTCTAAATTGTCCATAGGTATGAATGTGAGTGTGAATGGTTGTTTGTCTATATGTGCCCTGCGATTGGCTGGCGACCAGTCCAGGGTGTACCCCGCCTCTCGCCCGAAGTCAGCTGAGATAGGCTCCAGCATACCCCCGCGACCCTAATGAGGAGAAGCGGTATAGAAAATGGATGGATGGACTTGATAATTAAGATATGTTTATTAGGCAGCACAGTGAAGATGCCCCAAATGCAATGCAACACAGTCCACTTCTGAATTAGGTCTATTGTTGTCTCCCTTCCTTTTGCTTGTGATTGATGTTATGTGATTAAATATGCATGCAAACTTATCATCAATGCAAGTAGATCAGAACCATACAGTTGCACTCAAAATTAAGCCCTCACTGCATCTAATATTCCTAACAACCACTATTGTTTTTTGTTTAACTCAACCATCTACTGAAAATTTGTAAATTTTCAAAATAAGTGTCAATTTCAATGGGGATTTAATAGTTCCAAATGCAACTGTAAGTTCCAGGTTACTTTGTTTTGTACATTTTTTTTTTATTGTACCTCGTCAGCATGATACTAGCCACCCTACCCGGTGAAGCAACTACATTCTAAGTGTGCTTTCATCCACCTGTGTATTGGAATGCATGCATTTCAAACCATGAATTGTTAATATCCCACTATATACTGTACATAACCTTTGCAACTAAACTTAATTATTTTCATTTTCATATACACTAATTTTCAGTCTGCCTAATCATTTCCAATGCAGTGGCAATTATGTTGCGATATAAAGTTGCAGATTTACAACCAGCCATCGAAGGGCAGCTATATGTGGCTGGGGATCAAAATGAGTTGAAATCCCTGATTCAAAGCATCCAAACTGATGATGTTGTGTGTGTCATTATCAGGCATTTGAGTAGCAGTGCAGCGCAAGGCAGACGAAAGCAGAGCGCTGCAGAGTAGCCATGCTTACATTGGCTAGTAAGCTGAAAAGGAATGATGGAGCACAGACAAGCCGTACCTCAGGAGGCTCTGACTCAACTCACAGGGTCTCAATAAGGGACCGTCTCCTTACCAAAGGTACCTTTTGTTTAATTATAATAATAATCATCAGTGTTATATAATGATTAAACTGGTGAAATGCTGTATTAACTTATTTCCACTGTATTCCCGTTCATTGTGCTCTCTTTACAGAAGTTGCAGAACTTGAAGCCAATCTTCCTAGTAAGTAAACTGAAGATATCTACACACATTTTGTGTCAGCAAAACTAGCATAATGGAAGCTCAAGTACTGAACACCCTTAAGTTCATACATTTTGTGGAAACCAGCCACAATTTTAGGGCAAAGTGAACTGATTGTAGTATTCATGCGGAGTGACTTGCATCCTACCTCCTTCCCTCTGCGCATTCTTTACCGCGTTCATCACGTCATCAGTATGTACAGTATTGTAGTGTATACTAATCTAATATACTGCAGAGCTTCAGACTAATGTTTTTTACTTGGAGCACAGTGGCCCTAACTTAACTTTTTAGAAGCGCAAGCAGAAAATGTAGGGGCGCACACCGAAATCGACTTGCAAAGTAAATATTCACATTTCCTGTAATTTTCACTGTCCATCCAGACCAAACTTTGTGTTTTTATTAGTTATTTGTATCAACAATCTCGCTTTTTCTACTGATATTATGCATTTCTGCTCTATTCTTCCACATTTGCTGGGTTTTTGTTTATTTCTGCAATGAGTCATGTTCCACAATGGCCCCGGCGCCACACGTTGGAAACCAATGCGTGTATCACCAGGAAGGCGAGGTGCTGCGAGGTGACGGAGAACAGACGTGCATTGCATGGCGGTATGGAGGTGATGCTCACTTCCGCGCGCCTTCTCGGTGGATACTTTACCTTTGTTGATGGCTTGTGTTTAATTACAGAATAAATGCAAGAAACACTTAAATGTGCTGTCTAAATATATTGACTATTTCGCTAAATCGTCTACATGGATCTCTTCTATGTATGAGGTGTGTTCTGAAATGGAACTCGTGAAAGTTGGCGCTTAGCCGAATGCAATGAGCGTCTATAGACCCGCTTGGTGATTAAGGGTGCAGACAAGTCCGAACATCTATGTGAGTTGATATGCCAAATCTTTAAAGTTGATCAAATGTAGTATTATTATAGCTTCTGCTTGGACATTAACAAGTAGGAAGCAGCTGTTTCATTTAGATAGAGGAAATGGCCACACGTCACTTGCTGACGCTAGGAACACCAAGGTAGGTTACATTGCAGGGTTTAAAGTGTGCCTAAAGCACTTAATGTGCGCTTCCAATAATGCCTTGCACACTGCCACTTCCTTATTACCGTATTATCATTCACAGTAGCAATGCCATAGTTCACAGTCTGGCTGCCCTGTTCTCACGATACATCCTTTCTCTAAACAAGGAATCTTGTCCCGTTTTAATCTCACCCCTACTAACCACCCTTTTTCTGTCCCTACCTTCTGGAAGGCCCCTTTTGGTAGCATCACATACATCTTAAAATGAAATGTTATGGCAGTTGTGCAGAATTATTGATGACTTCTTCAGTATTTACTATAGACCAGAAACCACCAGCTTGCCATCACACTTAACCTAACACCATCACACTTGTTGAGCGCAGAGTACCGGTGATGGGCGGGGTCGAACCAGGCTGTGGAGAACTTTCAGAAGCAGTTAAAAAAAAAAAAAAAGACATGTTTTAAAAAAAGTTTTTATAAATAACTACATCAAATAGTATGTAAATGCATATCAATTTGCATATCATATTATTTTATTGGGAACAAATACAGTATACTGTTAAAAGCCCATAGTTTTTGCATGTTTTATGTTGTTTTGTTTCATGATGTTTCATTGAGTGTTCCCCAACGGTCCTTGAATGCAGCATAGTTGTGTGCTTCGAGACAAAGTGATAGTTACGTATAACTTAGTCTGATGCTGCCACAAATACTTATTTTTTTCCCCATTCAGCATAGTTTCAAAATACTGATGTTGTGTGAATGCATAAAGGTGAGCTTTGATGACGTTATTATTTCTATGTTGAGCTCATGTTTTTATTTAGTTTGGTGTCAAGTTAATTCATGCTTGCACACCCACATCAAACAACAATGTCATAATAATCTTCTCTCTTGAAAACAAACTCCAGGCTCGTACCAGTGGTGAGTCTGTATTAATTTTGTGGTTTTAATTTGATGTTGTTGGAAGCTACTTTTCTGAGACTTGTGTTCGGTGCAGTCAGACAGAATGTAACGTGCAGCGCTTTTATTGTGAAGGCCAGAAGTGTGTTGGTCATCTTAAAAATATATTATTGGGCTGAAGTGTCAAGCTGAAGTTTGTCCAAAGCAAAAAACACTGGTATGAAAAAGTGTTTGCCCCCTTTCTGATTTCGTACTTTTTTGCATGTTTGTCACACTTAAATGTTTCATACAATCAAACAAATGTAAGTATTAGTCGGTGACAACACAACTGAACACAAAGGCGGTTTTAAATTAAACTTATTATTAAAGCAGGAAAAAAAATCCAAACCTACATGGCCCTGTGTGGAAAAAGTGATTTGCACCCTAAATCTAATAACTGGTTGGCCCTCCCATAGCAGCAACAACTCCTCTAGGGTTTGCGATAACTTACAGTGAGTCTCTGACAAAGCTGTGGAGGAATTTTGGCCCACTCATCTTTGCAGAATTGTTCAGCCACATTGGAAGGTTTTTGTGCATGAACTGCCTTTTTAAGGTTATGCCACGGCATCTCAATAGGATTCAGGTCAGGAATTTAACTAGGGTCTTCCAAAGTCTTCATATTGTTTTTCTTCAGCCATTCAGAGGTGGACTTGCTGGTGTGTTTTGGATCATTGTACTGCTACAGAGCCCAAGTTCATTTCAGCTTGAGGTCACGAACAGATGGCTGGACATTCTCCTTCAGGAGTTTTTGGTAGGCAGCAGTATTCATGGTTTCATTTATCACAGCAAGTCTTCCAGGTCCTAAAGCAGCAAAACAGCCCCAGACCATCACACTACCACCACCGTATTTTACTGTTGGTATGACATTATTTTTCTGAAATGTTACTTTACGCTAGATGTAATGGGACGCACACCTTCCAAAAAGTTTAACTTTTGTCTGGTCAGACTACACAATATTTTCCCAAAGGTCTTGGGGATCATCAAGATGTTTCCTGGCAAAATTGAGACAAGTCTTAATGTTCTTTTTGTTCAGCAGGGTTTTTGGTCTTGGAACTCTGCCATGCCGGCCATTTTTGCCCAGTCTCTTTCTTATAATGGCATCATGAACACTGACCTTAACTGATGCAAGTGATGTTGTTGTGGGATCTTTTGTGACCTCTTGGATGAGTCGTTGCTACTCTCTCAGGGTAATTTTGGTTGGCTGGCCATTCCTAGGAAGGTTCATGTTTTTGCCATTTGTGGATAATGGCTCATGACCTCCGGCAGCCATTGAGAGTGAACTGTGTGCATTATGGGAAGAAGTTAATGTAGTTGTTTTTTAATTTTAAACTGGTATTGTAACATACGTATTGTATATTTCTTAGCTATCTTTTGAGTGTTAAGTTGCTATCTGATGATTTTAGCCTTCTAAGATGACATCGTGAGTCAGACTCTTACATTTGGTCATGACCTCCTGCAATTTCCCATGGGTTGACAAGCTCGTGAGTTCCCTTATAGTTCATTATTGGCTCCTGCCAAAGAAAGAGCTACCGTTTCTTCACTGACTCGCGAGTGGCACGGTATTTAATCAATTAATAGTAATTCTGAAGTAAAGGAGATGTCATGAGATTAGAACATGGTCATAAAATAGCTCCAGCGCTGTATAAACCGCAGGGTTCAAAATTTAAGAACAAAGTAGCGGTTTATACACTGGAAATTATGGTACTTTCTTTCTCATTTGTTCCTCCATTTCTTTAGATCTCGGCATGATGTCTAGCTTTTGAGGATTTTTTGGTCTACTTCACTTTGTCAGGCAGGTCCTATTTAAGTTATTTCTTGATTGTGAACAGATGTGGCAGTAATCAGCCCTGGGTGTGGCTAGAGCTGGAGACACCAATGCGGTGCCTGCGGGCACCAGTCCCCCACGACCACATGAGGCGCTTTTCATTCAGGTTTTCAGTTATTAATGGTTAATAATGTGAGAACACTAGAAAGAAATGCATGGGTAAATGCAAAATGTGAGTTGTGGATATACCAGGATTATCCACAACTGCGTATAGATTAGATTAGATTTGTGAACAATATTTGAGAGAGAGAGGCCTTTTGTGTACAGAGAAAAAGCCTTTCCCCCTGTGAGTTCAGCTCAAGCAAAATGGGAGCAAAAACAAGTGTTGCATTAATATTTTTGTTGAATGTAGTTTTGTGAAGTAAATGTCATTGAACAGCAGGGGGTAGTGTGACGCCATGTTTTACAAGGCACATGTTCTGTTTGTAATGTATCTTAGAAAAGATAAAAGTCATTAAGTTACACAGACTTCAGTGTCATTCTTTTGGGACAAAAATCAATGATAGCTGTTCTTACCTTTTTAACATCCTTCTCTTCTAATTTTAGGTACATGCAAAGCCAATTTCCCAGATGAGGACAAGCTGCACCATTTTCAGTTGGCAGTGTCTCCTGGTAAGATAGTTCATCTTTATCAGTCCTGTACATTTGTTACAGAAAATGTAGAGCTCAGTCACTTTGCTTGTTAAATAATAAACTATTGTACAACAGTTAAAAACAGTACCGCCTATATAGCACTCACATTTTTGACAAATTTTGCACTGATGATTTGCACTGACCAGTCAGTGATCAGCATTGCTTATTATTGACCTTTGAGTAGCTCAATTGGGCATCTGTTGTCCCAGAGCGTAGAGTATGTGTATGTGTAGCTACAGTATGGTGTAGTTTTTATGGTGTATTTTTTATGCATGTTTGTCACACTTAAATGTTACAGATCAAACAAATTTAAATATTAGTCAATGACAGCACAGCTGAACCCAAAATGCCGTTTTTAAATGAAACTTTTTATTAAGTGAGAATAAAAATCCAAATCTATATGGCCATGTGTGAAAATGGCCCCGTTAAAACATAACTGAGATTAATTGAGATCTATCAGTCTGGAAAAAGGTTATAAAGCCATTTCTAAAGCTTTGGGACTCCAGCGAACCACAGTGAGAGTCATTTCCAGGAGTGGCCGGTCAACCAAAATTACCCAAGAGCGCAGCGACAACTCATACAAGAGGTCAAAAAATACCCCACAACAACATCCAAAGAACTGCAGGTCTCACTTGCCTCAGTTAAGGTCAGTGTTCATGACTTCACCATAAGAAAGGCACTGGGCAAAAATGGCCTGCATGGCAGAGTTCCAAGACGAAAGCCACCACTAGACAAAAAGAATGTTACGGCTTGTCTCAATTTTGCCAGAAAACATCTTGATAATCCCCAAGACCTTTGGGAAAATACTCTGTTCTGACAACTTTTTGGAAGGCGTGTGTCCCACAACATCTGGTGTAAAAGTAACGCCACATTTTAGAAAAGAACATCATATCGAACAGTAATATATGGTGGCGGTAGTGTGATGATCTGGGGCTGCAGCTTCAGGACCTGAAACTAACTTAGGTTCTGCAGCAGGACAAGAATCCAAAACACATTAGCAAGTTCATCTCTGAATGGCTGAAGGGTGTCCTAGTCAAAGTCCTGACCTGAATCCTATTGCGATGCTGTGGCATGACCTTAAAAAGGCGCTTCATGCTCGAAAACTCTCCAGTGTGGCTGAATCACCACAATTCTACAAAGATGAGTGTGCCAAAATTCCTCAGCGATATATTGCGATATCATTGCAAGTTATTGCAAAGGCTTGATTGCAGTTGTTGCTGCTAACGGTGGTCCAAACAGTTATTAGATTTAGGTAGGGCTGAGCGATATGGACCAAAACTGATATCTGATATGCTGATATCTTTAGGTTGAATATCGATATACGGTGTGTATATATCCCAATATTTTTCCGCAAAGTGACTTTAGACTAAATCAAAGCCAAATATGTGTATCAAGTTGTTTTATTAAAATAAATACTAAACAAGAGGATGTTTTTTTAAGTTTTATATATATAGGTAGCTATTATCCTAATTTTCGGGCCTTAGAGCAGCTACACACGATGACCAGCACAGACAGCTTTCTAGATCTTCCAGATTTTGCACCTCTTTTTACAGTGTTTCCTGCCTCCTGCCGAAACGGTCTGTGTAATTTACTCCACCCCCGGCCCTCCTCCAGGTACGCCTTCTGCCAAGCTCACTCCGCTGTGATTGGTCACACTCCCAAGTGCTCCCGAACCCCTTTTTTCCGATTACTTACAAAAAATAAACATTTAGGACACTGATAAATTGTTACTTACAGTTTGCTCTGCTGACTTTTCAACACAACCAACTAACGTTGGAAACGTGTCGGACTTCAGCAGTCCGGCTTCATATTGGCCCATGTTCACAAAACAGTCCCGTCTGAAATGCCGTTGACCGAGAATCAGCAACTCCAACCACTTGTGCCTGATGCTTGCCTCTTTAGGTACACCCGAACAAACATTTCCTGAGTGCCCTATGTGCTAACTGTGAACCGAGCAGAGCGAGGCAGAGCAGGGGGAGGGCGGGCCTACAGCATTTGCCTTGACATGCCCATATAAGAAGTCCGGGTTGCATTGACATCAATGGAATCAATGGTGTTAAAAAAAAGCCGTTCAAAACTGCTTTCAGGTCTCACTTTCAAATGCACAAACCTCATTGGCATCGTTTAAACATGAGAAGATAACATATTGGTCAAAAAAGCATAATAGGTCCCCTTTAAAGCTTCATGCAAGATGCACATTAAAAAAATCTTCTCTAAAAATAGCCATTAAAATAAAGTAGGCCATTCTCTTTTTGAAATAAATATGGAAAAAGGCAAATATAATCATTTTTTTTTTAATAACAAACCTTTAGCTATGCTCAAATCCTCAGCTAATAACAAAAGCACAATAGAACAAAATATGAAGGCGTGCCCGGTTTAGGAGGAAATTTCAAAATGTCAGCAACTCAAAAATACTTTAAATTGAACAATAGTATTTAAAAAAAAAACTTTTTTTTTCCACACACAAGTGTATGTGTTATGTGTGGCATATCTGTGAGTCATCGGTCTCCCTCTCACCCGAATAGCTGGTATACCTCCAGCTTAGTGTCACAAAGGCCTTTGTAAGCAAAATCTGTGCTGAGAAGAAAAGCTCAGCAATTACAACAAAGGGCTGCTGTCATTTTTTGTTAAGTGAACCTCAGAAGGAGTCTGGGTTCCCAGAGGAATACTTGCTTATTTATTCAAAACCAGTGTTTCACATGCACACGCGCGTGCACACGCATGCACACACACACACACACATACACACACACACACACACACACACACACACACACACACACACATACAGTACACGGATCATTCTCATAACCAATATGCATATTAAAATAAAGTATCACTTGTTCCTTTTCAGTTAATGAAGAAAAACTTCCTAATATATATGAAATATTTAATAATATATATTTAATAGTATATGAAATATTTTGGTATATTTCATGTCAGCATGGCACTGTTTACTGAAATTTCAATGGTAACATTTATATAAATAATGCTCTGCTTCATTTATTTATATACTGTGTGTGTGTGTGTGTGTGTGTGTGTGTGTGTATTCTGTGCATACACATAAACAGTCATGAAAAAATGATATTGTGCACTATTGTGTACCCTACTGTATTTATTACAATTTATGATGGTGAGGCTTTTTCTGTGAAGTTTTTTTTTTTTCCTACAACTTACCATTTTCTGTGTTGTTGGGCTGACCAGAACGATGGCGATTTTTCTTTCATGTAACAAACAGCTAGTGGATGGACAGGGCTTTCCCTAGGATTTTGAAGCTGTGGTGGTGGGCTGCATCGCAGGGCTTACTGCTGCCGCTGTGTCGTTCTGCTGCTGCGTTTCACATTTCAGAACTGTTAACTTAATGGCAAAGATGCTGAGAGCACTGCCAGCATTTAAATTGTTTTAAATTGTATTTACAAAGCACATCTCCACTCAGTGTGCTCATTTGTCGTTAAATACAGGTGTCATGTTTGAATAGAACACTTAAAATACTACGTGGTGAAACAAATATTCTTTGGTGAACTTCTCAACATCAGCTGGTGAGACCCCTGTGATAGCGTGACTGTCTAGAGCTCTACACACTACATGTTTCTGTTGCACACAGCGAGTGTTTTGAAGACAAGACATTAGTATTATAATGATCAGAGAGCAAGATTGTTAAGTGACACTTTAAAGTATGTTGTGATGATGTTGTAATAGCCACTTGTAGTTCCGGAATGAGATTTAAACGTGAGCGATCTCACACATGCTGACATAGACAGTTTGCAGTATATTTTACATGGTTATAGTTTCAAATCACTGTAGTCTGTCCGTCATGCCCCTCAAAGTGACGGCACCCTTTATGGTACCCCGTTCAGGAGAATCATCTTGTCCACTCAACCAAAATATGAATGCAACACTTCCTCTCCTATCTTTCATGATGCTGATTAGACAGCATGATTAGTACACAAGTCTACCTTGGGCTGGTCACAATAAAAGGCCACTCCAAAATGTGTAGTTTTACTGTAGGGGGGGCATTTGGGGTGGGTGGGTGTCGAGTCAGTATCTGGTTTGACCACCATTTGCCTCACCAGTGCAACGCATCTCCTATGCAGAGTTGATCAGGTTGTTAATTGTGGCTTGTAGAATGTTGGTCCACTCCTCTTCAACGGCTGTTGCTGGAACTGGAACACGCTGTCGTACATGCTGATCCAGAGCAGCCCTACTTTGTGAGCGGCTCTATTTTGTGAGTCATGAGTTTTGGTTGTACAAATAATATAACTACTGTGTAGATGGTATATTTCTATAATGTGAAATACAGTATGTCACCCTGCTTGAAAAATATTTCTGTAAGACCACTAGGGTGCAGTAACAGCTTTCATGATTCACCCATTGCACATTTCATTTCCCCTCATGAATTAATACTGTGCTGTTGTTGTAGCAGCATATTGTGTGATGGTCGTTGAATGAAACTGTGTGCCAGTATATTTTACTGGTCACAATTCTTGACTGGTTTAGTCAGAGTCCGATCTACTCAGAAATGTGTGTGTTGAAGCAGAGCGTCTCACAAAAGTCCTCACAGATTGCCCCAGTGTGCTGCATAAATGATTTATTTATGACCACTAACTGCAGCTGTTAGTCCTGTGATGTTCTATGCGCAGTTTATCGCTCTTCCACTTCTCTTCCTTCTCTCTTTTGACAGTAGCTTTCTTTTCTTTTTTTTCTTAACCCCTTTGAAAAACATTGACACCTTGTTTTGTAAATTTTAATTAGCTGGTTGTTTCATCCTTATCTTCTTGTTGCTTTATATATTGCACTTATTTCAAACTTCTTTTTTTTTTAGATTCTGTCACTTTACTGTTGGAGCTTAAGAGCTCTGGTTTACTGACTCTCAAGTGCTGATACTGACTCATTTAGCTGAGTCTAAATATTATTCAGCTGCCATTATGTTGTTGTGCAATTGTAGACCACAAACATATTTTTAAATTAATACTGTCTTGACAGTGGCCAACCAAATTGAGCTTTATTATCCCTATAATGTATTTTTATTCAGCTCCTGTGTGGGATCTTGTGAGATTGTGCAGGTAGTAATAATGTAAGGAAGAATTGTACATTATTTAAACAGATTTGCCAACTTGTTAAATCCCAATTGATGTAGTCCTCGTTTTACTTCTACATAAAAGTAAATAGCGGTGTCACGAGACACTCAGTTCATGATGTGAGACGATACATGAGTTTTACATCATCAGACAAATTTAAATATTAGTCAATGACAACACACCAGAACACAAAATGCAATTTTGAAACTACAGTAGTTATTGTCACAAAAACAGTCCATGTTGTGCAAAATAAAATACTTCTCTCCACTAATATGAGACATTATGTAAAATATAGACAGAACAAACGTTTGGTTACACACCACTTAGTACAGTAGGAGAGTGTTTGTAGATTTATGTGTACATAGATAAAAATCTGTTCTGCAATTGTGGAGAACACGGTGCTGTCAATTTTTGAATAGTGAATTTTCATTATTTACTGTGCTTTTCCATCAACCTGTCACCACCTGCTGTTTCCACTTGACACATCAGGGGGAAACCTTGCTAACCTGAACGGTGCACTTCTCTTGCAAGTTAACTGTTCAGAGTGAATGAGTGTAGGCTGTTATGTAATTCCTTTTTAATGTACAGTACAATAGAAAGGAAACGTGGATATACTTTAGAGTACTGAAAATGGCACACACACACACAAAGCCATTATTGTCTGAATAGCTGGCAACACAAGTATGTAGCAAGATAAATGCGTATTACCTCCAGTCAAATATGGTGGTGGCAGTAGGATCATGATATGGGCCTGCATAAGTGCTGCAGGCACTGGAGAGCTACATTGGGGGGGGGGGAATCTGAAATTCAACATGTACTGTGACATTCTTAAGCACAGCATTATCCCTCCTTTTGGAAACTGGGTTACATGGTTCATCATAACGACCACAAACACTCCCCAAGATGACAGCTGCCTTGAGAGGGAAGGTAAAGGTGATGGAGCATGTCTCCAGACCTGAGCCTAATTGAGCACCTCTGGGGCATCCTCGAGCAGAACGTGTTGGAGCTCAAAGTGATGTCATCCTGGAAGAGTGGAGGAAGATTACAATAACAAACTGTGCAGCTCTAGTGGATTCCATGCCCAAGAGGATTAAAGCTAGATAACAACACAAAACACTGACACTTTGGGTGCAATTTGGACATTACTGCGATGTGACCATGTACTCTTGTATTGCCAGCTATTAGACAATAGTGGCTGTGTGTTGATAGTAAATCTATACCACTATACAAGATATACACTGACTACGCTGACTAAGCTACGTCCAAGTTTTATTTATAGCATTGTCACATGAGAACATACAATGTTTATAAAATAAACTGTTAATTTAATAAATTATTATTAATTAAATAAACTTAATATAAACAAAGTATAAATGTAAATAAAATGTTTGTTGAAATGTCAGGGTTGTACTCGTGTCAGTGGATCATTCATTTTTTACAGCATTGTAATACTACAATAGGGGTGTCAAACTCATTTTCATTGAGGGCCACATCGCAGTTACGGCTGCCCTCAGAGGGCCACTTGTAACTGTCAGTTTTTATGAATCTAAATATGAATATAACCTCATAATATTATTACAAAGTTGCCCATGCATTAGATTATTATATTTTTACTAACAAATTGATGGATAACTTGCTTAGAAATGAGAAGTGAAGTGAGAATGTCACGGTGACAAGCAGACATTGAAGTATTTGTTTTTGAAAAATTCTTGGAATATCTTGCTGCATGATTAGATAATACTGACGTTTGGAAGAACCGCATGCAGTGCAATTTTTCTGTCAAAATGTCAAAATCAAATACAGTTAGAAGGGCAAAGGTGAAGTGCATTATTGACATGCATTATTCCAAGGGTTTCGCGGGCCGCATAAAATGATGTGCTCGGACCACATCTGGCCCCCGGGACTTGTGTTTGACACCTGTGTACTACAGTATATCGTGAATGTTCGTGTAATGTAGAAGTGTCTAAATTTACAAGTGGTGTCACTTACTATTTAGAATGGAAAAGGGGAAAAGTCAAATTGAGAGTCCAGGGTGATGTTGAAACCACAGTATGATTAGTATGGAAGGTCCTTTCACTCCACTGAGACCGTCCCGCAGTCACTTCAGGAGTTTGATATCTCTGCTACTGAACTGCATTGGGTCAATTTAAATCTGTGCAGGTGCAGACTAGTGCTAATGTTTGGAGATTGTAGCCTGCTACTTCTTTTTGACCTCATAATTATAATCGTACAAGTTTACCATCTATTTCTCATACCACACATGATGGCTTTACTACACATATGTATTTTTCTTCATCACACAGTGTTTCCCACAGGACTTCAATGTATAATAATCCCTTGTTTAACGGGTTTAATTGGTTCTAGACCCGACTGTGATAAGTGATTTTCCGCAAAGTAAGATTCCTTATTTATAAATATAATATTTTTGTAGTTACACCATAGGAAAACTGTTTAAAACCTTCTAGACATAATAATAGAAAGTAAGCCATTTAAGACATAAATAAGACTTGTGCTCATGTGTGTTGCTGTCAATGTGTCCTGACGCTATGGGGACCTGAGTGAGAGACGGACAGGAAATGACATTGGGGTTAATTGTTGCGTTTTAGCTTGGTGTGTGTTACGGCCGAAACTGTAGCCCGTGTTAGGGAATACTGTGCCTGTTGTGCACTCTAAAAACAATACATTGCCTCAACAAAAACAAACCAAAAAATAAAGTAACAATTTGCGTTCAGTATTTTTCAGTAATGACAACAATTAATGACAAAAATTATGTTCAACAGACAACCTAAAGCGAATTGGAAGAATGATCTTTTTCTGTTTCATCAAGAGGAATTTTAAACGTTACATATATATATTTTTTAAAATAAAGTTTATTTTCCAACTCTGAAAGCCCTTAAAAAAATACCGTTTCAGGTCACCCAGAACGCCGTTCCCATGTGGATGAGAGGCTGAAACGCTAAAATACTATGCCGTTTTGACCTGAAAAAATATCTGTGTGGATAGCCCCTGAGTATTTGTTAAGCTGATAGCTGCAAATAAGGAGCACTGCAAATAAAGGCGGGCCGCCACAAATAAATGAATGTGGGGGGAAACACTCTATATTATATAATTCAATAAAAGTTTTTTCAAATATTTTAACAGCACTTTTGGGCTTGTCAGTGATTGCTTTAGGGGTTATCATTCAAATTTGCACAGAAACACATGTATTTTGTCTGTGTTGACTATTTACTGTTGTATATTTACTTTTTACTTTCTATTTACTGATTCTTTCTGTGTTCCACTGTCCAGATGAAGGTTACTACCAAAGTGGCAGGTTTCAGTTTGAAATAGATGTCCCAGAAGCCTATAACATGGTGGTGAGTGTTTACTTTTCACATGAGCTCCCGAACAAAGTCTTAAGACTGGTGCAAAATGAATCCATTTTTTTTTTTTGCACTGGTGAATTGCCACCAGATTGTAAGTACAGAATCAAATTGCAAAATGACGATGTTTAAGACCATAGCCTTTAATAGTCAAATTCTGCTGTTAAGAGCTATAAAAGCAAAGATTTTGTGTGTTGCATGTAATGCATGTGTTGTGTTCTTCTGTGATGCCAGTCAATAACAAAAGAAAAATTATTACAGTGTAGTGGTATCACAACATTTGCACATATAAATCTCATTTGCTATATTTGAATGTTTATTTTCACATGACCTTCACTTACTACTACTTTTGTATTGCCTGACATTCATATGCCTTTGATGGCCTCCACGAGATGCAGGCACAATGCTAAATAGATCTTCAAATATTCTCTTTATGTTTTCCATGTCAAAGGCAAGAGCCCTCTTAAATATTAAAGGTACACAATCCAAGATGCGTGATATAACTTGGGTTAAAAGCCTTGGGAGTGGTTTGCTAGTTGCATTTTTTTTTTTAAGCAGTTGCCACACAAGCATGCTTTTAAGTGTGACTTGTACTGTACTAAATTGAAATTGATGCATTATATTTATTTTACTTTTCTTATTTTATTTTATTATAAAAAAGTGTTTTTGTTGCCACAGCAACCATTAAGATTGGAGTTTAAAATGTTGAATTCACTTAATTATATATTATAATAATAATTATAAAAATTTCAATACAAAAATTATATAATGATATATTTAATTCACTCTCAATGTGCCATAATTATCATTAATTGTGTTCCCCGATTTGCTAAGAAAAATACCACACTGATTTTCTGCCTCATATTAAGGCAAATGTATCAATTTTGAACACCCACTGATTTTCTGCCTCATATTAAGGCAAATGTATCAATTTTGTACACCCATTAAATTGCTAAATGTATAAATCAATGCATGGTTAACATGGTAAAAAATAAGGTGAAAAACAACAGATAATTTAATGTTGAATATGTTTGTTTTCCCCTCTGTTCATTTCCAGCCTCCAAAAGTGAGATGTCTGACTAGAATATGGCATCCAAATATCACTGAGAATGGAGAAATCTGCCTGAGGTAGGACATTCAGCACCACACATACAGTGGGGAAAATCATTATTTGAATCCCTGCTCTGATTTTACAAGGTTTATTACAAAGACATTAACAGTCCATGACTTTTATGGGAGATTTATTTTAACACAGAAATATATCAACACATTTCTTTAAGAAAACAGTAATCATTTTATTATAAATGAATTTGTGTTTGAGTGAAAAAAAAATATATTTTTAACAATAATAATGGATTAGATTTATAGATTGCGTTATTCATTCACACCGCAGTCATGGACCGGTAGTGGTAATCTACATATGTATCCACAACTATCCTGGTCTAGACTGATGAAAACGGCCACCACCAAACAATCAGTGTGGGTGCCACTGGAGGCAAGGTGGTTTAAGTGTTTTTGGAGGAAGTGGGGTTCGAACCGCCAACCCTCTTTGTGGGTGACCTGCTCTTCCATCAAGGGCTGTGTTCACACTGCAGGTCAATTCCAATTTTTTTGCTCATATGTGACCTGTATCTGATTTTTTTCATGTCTTTGTGAACAGCACAATTCCGATTTTTTCAAAGGCCACTAAGGCCTCATTCGTATGTAAATATAAATCCGATATGTATGCGATGCAGTATAAACGGGCAGGTCGCATGTATCCGACCTATACGTCATCGAAAGGCGTGTAATGCCGTGCTTACCGAGATTTTAAAGCTACTCACCGATGTTGGGTTAGGGTTACCACAGTCATCGAAAGACGTGGTTTATCGTGCAAGACTTGGATTAAAGTACTAACAGATGGAGGAAAAAGTTCTTCTTCTCATCCGTCTCTGGTCAATGTCTCACCACTCCTGACATACACCCACACGCATCTTGGAACAGACGTGGCAGCAAGTTGTCTACGAACTGCCACATCCAAAATTCTTGCCCTCTTTTGTCTTAATCTCCTACACGGAATCATTTGGTTGACAAAATATTGACTGCCGTTGCACAAAATCCTTGAAATTGCCACAAACGTGTTTAGGAGAGCACACTTGTAATGTGTAGATCGGTACTTCGTGATACTAGCTCGTCATGCTCTCAAGTTGATTCTGAAATCAAAATATTGATACTTTTGATACTTCAGATATATGATTTTGTTGTTAGTTTTTTCTGATGTTGTATATTAGCTTGGCTATATTGCAAATCACTCTACTACCTCAGTATACTTCAGGGTTTAAAATAAATCAGTACATTACTATGTTGTCCTGTATTCTTTATTTTATTATTATTATTTTTTTTAAAATACTGTACACTACGTTTCAAAATGTACACTCATTTGGTGAATTTGCACATAGTATCTGATCGGTATTGTCGACACCAACCTGAATTTTACCCAGTATCAGCTCAGAAATTAAATCTATGGTATCACACATCACTAGAGCACACACTGCAGCAATCTTTGCACGGAAATGCGAGTGATGTCGTGCTTTTGCGCATGCATGTCACTATCACGACACTTTGCGTTCACATTAACAGGTCGTATTTGTTTGGTAATGTGATCCACATTAAAAATCGAATTGAAATGAATTGGGCATCATACCCTGCAGTGTGAACCTAGCCCAAGCCACTGCCGCCGAACCAGTAAGAGTTTTGACACCCACAGACTGGTTATGTTGTCCATGAAGCACACATGATCCTCTGTTGGTAACTTGGTTTCATATCCTATCTATGCTATTGTTTCATGGTTTGGCTATTCAATTCATGGTTTTGGAGGTTTTGCATGTTTTTTTCCAATTCAAGTAAAACATGAAGGAATTGATTAACAATGGTGTTAGTACTAATACCATATCTGTGTAAAATATTGGGCAAATGTCATAAATGAAAGCTACTGTTTCTTTTTCTGCAGCCTTTTACGTGAACATTCTATCGATGGAACAGGGTGGGCTCCCACCAGAACATTAAAGGTAAATAAATTATGTATATTTCAGAAAATGTTAGTGACGCATCACTGATCAATCCAAGGTTGCGTTTCAATTTGCCCACTCAAAAACAGAGTGAAGTGGAGTACAACAGTACATTTTAACAACATTCCTGAGGGTCTTGCATGTTGAAAAGCAATTGGTTGGATTTAATTTGGGATGTATTTTCCTGCCTCAACGATGAAACCATAAAGTAGTGAACTTCTTTGTCTTGGAACAATGGCAGCCATATGTTCATGTCATGAAGGTTCAACCTTAATGAACTGAATGTTTCTGTGAACATGTGGTGGAAATTGAAAACCCAGGAGAATACAGTAATTAGAGGTCTTACTGCTGAGGTTTGCTGAAGACAACTCTCTAAGCAATCTTTTTACTACTGTGCATTACTACAGTGTCGTAACACACTGGATGTTAACCAAAAATTTAGCCCCTGTTTTTGTACAATATGGCGCACGTCTTGTGTTAATGCACTGCTTGAGTCCAACTGTGTTCTTAAAACATCAATAAATACTACATAATACATAAATTTAAAAAAATGCTTGCACTTGCAAATTTGAAATTAAATCGCTGAAGTCCCTAATGACGTACATACAACATTCTGCAACCTGTTTACATACACTCGGGGAGGTAATCTACACGTCCCCAGCATGTTTAAAGAAAAAGAAATCCTGTTTGAGATAACCTTTCAAGATTCAATTGTTTTACAATGGTACCTGTATCTTGTTCCTGCATGTGATTTTACCCATTATATGGTCTGACATTTGACAGTTTTTTATTAACCAGCAAGAATATTAGGGGCAATCCACACAGAATGTATTAGATCGTTTCAGCCTTTCATCCACACGGAAACGGCGTTCTGGGTGCCCTGAAACGGTATTTTTTGATAACTGCTTCCATAGTGGGAAAATCTGAAAACACCGGCTTGTCATTTCCATGTAGACCAGTGAACCACTGCTTTACATAAACAATGCTGTCACTGACCCGTTGCCGTCACGTGACCACCAGCGAGCTTTGACGAGAAGCCAACATAATACAGTGGTCCCTCGTTTATTGCGGGGGTTAGGTTCTAAAAATAATCTGCAATAGGCGAAAGTAGTCAGCTTTATTTTTTGCAAAATTGCACTAAAAAAAGTCTGTGAAACAGCGAGGCCACAAAAGGTGAACCGAGATGTAGTATAGGACTACTGACGACTATATGAATATTTCAAATGGCATGATGACCCCATTCGACAGTCTCCTATTTTGTTGTCTTATACTCCAAAGTGACTCCCAGACGTAATTTCACTTTGTCGTAAGTCTAGATGAGCCTTGGAAAACTGAAGACGATGGTCTGATGCGCATGTGTTGTTTCTTCTTCTATAGTACGTCACGTGGTTCCATATGTGTGTCTGTTTACAGCGCCACACATAGGTGTGCTCTATGTAGTACATTGTTTTCACCCAGTGAGCCTTTCCCGTCTGGATGAAACCATTTAATAATTTGGCACACTGTGGACACAAATATTTTATTGTATATGCATATATAATATGTATGTATGTGTACATATAAATCAATGTACAGACCCTTTCCAAAAAATTAGAATGTCATGGAAAAGTTGTTTAATTTCCATAATTCCATTCAAAAAGTTAAACTTTCATAGATTATAGATTCAGGGCCCACAATTTAAACGATTTCAAGTGTTTATTTGTTTATTTTTACGTAATTTGGGCTTCCAGCTCATAAAACCCACGAAAACAGGAATTCAAAAAATTAGAATACTGTGAAGAAATCACCATTTACTTCTCAGTTTTTGCAGGAAAAAAAGAAAGAAATTAGGATCACATCAAATCAATCAAAATATGGTACTTCCAAAACGATATGTCAATCTTCAATACTTGGTTGGGAATCCCTTTGCCTTAATCACTGCCTCGATGCCACGTGGCATTGAAGCAATCAGCCTGTGGCATTGCCTGGGAGTTATGGAAGCCCAGATTTCCTTGATGCTTGCTGTCAGCTCTTCTTTGTTGTTGGGTCTGGTGCCCCTCATTTTCCTCTTGAGAATACCCCTTAGATTCTCCATGGGGTTTAGGTCCGGTGAGTTGGCTGGCCAGTCAAGCACTGTGATGGCATGGGCATCAAACCAGGTTTTGGTGCTTCTGGCCGTATGGGCAGGGGCCAGGTCCTGCTGGAAGATGAAATCTGCATCTCCATACAGATCCTCAGCAGAAGGAATCATGAAGTCCTCTAAAACATTCTGGTAGACTGTTGCTGTGACCTTGGATTTAAGAAAGCAGAGTTTACCAACACCTGCACCGGACATTGCACCCCAAATCATGACGGACTGTGGATATTTCACACTGGACCTCAGGCAGCTTGGGTTCTGTTCCTCACCCGTCTTCCTCCAAACCCTTGGACCTTGATTCCCAAATGAAAGGCACACTTTACTTTAATCGGAAAAGAGGACCTTGGACCACTGGCCAACAGTCCAGTCCTTCTCCTTGGCCGAGTGGAGACGCTTCCTACGTTGGCTCAGGTTCAGAAGTGGCTTGACCCGAGGAACCCGACAGTTGTAGCCCATCTCCCGGATGCGTCTGAATGTGGTGGTTTTTGAAGCTGTCACTCCCGCCTCATTCCACTCTTTCTGGATCTCTGCCAGATTCTTGAATCTTCTGTTTGATAATCCGCTGAAGCCCACGGTCATCTCTTTTGCTGGTGCATCTTCTCCTGCCACATTTTGCCCTTCCTCTAGACTTTCCATTGATATGCTTGGACACAGCACTCTGTGAACAACCAGCCTCCTTAGCTATGAACTTTTGTGGCTTACCCATCCTAAGGAGGGTATCAATGATGGTCTTCTGGCCAGTTGTCATGTCTGCAGTCTTCCCCATATTGAACCAAACTGAAGCAATTTAATGACACCTGGGGAAGCCTGTGCAGGTGATTTGACTTTAGTAGATGATTAGTGTGTGACACTCAGTTTAAAACATTCATGCCCTGCAAAATTTGGGCCGATTTCTTCACAGTATTCAAATTTTTTGAATTCCTGTTTTCGTGGGTTTAATGAGCTGGAAGCCCAAATTACGTAAAAATAAACAAATAAATACTTGAAATTGTTTAAATTGTGGGCCCTGAATCTATAATCTATGAAAGTTTAACTTTTTGAATGGAACTATGGAAATTAAACAACTTTTCCATGACATTCAAATTTTTTGGAAAGGGTCTGTATATGTGAAATACTTGTGACAGTTTGATTTTCTTTGTTTTTGTTTTTTTAGGATGTGGTCTGGGGATTGAACTCGTTGTTCACTGTGAGTTATTTTTTCAGTTTTATGGTTTTTCTATTGTCCCTAAAATGTAATGTACTGTATATTTATACTTGGAAGTGATTGTGAAGCAAATCAGCACCTAACCAGCAACCAGTTACGATTTCCGTGGCTCTTGAAACTTCTGGTCACAAAATGGCCTATATGTGACCAGAAGAGTGTGAAAAGTTCATGATAAATGTGACTAAACATTGGCAACTGTATTTATTGCATTACAGTATTTCCATAGTTTACGGTTAATTGCATAACACCGTAACCCTGTGTTAAGGTTCAATACTGGAACTGAATACTGAATACTGTAAAAATAGAAAATAATGACTACTGTCATTGTTTTCTATTTTTACATAGAATCGTACAGTGCATATTCAGGTTGTATACACTTTCCATTCCAATTTTGAGCATGTGTGCGCATGAGAGTGTATTTGATAGTCACTGGATCAAAATGTGTGCTAATATATGTTCAATTGGTCCTAGGTTTGTTCATTATTAAGATTAGCATATTGCTTCATGAGTTTTCCCCATCAGCGTGTTGAGCCGCACAATTTAAGTGTGGAAATAGTTCATCTATTTAGGTCACACCAGTGACGTTAGTCAAGCTCTAATTGAGTTAGAGAGTCACTGCTCATCTCCCTTCACGGCTGTAATGAGGCTATCAATTTTGACATGGGGGAAATAATCTTTGTTATTATAGGGGGTGCCTTGAGGTGTTAGCGACATACAGTATAAACAAGAAAATGAAATTAGATATTGTGCTTGTGGAAATGTCTCAACAGCCTCATGTCACCTCGTGCTACAACCTCCTGTTAGACTTCTTAAGTTTTAATTGTAATTCATTATGCGTGCCTCAAAAAGTGATTAAAAATGACCGCATGGATGGTCAGTCTTAGTCTTAAAATGTAATTGTGTATTTTTTGTAACTACCCTCATTAGCCTTGTGGTCATAACGTAAACACAACATAAACAAAGGTCTTTATCTCTCAAAACCCCACATAAAACAAGCCTTAATCTTTCATGATGTTTGTTGAATTGCTTGATGTTTTGTTTGTACTTGTTGCATAATTCAGTGTTGCAGCAGTGTATTATGCTAATATATGCTGTAATTTTCAGACTATAGAGCACACCAGTATGTAAGCCGCACCCACTAAAGAGCAAGATTTGTACATAAGCTGCACCTGTCTATAAGCCGCAGGTGTCCCATAACGTGGGATATTTAGTACACAGGAAGATGTTACACACAAAGATTTTTTTAAACTTTTGATTAAATAAATGTTTTTTTCCAAACAGTGTGTGTAAAATGGCTAGTTAAACAGTAGCCTACCAGAAAAGTCATTCATTGCAGTCTTCCTCTTCCTCCGGGGAACTAAAACAACCGAAATCGTCTTCTTCAGCGTCACAATTCAGCAGCCTCATAATTTCTTCGTCGCACACTTTGTCAGTCTCTCTGTCTCTCTCTCTTTTGTTGTCGCTCCTGTCATTTTTGTCTCGAGGCAAATTAGCCATTTAGCTTGAGCTATCTTCTCCATCACACAGTATTCCAGCCTTTCGAAACCCGTTGGTGATCGTGGATGGTTGGCGGTCCGAGCAGTCCAAACAGAAGCTGTAGTAATTCTACACCTGGGCAAACTTACTTAAGATGTTCCCGAGATTGCTGCATAAGACTTCAAAACGTGATATTAGCTTCCACGTCACTCGCCCATGTCATTACTTCTTGAAGCTGCACGCTAAGCATCATGGGAAATGTAGTTTGACCCATAAATTAGCCGCATCACTGTACAAGCCGCAGGGTTCAAAGCTTGAGAAAAAAGTAGCAGCTTATACACCGGAAATTACAGTAGTTTAAAACCAGAAACCTTTAATTGTGAAACACATTTCGGACCCAGAAAACACTTCCTGTTGTGCTGTTGTTATGTTTTATGTTTGCCTTTTTTTAAATATACCTTTTCCTCATGTCCTCCACTTCACCACCTGCAGGACTTGTTAAATTTTGATGATCCATTGAACATTGATGCGGCAGAACATCATCTGAGAGACAAGGTGGGTCTGTGCCACTTTTTTGTGTTTCCTAATCAGTCAAGAACATTTTGTGATTAATACTTGCTCATTAGAATGTTTTATATTTCATACTTTCAAAATAGCCGTCACCAATCTACTATATTTTTCTGTTTACTTTCTGTTTTCATACAACCGAAAAAGAAGTTTGGCCAGAAAAACTTGTGCCCCCCGGGGAGGTTAATTCTAATGAATTTATCGTTATGATTCATGAACAAGAAAATTATTTCGCTTCACTTTTGCCACACACACACGCACGCACGCACGCACAATTTACCTGTAAGTTAGATTGACAATGCTGCCACTGGGGTTGCACATCTCTTTGTGACAGATGATTCGATATGCTTCTAGATTCATGGGTTATGATACGATTTAAAAATGCTATATTTGTAAAACAAAACAATTTGATACAGTGTACAAGCGATACAATTCGGTTTTACGGTTAACATTTATTGATGTATACTGTACATTAATCTTACATTACAATATAAAGAAGGCAATTTTTAGAAAAGTGACATCCGTACAGTAGTTTAAAATGTGTAAAAGACCACATCATATCCCCGAGCATGCTATAAGGCACTGGTAAATTAAAGTCAAAAGTCGAACAACAACGCAATTACAAGTAAAAAATATTTATTTTTAGACACTGACCAAAAAAAAAGACTTGCTGAATTAAAATGTTTTTGTTTGATGGGATTAAATAAATATATATCAATAAAAAACAGAAGTCATAGCCTTCAGTTCAATCAATAAAAAGAAAGGAATAAATATTTCAATGCTAAATAAAAAGCTAAAATTAAAAGTGACAAAAATTTGTCCAAGCAAAGGTAAGTAAATAGCATTATTTGCCACATGGCTGCAATGAAAATGCATACTGGAAAGGCCCTAATAATAGTAACCTTGCAACACTGCAGCCGGAGCATAGTGTTTTGAACACTCAAGGTAGGTAACAAAGGTGCAACATTTAAAAGTAAACAAGTTACAAACTAAAAAAGGTTAGCAGCAGCCCTTAAAAAAAAAAAAAGGGTACCATACTCATCTCTGTTATTCTCGCTGGTCACGATTTGGCTTTTGATATGTTGAAAAATGTTGCCGCTCCATTGTCATCGTCAGTCATGGTAAACTACGGAGCATGTGCTGGAACTGTCCGTGGCCAGGTCAGGCGCTCATGTTTTCTTTTAAGAGATGCACTGTCAATTTCATGATACTCAGGACATGCCTCTAAAATGGATTAATCTAAGGATTTATGGCTGATTCTTATCGGTCTTATCCCCCTTGTCAGACAGGATATCCGGTCGTATTGGTTTGTCTTTCACGACTCTAGTAACTGCTCAACTGTACAGTTCAATAGTTCAGATAGATTGTACCATTAGAGGGCGCTCACCCCTCTCATACAAAAATGCTGCTGTGTCAGTGTGCTTGAGCTTTACATTTACAACCTTACTCACTCAACACAAACCAACAGGTGGTCTTCAACCCAAATGCCTACCTCACTCATGATGCCACCAAAGATAAAACAAGTAACACGGTGAACACCATGTAACTGCACCACATGGACTATGCGGCTAGTAAATGCTCACATGCAAACATACCTACATACAAAACAATGCCAGCATGCTGAATAACTTCCTGTTGGGGAGTGTAAGTACAGGCTACCCAGCATTCCTTGCTTTAGGTGTTAAGTGGGACCAAGCACAGAACAATTGCCCTTGTGTGAGTTTACCCTCAGTGAAATCCAATATGCCTGTATTGTTTCAAGAGCCAGGTAACGACTGCATGACATATCTTTCATGATGTGAACTCTACATTAACCAAATTCTGCATGCTCGACAATTTTTCAGTTAAATCAGTTTACCATGCTCATCCCTATCCTAAATAATTTTTTGAAAGGAGTACTGCTCACCAGTATTTGTATTTCTCATCTTTTCTTAACAGAAGGGTAATATGTGTTAAATGCTAATATCAGCTGCAGCTGTGTGACTGCTGCTGCACACTAGGTGTTACAGGCTTTGGCAAGTAGCCTTATGTGCTTGTCACTTAAGAGTGGTGTTACATTGAGATGTACGCTGGGAGCAGACAGATGGTGTTTTAAAAAGTGTCTTGTCCTTGCACAACCATCTAACTCGTTGCCTCTGGGGTGTACAGCAAGCTTGACAATTCACCAAAACGCCTGGTGTATGGAGCCAGAACCCTGACATGAAATACTGGCATTGTAGGAAAAGATGTATTGACTGGGAAACAAGTAATGGCACTGAGAAAGATTCACTTGAAAAATAAAATTGACATTAGATTTGGATATTTTTCATCTAATGATGTAGCACTCTTTATCCAATGACTTAGTTTTTCAGAAGGGTTGTTGTTTTTCAGTTTCAACTTCTTGGTTTTCACATTCAATTTGTTTTTTTTCATTTTCAATGGCAGGGATTTGACATCTAGAGGAGCATGATAGCATCACTGTCTAAAGCTGGACACACTACGTGTTTGTTGAACAACTCAGACACACATCGAGTGTTTTGACAAGCCCTAAGTATTATAATGATAACAAGAGATCAAGATAGTTAAGTGACACTTTTAAAAGTGTTAAATGACACTTTAAAACGTAGGTTAGCATGAATGTGATAGCCACTTCACAATTTTTTTTTATTTGCACCATAATAAGGAACACAGTGAACGTCAACACAAGACACTAGTGCTACATCGAGTGCCGCGACCTGAGCAAGTGCCGCACGACAGAGAGGCGATGCCGATGCATGTTTTTCAAAATAAAGGACAGTGAAACATTTTTATGATATTTTAAATTGTTTTCAAACTAACTGTGGTCAATATGTGCGCAAATAATAATCTATATATGTATCTATATAGCATATGCAGTATATACATTCATACAATATATTACTTAACATTGTTTTCAAGTACATTTTTAAGCTGTGGTATCTTGTACTTTTTAGTGGCCAGCCGCCACGATCAATTACGTGTAGTGGAAACCCTGCTTTTGTCTTTGCACGCAGATAACCATTCACAGATGGTCGGAAATCACAAAAGTACACATAACTGCCAGGTCACTAATCCTCTGAAAGCAACAGTAATAACTTAGCAGCGTAGTGGTCTTATTATTGATATGAAAAGGATTGCTAGTGCTTTGGCTTTTGTTTATTGCTGTTTCATTTAATTCTTGTATTTACTGTTGTATTACTGCATTTTATGTCCTTCATGTGTTCTGTGTACAGTGTGAGTGACGTAGGATTTAATTTAGATAAATTCTGACTTACACCAAAGCTCGACTACTTGTAACATCACAGTCTAGGAACAGAACTCGTACCTAACCCGAGTAGGAGTTTTAAAAAATAACACTACAGCTTGTGCACTGTAAAGAGTGAAGAAATGAAGAAATAGTGCTAAAAATAAATAATTTTTTGCATTTAAATTTATTTTTAAATTTTACATTAATTTAATACAACCAATTACAGGAAGTAAAATTACTCATAAAAATTTTGACTGAATTGCACAATAAATGTGTAATTTCTTTAGGTAGTTTGAGTAATAACTTATTGGTCGCATTCAATGAAACTTACTGCTTAGTATTGTCGCAATAATGAATATATTGGGAAAAATTAACATCTATAATACCCTGACAAATCCAATGGAATAGAAGAAGACAGACTTTTTGCACATTAAATATGCAGAACATTTCACATTACATTCAAAAGTCAACTCATCGCAAAGTATCAATATCAATATTTCGTCCCACCGTTATATACAGTGCATGTATATCTATATCTACATCTGTTGTTTATGATAATAAATGGCAGTATCCAGGTGCTCACCCTTTTACTAGTCCTCAAGCTTCTTTGCCTGTCACCACCTGTGCTCAACAAAACTATGTTACTTGACCTGGTGCTGAAAAAAACACTCTGTGTTTGAACTGAGACATAGAGAAAGACAATAAAACACACATTTTTCTGGCATGGCACGGTGCGCAGCCTATCAAACAAGCTCATTTTATGCCCTGACATTTTCACCAGACAGAATTCCCAGTGTCATAATGTGTTGTTTCTTCCCCACACCTTTGCACCTCCCCTCTTTTTTTGCTTCTTTTCTATTTTTTCCATTCACTCCTGCCCTTTTGCTTTCAGCCTGTTTATCTGATATGTATATCCCTGGACTGTGCTTTGCTTAGTGTTTACCTTTTACCAGCTGTTGTACTTTGTCCCCAAAGGCTTTAATTTGTTTTCCCTTCCCCCCCGATGCACGTTTGATGCTTTTAATACCTGCAGAGATCATTAGGCGAGAGTAGAGCTAATTGCCCTCGATGGGTGGAATATTGCCAAAAGTTGTTGTCTAAAAGTTTTTAATAGACTGCCGAGTTTGCATAGATTCTTCAAGTTATTGAATGCACAACTAGTGCGTTTTTTTAGGATTAAAAAAAATCTAGGTTAAATAGTGGTCTTGGGCATTCTTTATTGACTTTGGTGAGCTGAATTTAACTTTCATTTCAAGATTTCATGATCTTAGGCCAAAAAATTTACTACTACTCCAACTATTTGACTTAATTCATCTGAATTTCTTCATCCTGTTTCCCTGTTTCCCTGTTGACATCAGCCTAGACGACCAGTCGGCTACTATTGCAGAGGTTCCAAAGTGTGGTGTGAATTAATTATGTTCATTATTTGTTAACTTACAAAAGCTAAGACACAAGCATGAAAACATCGACAGCTGAAAATATTTTTTAAATCGCAATTTGCTTTGAAAAGGTCAGTTGTAAACAGGGAGGGCGTGTTTGTGCATGTGGATCTGCACAAACATATTATTGGGAAATGATGAGGGTTGCCGAAGTAGATCAACGGCCTGTATAAATAATAGCATCGGCTGCTGTGTGTTTGTATACACTGTTTTGTGTTCCAGAACATACAATGTGTGAGCAGAAGGTTGTGACTCTCGGTTGGTCAGCATTTTGGGCATCTAAGTTGTTAACTTTGACTTTTTTTTTAAATGACTTGTGCAGCGAAAACTGCAGGGAAAAAGTACTAGTAGTACGTATTGAAGTTATTGCAGGATGTATTATTATTATATTTATTTAGATTGTTAAATAAAATGTGCAATTTGGCATTATTGAAATGCATAAAATAAAATATACTAATACAGTGGAACCTTGGTTAGTGTCATTGATCTGTTTCAGAAGGTCCGTCTATAACCGAAACGTACTCTGACCAAATACATTTTTCCTCTAAGAAATAATGTCAATCCAGTTAGTCCGTTCCAGAAAGCCATAAATTTTAATACAAAACACGTTTTTATAGTTTTACAATTATAGTTTTACATACAGAAAACAATTTAAAATGTATATAAATTACGACTGAAAGAGATAAATGAGCATTTAACATCAGACCTCACAAAACGGTCTGTTATGTTTTTCTCCTGCTGTATCCCTGCGCACTGTCGCCCGTGCATTCATGTGTATGTGATGAAGACGCACTCATCTTCTTCCGCTGTGGAACACATACGTAAACAAGATGGCCGTGGCGCTCCGTCGCGGAAGAAGAGTGGCATTACCGCGAGTGTCTTAATTCCATGTTCTGCAAGTTCTCTATTTCATCTCCAGATGTTTCTTCCTCCTTGAAAACTATTGACACATCGCTCAAATATTTCCTATAATCACTGTAAACATCTTCTGTCTTGTCCTTCCTCTCATGTTTGTTTACTCTGCTTAAGAGTAAATAAATCTTTGCCGACGTCACTTTGAAAACGCCCCTTTTCTAAGGCGTTCAGTCCATCATGGCGCCCACCACGTACTATAAATGTACAGTAATTGTTACGAATTTACCGTTCGTTACACTTGCAACAACTGTGGCATTGTGCCATGTGATGCACACTTTGGAGTGGCCTTTTATTGTAGCCAGCCCAAGGCACACGTGTGCAATCATCATGCTGCCTAATTAGCATGTTGATATGCCACACCTATGAGGTGGATTATCTCGGCAAAGGAAAAGTGTTCACTTACAAAGATTTTTCAACAATATTTGAGACAAATAGGCCGTTTGTGTACATAGAAGAAGTTTTATATCTTTTTAAGTTCAGCTAATAAATGATGCAAGCAAAAATTAACATGTTTTTTTTTTATTTTTGTTGAGTGTATTGTATATGTGTGAGGTGGCGGGGAGCACAACAAGTTTCATATCCAAAAAAGTGTGGGATGCAGGGAAAAAGTTTGCACGGATGTACTGTATATTCTTTTGGCAACCAGCCATCAGAAAAAACTGCTCAGCTATTTGCTTACCAAAGACCACACAACAGTACACTCATAGTGTACTACTCATACTTTCTTCTTTAATTCTTCGTTTTGTAATATAACGGCTTTATTACCATAATATTTTGACTTTATTCCCATAATATTATAACCTTTTCCCCAACAAAATTTTCTGAAAATTACAACTTTTCTTTGTTTGTTTCTCATATTATGACTTTAAAAATCACAGATTTTTAAAAATATTTTGACTTTATTCTTGTAAAATTACTGCTGTTTTTTTGTGTTTTTTTTTTTTTTTTTTTTAAGTTTTCTTGTTATATTTTTTTTTTTTTTTTTTTAAACAGCCGTGGGCCACAAGTGGCCTCCGGGCTGCACTTTGGACATCCCTGCCTTAGAGGGACATATCCTTCATCAGCTGTAGGATTTATCCATCATCTGTCTGGGGACACTCAATCTCTTGTCCCTACTGCTCATTTTCAGCGGCGGCTTTTCTGAATTCTGCTCATGCACACGTACAAACACTCCCATACACACAAACTAATGCATAAACATTGACTGTCAACAATATAAGCCACGTCTGCATAAGCTAATGAGATCCAAGACACAGGATGCATTCAAAAACCTGTCTTTACATAGATAATAATTTTCAACTTTGTTTGATACTGTCAGATTTGCATTTGAAGTTATACATCACTGCATTCTACAACCATTATTATTACTTTTTGGATCGATGAGAAATGTGCAATTTTGTCAAAGAGTTGTTGAGGAAAAAATACATCATGGCAGCAGTGATGATGAGATGAAGAAGAAGCTTGGGGGTTCCAAATACCTGTGTATCCTGCAAGGATCAGATAATACTAGGAGGGATCAGCCCTAGAAGAGCAGGTTAATACGATGGAAATATAGTTGATGAAAGTCAAATCTAATTAAAAGGACATGACAGACGTGGCAGGTGGGTTTTCATTCTGATTTATTCTGCCTTTAATGTCACAAAGCTTGACACTTTCATCAAGAACTTAACAGAATAATGTTAATTCCTCAACTTAACCAGTTTGCTGATTTGGAGTGTGTCGGACAACAATAACCTGTTTTGTTTTTGCAATAGAGAGATTGTTGATAGACCACCACCCTTAGCATGGCTACGTGTGAGCCATGCATAATGTATTCTTCTTCTGTAGTTCTCGAGGGACTCTCCTGTTGACGGACCAAACTACATTTGTAATTAATTTATGGGAGCATGTGCGTAACCACAAAATGCCAAAACTCAGAACTCTGTAAATCAGGGACCATCTGTATTTGCGTACGTTCATGAATGGTCTTGACCTTAGGAAAGGAGAGGGAAATATGGAAAGCCATTTTTACCCTTCTAAAAGTGTAGAACAATAATGTCTAATCCATTTCCTTTGAATATCTATGTTATATTATTATTCCTTTACTGTGAAGAGCACAGTTGATTTGTCCACCCATAAATGAAATGTCAATGAGGTTGGTCCAAGCATTAACTGTTCTCTATAATATCCTTCTAACAGTCGTTGTACAATTTAACAGTAAATACAATACAAAACAGAATAGAAGACAGAAAGCTATCCGAGTCTGAGGCCCAACTGAATGTCTCCACATTAAATCTACTCTCAACACAAACAAAATAAATGACCTCAAGCTTACTGGTTCTTATGGAAAAATATGATCATGTCACCATGATCATAGGCTAGTAGCAGTCCAACAAATGTAAACACAACTGACGTAGTGCAGAGATGCTGATGTGCTAACTTTGCTAGCCTGGTTAACATCACTCTGTCCAGTTTCCATTTGTGTGTAGGGTTATGATCAAGGGGTAGGAGAAACTCTGTCTGAATGTTCTGAACTCCTCTTTCTTTGCCCGTGTTGTATTGAGCTTCCCAGAGACGTTGTGCCGTGGTGGCGGTCTTATCCCAGAAAATCTTATGAGCAGTTGTATACTCTTTGTCCATACAGTAATCCCTCGTTTATTGTTGTTAATTGGTTCTAGACCTGACCGTGATAAATTAATTTCCGCGAAGAAGGATTCCTTATTTATTAATGCAATATTTTTGTAGTACAAGCATAGACAACCTGTTTACGACCTTCTAAATAAGATTTGTAACATTATTGGAGCCCTCTAGGCATGAAATAACACCCCTATAGTCACTTTTACACTTGTATTACCCAATATAGTAGACATAAGAGACTGTAAGACATATTAGACATTCTCATCAATGTAATATTACTGACACTTAGTGACCAGAGTAGAATACTACATATAAGAATGTGTCTTCTGAATGCCTAATATTTGTGTTTTACTTCATTTGGCCTTTTTATGCTTGAAAATGCTTAATTTAGGCAAACAATGTGCACAATTTGCTTGAATATGCATATGTTTTGACTAATAATAAGCTATATTCAACTACGAAAGAGCGATGATTTATTGTGTGAATGCCCCGCAGGCTTATCAAGTTCTTCACAATTTTTCGACTGTTTATTATCCATCCATTTTTTATGCCACTTATCCTCACTAGGGTCGCGGATATGCTGGAGCCTATCCCAGCTGACTTTGGGCGAGAGGCGGGGTACACCCTGGACTGGTCGCCAGTCAATCGCAATGCACATATAGACAAATATTCACACTCACATTCATACCTATGGATAATTTTGAGTTACCAATTAGCGTAACATGCATGTTTTTGGAATGTGGGAGGAAACCGGAGTACCCAGAGAAAACCCATGCACGCCTGGGGAGAACATGCAAACTCCACACAGAGATGCCCAACAGAGATTCGAACCCAGGTGTCCTGACTGTGTGGCCAACATGGTAAATGTAAATGTGCGTACGCAACTCCAACCCACGTCACGCCTTCTCCATGCCTTCAATTCGTTATAAATGGTCAAAGCAAAGTGGCTCATGAATGCAACGTCCATATTTAATCACCCTTGATTGCGTTTTGCTCAGTTCATGAATCATGGCTGCTGAGAAGCCGAAGACGAAGAAGCACAACTTCACCGAAACTTAGGTGGAAATCCTATTTGGAGAGCTGGAGGCCCATTAAAACATAATACTTGGAGGACACAGCAGTGGCATAACAAGAGGAAGATGAGCGAGTCCGCTGTCAAAAGTGTCAGTGGAAGGTGGTGCACCGTGGTAGAACTAAAAAAATGTTTTTTAAAAAGTGGTCGGATATCAAGGCGTACCCATTTCCATTTTTTGTGAACATGTTTCTACATTTTTGCTAATTGACACCACATTTTAGATGAACATAATCTTAGCAAAGTCTGTTTCATTTAAAGGTGGACGCAATGACTGAAAACGGGGATGAAATTATGTCAAATTGATTGCTGTAATTCCAAACGGATATTTCAAAAACATTTAACTTAATGATGACATTAACACCATCAAAAGATTACATGTATTCTAATTATTTTATGAGGCACTACTGTTGTGTATTATTTCAAAGCACAACAAAAGAAAACCCCATCATTTGGGGGGGAAATTCGTGGACATTGCTATCATGCTAATATTTGCATAGTAGCATGTTTAGTCAATTTTATAGGTAGATACTATTCTTCTAGGCTTTAGCATGCTAACATTAGCATGTTAGCATTGCTAGCATGCTAACATTAGCATACGTACGATTTTCATGAATATGAATATGAACTTCAGCAGACACACCTATCATGCTAGGTGTTAACCTGTCAACGTTAGCATTGTTAGCATTCTTAAGTCATTCAAACCCTTCCTCTGCTCATTTACCTTTCAGCACTTTATAGAAATAAGAACATGGTAGACCTGAACTTCATGAGTTGGTTGACATAGACGGGTTGTCGACATAAACGGGATCGACTTAAGCGGGTTCCACTGTACGATGTGTGATTAAATTAAGTGTCTTGCCTCCATAAATTCTCATCCGTGTTATTACGATTAACACTAACACTGTATCCTGACTTTGTCTGTCTCCCTTCAGGAGGATTTCCGTAATAAAGTTCAAGATTACATCCAGCACTACGCCAGATGATAAACGCATCGTGCTGCACCAAACTGCTCCACATTTGCCTCAGCTTATCTCGGCCAGGTTCACACCGAATCAGTAGCTGGCCGTCGTAACGTTCTACTCTGCTCACCTGATTGCAATAAACCTCAACATTTTTAAACAGCAGAACAGTCAAGTTTTGAGGAGGGACACGTCTACACAAAGCACTATGCTTTATTTTGGAGTGTTTTGGGGAGGACAGTGTCTGATCCGTGTGATGCAGTCACTGAATGAAGCTGCTGGCTTGATGCTAAAACAGCCAATGTCTTGCGACGTGATGAATCACAATGAACGTCTGTATTTGTTTTAAAGATGAATAACTATAAGAAGGTTTATATGTGTCAACAGTTGTGATGTTCCAGTGCCTGCAATGGTCGTGTTGGGAAAGAGAAAATGAACACATTTACACGTTTCTTTCCATGTTGCGCTATGCTATTACGGTAGTCCTCATGTACACGTGCTGCAAATCATACAGCTCCCAGCTCACAAGACAGCATTTGAATGATTAGCACCATATCGTCTGTTTGTTGTCATTCTCTTGCATGTTCACACATATAACTTTGATCACCTTTGTATGTTTCCCTCTTATATGCAGAGGAAGTGACTACTGTACTACAACTGGACATACTGACACATTTTGTCTTCTGCTGATTGTCGTTCCGTCTGTTTTCATCTGTCTGATGTCATTGTGTCACACAAAAACGCACACATAATCACATGTACCTTCACAATGGATCTGAACAAAAAACTATATTGTCTTCCTAATTTGCCCAAAGACGTTGAAAAATACCGCCCATTTGCCCTTACTTAAACCATTTTTGACCCCTAAATGCAATATTGCATTGTTTTATTTGATTTAAGAATATAAGGTATGGTTGTGGTCTCCAGCAATTTGGATTTAGAGTTAAAAAGCTGCAGGGGTTTTTAAACCTGATCTATTTTAACACATATACAGTATATCCTAATGAGTCCAAGCGGTGGATAGATGGCATCAAAAAGTCAACAATTCAAAGTGTGATGATATTTTAACGTTATGTTTTACTGTGTGAGCCAGTACAGTAAAACCGTTCACCACTTTGCTATAGTGAGTGTAGACAGTGAACACACCATAATGTACAACCAATGAGACCGCAGTAAAAAGAAAATTAAAAAGTTCCAAATTAATGTGACCGTACGTGGACATATAATTTAGTAATACCGTAAAAATGAAATATATGTACGGTAAGCTGGTTGCATAATCCTGCATTCCTAAAAATGACTACTTTGTTGATTTTTGAAGTACAATTTGTTCTACAGTAAAGCTTTTGACAAAAAATGAAACGTACGGCAATTTTTCCCATAGGAAATAATGTAAATGTAATTTATTTGTTGCAGAAACCCAAAAATGTTACAAAATGAATTTTATAGAGAATAATTATAGGTTTACATGTATGACTGGATGGAACTCATTGTTGATGGGCACTTCGTTTTGCAGAATGCCGCAGTGGAACCTCAGTTAGCGTATGCCTCGGTTAGTGTCTTTTTCGCTCAAAGTTTTTCCTCGGTTTGCGAACATTTTCTGGTTGGCGTGCGTTTTGTCATGTTGTTAACACACTGCGTGAGTTACATACCGTTAGAAAATTAAGGCAAAACTTTCGATGAAAACCGAGGTTTGACTATTTTTTATTAGCTTTTTTAAAAAAAATGTAATGGGTACGTCATGTCCTACTACTACATGTAGTATCTGCAGTGCTGGGAAATCAAGCAGCATTTGTGGTCTTAGGTGCAGACTGCTTTGCTCGAGGACAACTTGTTCTTTCGTGCTGGTGGTGATTCTCCTTTGCTAAGCTGAGTAACACATCCAGTGAGCCTTTGCCATTGTGGGAATTGGCTAGTGAAAACCAGCTGCGTATGTATGTGAGAGATGAGAATACAGACTGCCACATGCTGAGCCAGCGACACTTTGTACATCTGCATCTAGCCACCAATTTGTCTCCTACCTTTGAGCACCGAACTGCTTTTCTCCTTCCATTCTTTGTGTTTACATGTCGGCATGAGGAAATGTGATGATGAAAGATGACGTTCAGTGCGCGTGTGTTTGTGTGTTTTCAAGTAATGTGACTTGGTGGCATGCTTTGACTCCCTCCAGCCCGTTCTTTTTCTTTGTGTCGAGAATTGCAGTCCACAGTCAAAAAGTGTGAATTATTGTTACGGCAGAACATGTGATGGCGTGCACCTTTGCCAAGATAAAAGGATTGAAAAGTATGACAACACGAGTAAACGAAGCCAATGTGAGCAGGATGTTGCGGTGTTTGCCCAGTATTCATTTTAGCCTTACTAACACTGACGTTGCATTGCATGTCCTTTATTTTGGCGGTGTGGAGTGATTTATTTTTCCAAGGCTGCTGTTTGGGAAATCTGCATGGGCACACACATATTTGGGCTAGGTGAGAATTAAGATTGAAAGCCAGTTCTTAAAATTCTCAACTGCGTCTCTCTCAGATTGTATATGCATTTTTTAAAGAAGTATTAAAGAGGATATAAAGCCTACTGTGTGTTGCGTGATGTACTTTTATTGAACAACACAGTCTAAACTGCCGTAGTCTTCCATCCACAGGTAATTTGACTACTGCACTTGCTAAAGTGTAGGAAAATACACAACATCCAGAGGCGGGGTACACCCTGGTTTCCAGCCCCTGTCACAAGGTACACACAACCATTCACACTCATCATGCACACTTACCTTTATCTACTTTGTATTTTATTTAAGAGTTTTCAGGGGGAGGCTGCTTCAAATTGAATCTGTTTTCCTACAACCTGACTGTGTGGTACTCGGGGTGCCCTAGACTAGAAGTGTCTCCACAGAGTGGTAAGGACAGCAGAAAGATCATCGTCTGCCACCTCACGCTTCCTCAACGGGATAATGACAATTATATTGGACAGCTAGCACCCAGGACACCACCTCTTTCAACTGCTGCCCTCTGGCAGGTGGTATCTAGCAGCCGAGGCTCGGACAAAAACAAGGAGGGATGGTTTCTTCCCCACAGCCATATGTGTCCTCAACAGCCATGGACACACTCTAAACTAGTGAGTGTGCCGTTTCTCACCTTGATCAATACGCTGGCACTTTCGGGCTACTGAGGTGAGAAACACTATTGAATTCAAGAAATCCATCCATCCATTTTCTATACCGCTTCTCCTCATTAGGGTCGCGGGGTATGCTGGAGCCTATCTGAGCTGACTTCGGACGACAGGCGGGGTACACCCTGGACTGGTCGCCAGCCAATCGCAGGGCACATAAAGACAAAAAACCATTCACACTCCCATTCATACTGTACCTAGGGACAATTTAGAGTCACCAATTAACCTAACGTGTAGTAAAACAGGAAGGTGGTATTGAAGAGGAAGGCTCTAATCTCACTGCCACATCGTGTCTTTGGGAAGAGTCATGTCAAGAGTCACGTCTTCAATGACGGTAAACATCACTTTAAAACATCATGTATCCTTTCAATCATTTATATGCATTTGGACTTGTTTTTTGCATGTAAAACTATAAAAAGGTAAAAAATTCTGTTAACATTTTTGGCTTTCTGGAACGGATTAATTGCCTTTACATGATTTCTTTTAATGGGAAAAATTTATTCTGTTAGCATCCGTTTAGGTTAGAGTTGGACCTTCTGGAACAAATTAATGACACCGTGAATTTCTCTTGTAGATGAATAAAGTATCTATCTATCTAACTAAGGTTCCACTGTAAATACATAAGGAAATGACTTGACTTTGCTATGACAGTGGCGGTTGGGCTGTGGGACCAACCAGAACCCTTTAATTACAGTAGTTGAAAACCATTCGCAAATGGACAACTCGCAACTGCTTGCCTGTTCCCATTGTTCACTCAAAAGAATCGTTCAAAACGACTTGCAAACGAACAACTCTCAACTGCCAGTCGGTTCCTTGTTCGCGACTGTGACCCACCCAGTTAAGAATCACTGTGCTATGATGTCAAAAAAGCAAAAGAAATGTTGAAACGGTAAAACACTTGACAAAGACAAAACCTGTAAAAGAAGAGGAGGTTCAGACATGCTCATGCGTTTTTATGGAGTTGTTTTGGCAGCTTGTGTGTGTTGCCGACATGTTCCCAGGCTCTGTCATTGCTTGTTAAAGGAAAATCATCAAAGGTAAGTTAACATTATCTAGTGTGTAAAACCACTGTAAAACACAAATAACTGCATAACGAGAGGTCTCTATGCTATTGTGTAAAAAAAAGCCAAAGAAAAAGTTAAAAACATTTAACAGTTAACGTTTGGCAAAGGGAAAAGGGGACAAGCATTCTTACTTGTCACACAAGTTTGACAAGAAGTAAACCACTGTGAAAGAATAGCTGCATCTCAAGGTGTATTGCATATGCAATGTCAAATAAGCTAAAGAAGAAGCAAAAGAAACATGAAAAGCAGTAGAATACTACTACATAACAAGACCTCTTATGAATACTATGGTGTCAAAATAAAACGTTAAATGTTAAAAACAGTAAATCACTGTTCTTAGCTGAAATACGCTCCAGCGGTATAGAAAACGCTTGGTTGTCCCTGCAGCTGCCAAACGCTCACCTTTGTGACAGTCATCCAGGCTGTCATTACATCGGTGGAGACAATCATGAACATTTTCCCAGTGGCAGTCACAGCTGACAGCCGTGGTCAAGTAATGAGATGGGTAACTGTATAGGCCTACTTCATATTTTTACATTTCCCCCACCGGCCTGATTAAAAACACTTGTCCGGTGAGAAAAAATAAATCAATTTTGTGCATATAGGTGTTCTTCTGTTTGCTGTCTAACACCCAAAGGTGAGGATGTGAGAAATTTGGAGAAACTTCCAAAGGATGTTTGTTGACAGCAAAGCAGTCATACCCATCAAAGAAGACATCAATGGGCTTAAATGATGGCTCATTTGTCAAATAGGGACAAGAAAAGAAACACATACATTCAATGGAGATCAATTCAATAAATATCTTTTTTTGTAGTTCAAAGGAGTAAATCATTTAGTTAATGTGTTCAACTGCACAGATTATTTTCCAATATTGCGATATTTAGAATGAGTGTCACCATTTGCTGTACTGTATGTCATTGGACAAGTACACTCCTGATGAAAATTTTAAGACCGTGGTTACACGCGATCTTGTGACAGCCTGAGCCATTTTTGTTAATCACTTCAAAAATTGGTTAGGGTAGTGTTTCCAGAAGGCTTGTGGGAATGGTGAAAATGGCTTCACAAAGGGCATCCACTGTCTGGAACTGATCCATCATAACCATCCATCCCCACATGTTTTCAATTGGATTTAAATCAGGGGAACACGCAGGATGGTCCAACAGTGTGACATTATTCCTCTGGAAGAAGTCCTTTGTTGAAAAACCCAGTCATTACCACACAGATGAGGGCCTTCAGTCATGAGGGATGCCCCTTGCAACATCTCCACATAGCCAGCAGCCATTTGACACACCTGCACAACCTGAACCTCCACTGTTCCATTGAAGGAACAAGCACCCCAGATCATGATGGCGCTCACTCCACTGTGCCGTGTCGAAAACAGTTCAGGTGGGATCTTCTTGTTAGGCCAGTAACGTTGGAAGCCATCAGGACTGTCGAGGTTACATTTTTTCTCATCAAAGAATACAATTTTCTTCCACCTTTCGATGTCCAATGTTGGTGCTCTTGTGCAAATTCCAAAGGGGCAATTTGTCGCCTTTGAAGACGTTTTTTGTTTTTTCTCGCAGGTGCACTTGACACCAGTAACAACCTTCATTTGGTCCGAGAATCATCGGACTAGCTGTCTGTCGGATCCTCCGACTCTGAGCATTTTTTTCGGTCTACCACTTGACTCTCTTGTTCCATAATCCTGAGGCTCTTTGAATAAGTTTAAAATGACTGTCTTAATGCATCCAACCTCAGCAACAATGGCGCACTGCGAGAGGCCTTGCTTATGAGGCTCAATAACTCAACCGCGCTCAGGGAGAAGCTTTTGTGCCTTCGCCATGAAGAGAATACTTGACAGAAAATTACACTGAATTCACATTTTTGACCAAATTTTGGCTTATAAGGCTGTGGTCTAAAACATTTCATCAGTTGATGAACAGCTTATTTAACTTTAATGGTTGTATATGCAATAAATTGCTTATTCCAAAATGTTTTTTCTTGCTCCATTTCTTCTTTTAGCATTTTGAAGCTCAACTTAGAACCTCCTTAAGATGCGGCAAAATGTAAATTCTTGCAATTTTTCAACTGGTCTTAACATTTTGGTCAGGAGTATATAGGTGCTCTGCAACTGGCTGGCAACCAGTCCAGGGTGTCCCCTGCATCTCGCCGAAAGTCATCTGGGATAGGCTCCAGCTCACCCGTGACCCGTATGAGGACAAGCAATTTTTAAATTTTACCTGACTTAAGTATAGATGAAATTCCAGATTGTCAGAACATTGAAGTTCTTAGGGTCCACTACAGAAAGTTATTCACTGTTGCCATGGCAATGAACTAAAATCTAAAATACATCATCAAAAATGTATTTGTGCATTAATCAATTATGAGTGTCCTCAAAATAGTTGACATCAAAAACTGATGAATTGACAACTTGGATTTTTTTTATTGCTTTTTTCAAGCATTTTTTTGTGTCATGAGCACTTTAAATTATTGTTAACACAACATATCTGATGGGTCTGATCTCTAATGTAATGTAATGTAGTCTAATCTAAAAAACAAAAGATGTTTGCTTATTTTGAAATATTTGTCAGAAGAGTTTTATTAGTAGTTAAAATAATGTGAAATGGGACTTCATTTGACATTTATTTATAGCCTCGACCAGCATACATTTTCCATATTTTTTTCATATTGTCCACCAAATTACCTGGTCTGATTACATCATCTTAGTGTCCCTCAGGGTCACATTCTGTTTGTTTTCAAACAATTAAAATACGTAATAAAATAATTATTAGTAAATGACAACAATAAAGGATATATTAAATAATATTTGCTTTCATTATGTTGCCTTTAACCATCTAACGATACAGTATGTTCACTGGCTGTAATAAGACAATTCATCGGGCCAACTGTCAACCAGAGGATGTCAACCTGGTGGCTATTTGAGTGAACGTTGCGCATGGTAGGGGAAATCAGACATTATTAGTAATGTCAGTCAGCCCTGAAGCCAGACAGTCAGCTATGAATCACATGTCAAAGCCTCATCTTTACTCTTTATGCGCAATATCGTTCGTGCGCGTGCTGTGTGTCTGTCTGTTTGTTTGTGCGTTTGTTGTGGTGACCTGGTGGGCGTTAGGTGTTCGCCACTCGTACTTCGCCCGCCTCGCTGTCTTGTTGTCTTCCCTCACGCTGCTGTGTGCAAACTTCATTTCGACACCCTGATGCATTCTTGTTGTTTCCAGCCTGGAAACAATTTCTGCAAGAGTGGTTCACTATAGAAGCTACAATAATGCCTGTTATCCGAGGCAGATGATTTATGAGGTCCTGGTTGACAATTACAGTGGTACAGTGTGGTTCATCTTCCAATGAGTTGAGAATGTCTATGTTTTTATTGGAAATGGCAGCCAAATAGTAGCATATACAGTACACACCTTCCTTTACATTGCACACAATTGCACAATCTAAGGACTGCAAGAGCTCTAATCAAAAAAATCAAAACAGCCTTAATTTTACTTTACTTTCTTGCTGGCTCCCTCCGTTTGAAAGAACTCTATTGCTTTATCAGTGCAGGTACAACAATCTCTCATTTATTGTGGTTAATCTGTTCCGATCAGACGTGACCGTGATAAGTGAATTTCCGCAAAGTAGGATTCCTTATTTGTAAACCAAATCGTTTACTTATTTTGTAGTTAGAGGATAGAAAACCTGTTTACGACCTTCTAAATATGTTTTTTTTTAACATTGTTAGAGCCCTCTAGTAATGAAATAACACCCCAATAATCACCTTTACACTTGTATTACCCAATGTAGCTGACATAAGAGAAAATAAGCCATTTAAGACCATATAATATAGACTCATTCGTTAGCACTGAGAGGTCCGTGTTCCTTTATTTACTTCCAGTTTCTGCACAGTACTTCCTGCGGTGGCTATTGTCTCATCAGTACACCGAGTAACCAGTGTAGAATATTACATATCACAGCATGTGTCTTCTGAAGGCCTTATATTTGTATTTTAGATCATTTTGACATTTTTATACTCGTAAATGTTTAATTTAGGCCAAAAGTACATCAAATTTGCTTAAATATGCATTTTATTTTACTCATAATAGTTGGTATTCAAACAAGAAAAAGCAATGATTAATATATTTTTGAAAAACCGTGGTAGAGTAAAGCCGTGGAATTCGAAGTGCGAAGTGGCGAGCAATTACTGTACTGTATTTTGTCTTTAAAATATCTTTTTTTTTTTTTTTTTTACTATTTTCTAACTCATGTGTCAAACGTTCGAGCAAATCACACGTTAAAATTGCAAATTTTGCTACATTTCGTTTTAAGCTTGTGTATTAATAGTAGTGTGTGTGCGTGTAATTAGCGGGGTGATATCCACTACCTCACACATGTCCTTGTATGTATATACATTTTCAAGTTGAACAGTAAGTGCCTCTCCATGTGCTTTGTTCTGCTTGAAAAGCTGCCCACACTCACGCTCTGGCCGTGGGTGGCTTTTACTTGTGCAGCCAGATTAGCTTTGCAGCCTGCAAACACAAAAAACATTTAGTGAGGTCAATTTAAACACAAGCAGACACCAAAACGGCGTCATTTTATTAACACCAGTTATTTTGTTTTGTTAAATTACGACAACTTCATTGTTGGAGAGTCAGCATCAGTTACAGTGTGTGCAATCTCGATTTGAATTTCAACAGCATTTTCAGGGCAATGCCTTGTTTTGCATGATGATGGAAGATGAATGCAATTTCATTTTTGAACAAGCAGGTAAAAGGAACAGCTCCCACATGCTGCATATGTGAAGTACACCATTACATAAATCTAGGATGGTACACTTACAAAATGATAATTTGCTATCAGCAAACATTATACCCCAGACACTCTAGAAGTAGAATGAGCCAGAATGCTGTCGGAATTAAAATTTGTGGCTTATTGCTGGATGTTCGAAGTGCATTCTAAAAACATTTTGACTGCATTCCCGCCCGAATGTTTTGGGAATGCTACAAACTTTTGAGGTGGATTCAAAGTGGGAAAATGTTGAACAACATTTGCAAGGTATTCTAACTGCACTCTGACTGCATTCTAGATATTCTTACGCTATTCCGAAAGCAGTCTGAATATTTTGACCGCAATAAAAAAAAAAAAACGCAGCTGAAACATCACTATGAAGCATGGCCTTATTCACATTCTTTCATACACCCAGGAAAAAAGGAGCCAAGTTAACTCCACCAGCGGCTGCTGACGTGGACAGTGCAGCGAAGCTGAAACCCAAGAAGCCCGCTGAAAATGTCACTCACTATTGACACGTCGCCAATTCACATCATGTAATGCTGCCAAGGAAAAAAGGAGCCAAGCTCCACCACCGACCGCGGACACATCACGTCAGGCTGCCAAGGAAAAGAGGAGCCAAGCTTAGGAATTTCAAATCCTCTCCCGAATGTGGTGCGGATTTTGAAACTTTCATTCCAACTGGTTGTGCTTGATTCGTACTTAGTGTGATGGGGCCTTTAACGACAGCATCCATTGGTTTCCAAAAAAGCAATGAAAAAAGGAATTAAGTGAAAGTCAATGTTTTTTTCCAACCCGATTTGAAATATCAAGAGCCTGGAATATGTATTTGTCTGTACAAACCACTGTATGAATTCCTGGCACGAGCATCATTCAAGCATGGATAAAGACAATAACAGACCTGCCAACCTTGAAAAAATAAGTCTATTCCCCCTTGACTCTCATCCTGTTCATGTGAGGTCAATGCTGATGAATGGAATATTTGAAATAATACACACAAAAAATCCAACACGGTTCATTTAAAATGATCACACGGAACGCTTACATGGTTTGTCATTTTCAAACATTTGGCTCACCAGTCACTGTGAGACTCAGCAGGCTTCTAAATATCCGTAGGCTTGTTAATATTAGATCCAAGTTATTCTCCTCGCACAGGGAAGAAAAAAGAGCCGAAGCTGTGGGATTTTCACACCAAGCATTTCAAATCAGTGCATCTGAAAGCTTACTTCTGCCACCCCAACATTTCTCACAGTTATCAGCATGAATTTAACCGTGCAGCACATCGGTGCAGCTCAGAGCTTAGGTGTGTTCCTATTTAGATTCATTTTCAAGTAAGTCAAATTTTGAGATAAAAAACATGAAGTTATTTTGCACTGCTCTGTTGATTCTTATGCCACAGAGCTATGCTTCATGAAATGCTTCCGATTCTCACTTCGTTCTGTCAACGCCTTCATTGCGAAAGTGAATGTTGGCTATAATATTTATTGGAGCCTCTGAGCTCGAAAACTGGTCGATATTTTATTTGTTTTGTGTTGTAATTAATTATTCGTATCAGCATTTCAGCATTTACTTGTTACATAATGCTTTTTGGGGGGTTTCCCTTTTTTTTTAGTTTAATTAATTAATTTCTACAATATGCCACGGGGCGATAACAAATGCGGTATGGGCCACATACAGTATGGCCCCTCGGCCGCACTTTGGACACCTCTGCTTTTATAGCGCTTCATCAGGGTTGAGTGTGTGACGTGGTGTCACCTCTGTGGGCAACCACAACTCTCGTCGACTAGTTCGCTTGTTAGCGTTCTTTGTAGTAAGCGAACAATGTAAATCCAAGAGAAACATTTTGTGTTTTTGAAGCTGAAACTAATCGATGCGTGACAATAGTCAGTAGATCCGAAATCGGAGGCAAAGCTGTTCACAGAGGTGGGCTGTCCGCCATCTGAACGAATCGTATGCAGTCAGGAAATAATGTTAAACAAGCCGACCAACCATAGCCTTCACCGAAATGCATGCCATGTACGAAAAATATGTATATGTTGGCAGGTCTGCACAATTATGTTCTGAGATGAGATTGTCCCATGACACTTTCCTTTGCCCCCATGTTTACTTTTGAATCAATAATGACATTTTCGGATTACTCTGGATTCCCATCTGTTTCTGGCTGCAAGCGAGGAAAGCAGAATTATTGACCCCTTGGTTTCTCAGTTGAGGATCTTCGAGTCTTAACAATGCAATCGAACTTTGAGCGATTTTGCCCGCATGGCAATGCTACAACCTCTATGAGACAATATAGGTCACCTTTGAAATCACCTCTTGAAAGCCATTTTTAATGTTACATTGTCCTGTTATTGCATTTAGTGTTTTGCTGATCCTCTGTTATGTCATTCGAAGCTGACACATCTGTATGACTAATATGGTCCCCAGCATCAGTTCCTCAGATCTTTGACTCATTCTCTTTGACATCAAAGTCAACCGGAAAGATATTACAATACATAGAACCTGCTGGGTGAACAATGCCCCCCTACACTAATGAATCCACACAGGGATCAGTTGTGCAGTCCAGTTGTATAATTATTTCTTATTTGTAGATGGTTGGTAGTCTGTCTCATTGAATTGATGACTCAAACATAAAAGCATGACAGCTTGGTAAGAGTCATGCTGGTTTAGTTAACTTTTCAACGTGGTTTCTAAATAATATGTCTGCTTATATTGTCTGCACCCAAAAAATAGAGAAACCCCTTCCCTAGCCTGCTAACCTCCAGCGCTAGTCTGACCAGGTTAAAAGCTACACCGTGATTCAGATTCCATCCGTTAGTGATGAGTACCTATACAGTTTATATTTTAAATGCGCTAATAAGTGTGTGAGCATATTTAGGGTTTAAACCTGGCCTGTGTCGCGAGTGGACACTTGCAATGGAAGAGAGAAAGGGAAGCCCAAAGAGGCAACATGGGTTCCCCTTCCAATGAGATCACCACTCATAGGAGAGGCCAAAGGGGTTGGGTGCAGAGTGAGTTGGGTGGCAGCCGAAATCCTGGGCTGCAGAAGCTAGCTCTCGGTGCGTGGAATGTGACCTCTCTGGTGGGGAAAGAGCCTGAGCTGGTACAGGAGTTAGAGAAGTACATTGCATGTTGGAGTTTTATCCCGGTGAACAGGAGAGTAGTCTCCCTTCAGGAAGGTGGGATTGGGATGTGAACCCGAACAGTGCTTTGTTACTGGACTTCTGTGCTCGTCACAGATTGTCCATAACAAACACCATGTTCACACGTGCACTTGGCACCAGAACACCCTCGGCTGCATTTCAGTGACCGACATTGTGGTTGTGTCATCGGTTGTGTTTTGGACAGTCGGGTGAAGAGAGGGATGGAGCTCTCAACACATTACCAGCAGGTGGTGAGTCGGCTCAGTTGGCGGAGGAGGATGCCGGTTAGAATTGGCAGGCCCAAACTCATTATGAGGTTCTGCTCTGAACGTCTAGCAAAGTACCCTGTCAGAAGGACTCCCACTTCCGGGAGAGCTTTGACCATGTTTCAATTGAGGCAGCAGACATTGAGTCTTAAGTGGGCCAAATTCAATGCCTCCATTGTCAGCGTCGTAGCTCATCGAAGTGGCCTTAAGATTGGTACCTGTCATTGCAGTAATCCAAGAACCCGTTGGTGCGACGTCTGTAATGCGGCCTCTGCATCGGTCCGTTGTGGTGAAGAAGTGGCTGAGCCAAAAGACAAAGCTCTCAATTTACCGGTTGATCTACGTACGTTGCTACCCTCACCTATGGTCATGAGCTTTGGGTTGTGACCGAAAGGATCGCTGGTACAAGCGGCTAACATGAGTTTCCCCCTTAGGGTGGCTGGGCTCTCAGAGACAAGGTGAGAAGCACGGTCATCCGGGAGACACATGGAGTAGAGCCGCTGCTCCCCTGCATCGAGATGATCCAGATGAGGTGGCTGAGGCATCTGGTCAGGATGCCTCCCGGACGCCTTCCTGGGGAGGTGTTTAGGACACGTCTGACCAGTAGGATGCCTCGGGGAAGACCCAGGACACGGAGAAACTATGTTTCTCAACTGGCCTGGGAACGCCTCAGGAGGGAGGATCTGGATGAAGTAGCTGAGGAGAGGGAAGTCTGGCCTTCTTGTCTTGCTCCGCCGCTGCTGGGCCAACAGTGTGCTGCAAAAGACGGCAAACAGGCGGCAGCAGAGCAGGAACACAGCATGACATTTTCACGCATAAAAATGACTAACTAAAATACAAATGTAAGGCATTCATAAGACGCATTCAAAGATGTTGTGAATAATATGTATTATTCTACACTTGTCAGTAGGTGTCAGTAATGATACATTGATGAGATCGAGGAAGCCACCAAAGTAGTACTGCACCGACAGGCCAGAGTACAGGATCCCAGAATACAGAGAGGAGACAGTCCGTGTCCAAGAAATTTATTAACAACAAGAGACTCTAGACAGAGCAAAATACAAAAGTACAACAAAAACCACGATAGCAGAGGAAAACACAACACGCTGCAGGACTAGGCCGGCGGAAAAAAACTAACACAAAAATCACAGCTAACACAGAGATGGAAAAAACTAGACAATAAAACAAAAGGAGACGCTGCTGAAAACCAAGCAGGTGTTGAGTAGCCACAGAGGTACACGTACTCATGGCAATAACAAGATGGACCAGAAAGTAGGGTAAGGTAACAACACGAGGCAAGGAATAGCACGAGTCAGGCATGAAGCAGGGAACAATCTGGCAATGAGCTAACACAAAGGCACAGCTAAAGTAGTCCGCGGTTATTTGGCTGCAGGTGTGACCAGGTGACTCCTCCCAGGGCATGATAGGTGTGCTGCAACACAGAGCAGACAGGCAGCAGCAGAGCAGCACCACAGAACATGACATGCTGTACATTATCTTTAAAATTAGTGATCAAAATTAAATCAAATCACATAAAAATACACATATCTTGAACTTGTCAGTATCTCTGTTTTACAGTGCACTCACCAGCAAGATTAGGTACACCTGCACAATTTAATGATGTCCAATACTAGTGCTGATCAATTCAGCCAAAATTCTGTTTGACTCTACTGTGGTCCCTCACTGCAAAATGCCTTCTCCCATCACTCTGTGACGAGGCCACAGCAAGAACAGGAAGTGCACTGCATGAGACCGCTCTCATGATGCGACTTTATATGACTGACAAGATACGCTGGCGCCAGCTCACATATGGACCAAACATTCAAGTTCTTGTAGCCCAGTGGGAAAAGCTTGGCTTCAATGCAGTCCCAGATGGCACCACTGGGGATCAGTGTGCTGTTTGTGGTATCTTTGGGGAATGGTGGAAGTGCAAAGAAGTGAGGGTTGGACGAGAGCCGGGTGAAAGCCAGAGCTGTCTGAATATTGCACTTCTGATAGACGGTATTTTGTATTTTTCAAGGATACTCAGACAAGCCACAGTATTTTATGAGAATGAGGGCGACCGTCCAAATTCTAATTTCAGAACAAATAACCCACTTGATAGGTTTTGTGTCCGGTGTTCGATGACCGTTTTTCCGGCGACGTCTTGTTACAATCTCATCCAGCGGAGGTTCCAATGGGAAATGTTGAAAACGACAGAAATACACTGCCTGGGAATGTGAGGATGCTGAAAATAACACGCATCAACAGTCAATGCAGACATCTGTGAATGACATTATGTTGTCCAGCGTGAAGCACGATTCATATGTAAAGCTTTGAGTAATATAACACAAAGTATTTATTATACTGTAATGTCACACAGCAGTGAAAAAACAAAGTAACGTCAAAAGCAGACACGTGCCAATAAATTGCAGCCACCTTCGTGTGCTGCTTTTGAATTTGGGTGCCCTTATTTTTGTTTTCAAGTGAGAAGTACAGTGAGTCCTTACATATTCACGGTTCAGCATTCGGGTCCCCTCAAATTCACAGATTATTGGTCAAAAAATGATTCTTTTAGTTTTTGATCGTGAGCTACTAGTCGATTTTTGGGACTTTGCCGGTCGATCGCGAGAACATTTTGAAAAAAGTGTATTATCATATCAGTGCCCTCACCTCGCGGAGAGCGACCGACAGGCACGCATTTTGTCCACAGGCAGCAGCAGGTTTGCTCCTGAAGCCGACGCCGCAACCCCAACCCGGGCCAAGACCCACAAAAGTGGGGGTGAGGAGCGTGGCTCATTTGTCATTGCGTCACTGCAGAAACAAAATAAAATAAAAAAAAAAACAGCAAAAAATGATGAAAATACAGTTTAAGGCTGGCTTATGTCTTTAGGCATTTAGTTTGTTAGCTTCCTTCGTCGTGAGCAAAGCAATGCTAGGCAGGGTTCTGGGGATGAATCTAATCTAATAATGACAACAGTCACTTCTATAGCGAATGTTGATCCGAAATCGGAGGAGAATATCAATGTCGAGCTAATAGGAGGGATTTGAGGGGGGAGGAGTGAGACAGCGTAGGATACGCCTCGCTCGATGCAGCAACATAATAACCCTCAATTACTCATGTTTATTTGGTAGTGCACGGGTCTACTGTTTGCTCTAATGGGTTGGCAATAGGGTCTTTTTTAAGGCTATTTAATTTCTTTGTCTTCAAAAAGTCGTAGTTACCGGTTTCAAATTCATATTGTTATAAAATAGATGATAGATAGAATAGCCAGGCTTTTACAAGGCACTGGTCTTCTCCTTCTTCTCCTCCCTTGGAAGTTGAACTCTTTTGGAGCATTTGAACCCGACTGAAGTTGCCATGGTGATCCACAATGTCGGGTTAGAAGTAAACCAGCTTAGTAACACTGGAAGACCTCAGTGAAGTCCCAAGATAGCTGACTGGCTTCCCTTCATAACCCCACTAAGTGTCATTGCAGGGTATCAATAAAGCGACGACAGGTATTCAAAACACAGGAAATGTCAGGTCACGCCGTGTGCACTAAAAGACAAAACATTGGTCTGGAAGAAGAAGCTGCCGTCGTACGAGACGGTGATGTACGTGTGTGTTTGGCTGCTCTCCTCTTCCAAACAAATCAGTGAAAGCGGCTGCGTGTACACGTGGGTGCCCTGGCTCCCATCAAGTGCCATCTGAAGCATTTTACAGCAAACACTTTCACAAGGTCAATACTCACACAGTGACGCAACTGCAGAGGCGTTGCAAAAACATCCATTTCAAACTCCAACAATTAATTTTTCTGCGTTTTGTTTAATTAATTCACGTAGGACCAAAGTCAACAAACACTACTTCACTGCAGATGCCTTTTTTTCCCTTAAGGCTGTTGTTTTTCTCTATTATGTAACTACATTATCTTACTCTTGTGCTGTGAGGCATGTACAGTACTTGTCATACACGTCAACGCAAATGTGTCATTGTGAAAACTCAAGTGAATCTAGAAATCAGTGAATATATTTTACGTGTAAAATGGTTCCTGTATTGACAGCAATCAAAGGAACGCAACTACAGGGGACCCTTGGTTAGCAACATGAATCCATTCCAGAATGTCTGACTCGATCCAAAATGGTCTTTTTCCTTAAAAAATAATGCAAATCCAATTAATCCGTTCCACAAAGGCAAGAATCTTAAGCACAAAGCCCATTTTTTTTAATAGCTTTTATAGCTTTATAATGATAGTTTTACATGCAGAAAACACTTACACGGTATAGTCATCCCTCGCAATATTGCGGTTCGATTACTAGTCCCTCTCTATATTGTGTTTTTTTCAGATTGATTAATAAATTATTGCTGTTTCATGGTAGACTGTTGTCAAAACATATTGAAATACAAGTGATATGGAGTATTGTGGTCACTGGGGGGCAGTAATGACACAAAACACTGAGAACTTACATGACACGTCATACTTTAACACTGCATGAAGTCAGCCATGGCGTGTCCGACATGATAGAGTGAAAAAAGATTCTCCACCCATTCCGTGTCGAAGTGGTAAGTCTTGGGCATCTTAAGTTTAGAAAAAAAAAAAATGGAAGGCTAACTGGTTAGCGCTCTAACTTGCTAGCTTATTAGCTAGCTAGCGAGTCCCTGTGGCATAAGAGTTGAGCAATGTGTTGTAAACTAAGAATAATAGGAGTGTAAAGGTGACTATATGGGTGTTATTTCACATCTACAGGGCTCTAATAATATTAAAAACATATTTAGAAAGTCTTAAACAGGTTTTCTATGCTGTAACTCTGAAAGTTTTCAATTTATTAACATTGAATCCAATATGGTGGAAATTCACTCACTTGGGTCTGAAAGCAATTAACCGCGATAAACGAGGGATGACTGTATAAGCCATTAGGATCAGAACTGGTCACTAGGTGTCGGTAGTTGTTCGGTGAAAACACCACCGAAGCACCACACTTGAACAACCGGCTTTTATTGCAGGTTTAAATTATGTCACAACAGGTACAATAATCAAATAATCAGAATAAATAAGAATAATAACACAGGTTACTGTTGTGGCCATAGCGGACGACAAGCTAAAAGTCAACTCTGAACCCCTGATGTCACTTCCTGTCCGCCACGGATTCTTCTCCCCACCAAGTCTAAACTGTTTTAAATGATATATTATATATTATTTGCTTTGAGTATATCTACTTTGTTGAATACGCTTGTATGCTTCACTGCTCTCCATTTTGTTGCATTTCGGTGGTGTCAGTTTCGAGTTCAGTCTGTACAGTACAGATAAAGAAATAGATATTATCAGTTTCTCAAGAGTTTTCAAATCAGGGGGCCGCGAAAACATTTCTGTCCACTGAGAACCACTGAAATAAATCAACGTTAAGCATTTTCGATGAAAACCGAATCATAGGAAAATCAGGGTGTATGATTACATATTTTGAAAAACAAAAGTTATTTAAATGCCAGTGCTTGTTTGCTTGTCCCATCACTTCTACTGGACCGTATTACTGCAATTTACCAGACTTCGTGGATTATTTCAGGCTTTTTTCGCACCATTCTGATTATTTAGTAAGAAGGGTTGGGGTTGGGATCTGTATCTACAGTAAATCTTGCCCTTGTTTGTTCTGTGTCTGGTCCCCAAATACCCAAATATAGCCCTCCTTTTTCCCCTTCTGATTCCAATATGCAGCTGTAATTACATTAACTATAATCATGTTCCCACAAGATATTTGTGTGACGTTGCCATTGATTAGGTTAGCATCTCCAGCGTGGGTGTGCATCTGATGACAGATTAACATACTGTCGCAGATTCGGCACCAGGAGCTCTGCAAATAATACGACGTCATAGCAGCAGGGCAGTATTTAAATCACAGATGTCTCAGAGTAGCCAGAAGGTCTTGGTTGTGTGGAACCAGGGGCCTCATCTATAAAACTGCACGTGGATTCAATCCCAAAATACTGTGTACCCACAAACCTCAGAATCTATGGACTTAAGAGAATGTTCAGGTCCATAAAACCATGCAAAGCACACCTGTACGCAGTCTTCCCGTTATAAATCGGCAAGACAAGAACAGCTTTGGCCACGCTCAAGAATATCTGGACAAGTGTCGATGGCCTGTGCCCCACCTGGGACAATGGACCTAAGTAAGAGGGGTTGCATTTTCATTTTAATTAGCAGATATTCTTGAAAACCTGTTAATTATATGTCGTTATTATAGAGCATTTATTTTTTTTGGGATGCACAATACTTTTTTTTCAAGCTGATACGGTGACTTCCTGCTTTTCAAGGCCGATACTGATAAAGTTTTATATCCATTATTTTTTAATTTATTTGTGACTGTAGTTGGTGCACGCATGGAGGTAAGAACGACTCAAGCAATGTTGGATTGGCTTAACTGCCAACTGTACTTGTGGACTTATCCAATATCATGACATCGATAGGGGAGGGTACGAAAGGCTGTTTGCAGCATGTCACAGAAGAGGAGCGCTTGATTTTCTCACGCTAACCCACCTACGGCAAAGCACGGGTAGTTTTGCCTCAATTTTTAATAGATCGGTCCTGCATTTTTTTTTTCTCGCAAGAACTAACCAGTAAGATGAAAATTGTTCTGTTTATTGTAATCTAAGAAAAATCAGTTTACGACATACCTCTGTCACATCCTTTGTGTACCGTCATCCCTCGCTACATCACGGTTCGAACGTCGCTCCATTGCGGTTTTTCAAAAATTAATTCATAAAGGATCGGTGTTTTGGGGTTGATTATGGCCTATTTTTAGTCATATGTCATATGCAGTATTCTGGTCATTAGGTTACACTGATGTTGCATAGATTACCTTAACACTCTGCATGGGTCAGCCCTGGCATGACCGACATGACATAGCGAAAAAAAGTTTTCCTCCCATCCTGGAAGTGGTATGTTTTTGGCTTCTTATTTTGTCCTTCTTCCCCATTTCATGTGCAACACTTTCTTAAGTTTGGAACAAATAAATTGGAGGCTAACTAGTTAGTTTGGTAGCTCGCCATATGCTATGAATGGTGGCCGTCTCTCATGTCCGTGCAGTGATCCCGTAGCCTGCACATTAGTGTTGAGCAATGTGGGTGTAAACAACAAATAATAGGAGTGTAAAGGTTACTATAGGGGTGTTATTTCATGTCTACAGGGCTCTAATAATGGTAAAAAAAAAAAAAACCCTGCATATTTAGAAAGTCATAAACATGTTTTCGTTGCTCTAACTACGAAAATATTCGGTTTATTATTATTGAATCCTGCTTCGCGGAAGTTCGCTTAACACGGTCGTGCGTGGGACCACTTAACCGCGATAAGCGAGGGACGACTGTCCCTCGTAAGAAACCGAAACACCAGTTCTGATTATGCCTGACACGCCAAAAAGAGACTTTATTAAAGGTTTTCTTCCTGATCATGTAGTACAATTCAATCATTGACTTTTTAAAAAATATTCCTTATGCTGACTTCCATTTTCCAAGAGCTTTTGGCACAAAGTACAAAGTCAGATCCTTTTAGAGAGGAGTGGGTGTGTTTGTGTGTGTTGTGCTGACAGGAAGGTTACAGCTCAATGAACCTTTAGAGGAAAGAGAGCATTCAAAAATATCAATGAGGAAACAGTTCACATTGCACACTCCACCACACTGGGAGATCATACATCAATACAAAGCTGAGGTGCATGATACAGAAGATGTGCTTTCGGCATTGGCAACAGTTAGCAGAGATGTGCACCGGTTAACTTAATCCAACACTTAATTCCTTTTGTTGTTGTGCTTTCTTCTATGCTCTTTTCATCATTCTTCTAACAATTTAAACTATAGTTCTAAGTCAGTCGCATACCATAAAAAATATGTGTAATTTGGACTTTCCAAATAGTGCAAACAAGCGAAAAAGTAGGGGTTAATTTGCCTTTCTCCAGTGCTTTTGAAAGCCGTACTTAGAAACGTTAGCGTGACTGCTGGTGCGTTTTGCTTTAATTTTTGGAGATAACATCATCGTCTTCCAAAGCTACCTCACCTGGCTCCTTTTTTGCATGTCAAGTAAATGGTCCAGTGGTCCTCGAACACGCCATGCGTGACGCAGATTGAGACTTATGTGTATGAATTTCTCGGACGCTGCACAGACAAAAGTGTGTTTTCCATTCTTGCTTTCACCTCGTCCTTGTTCACAAATGTTAATGCTGTGTCTAAATGCACAGAAGTGAGCTTTAATAATGTCAGCTCTGTGCATTTTTGCTTGGTGCATAATTTTATGCTACATGTGCTCATATGTCCATTTGGCTCAGTAATAAGCCTCGTATTGAATTAATTTCCTAATTGATTTCTTTACGTTATGTGTCTTTGTTTTCAGAATTATTATTGATAATTATTACGTTTATGTAGAACATTAGTTGCATTGTACTGATTATTTCCATGTTATTGCAGACCAAAGCACAGCAAAAGAGCACAAAGATCACAGTTCACCGCATCATACCACAGCTCGTCACCACTTGTTATAAATAAATTCACCAAACAGAAGACAAGCCTGCCAGGAGATATCTTACCCCTCTAAAACCCTCTCCGTTTGAAATGAGTAGCCTATGTGTGTAGTTAAAAAATAAGACACATGATTTTTTAAAATATGTCATAATATACAATATATTTAATAACATATAAAAATGTTTCATCGTGTGGTTTATGCTTTTTTAAGTGTGCAGGAGTAGGGGGTACATGACTTCCAGTCAGATGTCTGAAGGGGAAAGTTTGGAAACCACTGATTTGGGAAAATAATCCACTGCAAATTGAGGGCTCAAATACAGAACGACTGTGCCAAATTAGACAACACATTTTAAATTGGTAGTGGTTGTAGAACACTGGTGGTAATAACATAACTTTGCCTTCTTACAAACACTGCCTATTTTGCCTATGTACGTAGATATGTCACGTAGATGTACATTAACATGAACAGACAGACAGATTTCACTGAGAAAGTTGCGTCCTGTTATTTTCCAGTGTTGCGGTTTACTGTGCACATGGTTTCAGTTCATATAAATAGCTGTTTGATATTTATTGTTGTCACTACAACCACATCCACCATTCACAGCAAGGGTTTGAAGTCCAGGAAAGAAGGCCAGTCCATATTCGCCTCAAAGAAATGATTTCATTTGGAGTGTCATTGCGATGACAGCATCAAAGTGATGCTCCAGCACCACGGAGGATGGGGAAACCGGTCCAAAGAATCCCACCTTCCTTTTCTCGACTACACAATGCCTTCGCTGCGCTTGCTCCTCCACACCACGAGGGCAGTCATGAGCAGGGTGACCAGGATGGGCATCACGATGAAAGGCCCTAAGATGCGGTTGGGGGGGTCCCTCAGCAGCCGCCCTGACAGCGAGCAATTGTAGAAGTATTGCTTGTGCACTCGGATGAAGAACTCATCCACCAGCCGGTTGGGCCAGAAGCACTCCATCTTTAGCGCCACCAGGTACGTGCAGTTTGTCAGCTCTCCGTAGAGTCTGTATTGGTGACAGGGAAACGTGGTAAGAAAAGATGGTAGACGATAGGACACACTAATGCCACACAAGTACTGTAATGCAACAATATTGACCGATGAGTTTCATTTGCAAGTATGCATTTACGTCCACATTATTTACCCTCAGGGCATTGCCGTAGCCAGGAAATAACTACTGCTACGCCTCTCGCCCGACGTCAGCTGGGATAGGCTCCAGCATACCCGCAACACTAGTGAGGATAAGAGGCATAGAAAATGGATGGATGGATTTTGCGGTGTTCGAAATCGCCATGTGAATCTCTCACTAGCATGTATCCAATGGTTTCCAATGTAAATCAGCATCAGGCTAAATGCATTTTGTTTAAGTTAAGAATGTCACACAGGAATGATTTACAGTAAATCGTAATTGACATGCCTTATTTCTATATGTTCAGTTGCATAGTGCTTGAAAGTGAAGGTTCTAAAATGGAACTCAGCTGCAGTCTTTATTTAGAAATTGTTATGTATATGCTGAGCTAACAAGTACAGATCAAACGTTTGCGCCCCGCTATTCGAGACGCACTGATTTAACCTAACGTGCATGTTTTTGGACTATGGGAGGAAACTGGCATACCCCAAAAAAACACCCAAGCAGGAGAACATGCAAACTCTCCACAGATAGGTCCAAGCTGAGATTCAAACCCAGAACTCCCCTTTGACTTCCACATGATGAATACATGCTCACATTGCTCCACCATATCTGCACATGTCACCACTGTGTTTGTACTCTTCCCAGTATGACGCTCAATCTTACACAACCTTTGACTCGTGCTTTGCTGATTCTTTGCACCTATTCAACCCATACTGGTTGGGTGAGGCCACGAGGAGAATGTGTTTGAGGCAGAAGGAACATTTATAATGCATGTGTTGTCAGTGGATGTATTTAGAGGAGAGAGGGATGGCAGGTAGAGGAAAAGGTGCAGTGTGAGAAATTCACAAGGTTTCAATGTATGGTAGACGGGCAATTTCAGTTATTTTGCCCATCCCCTTACTCTAATGTGCTCTCTCACTCTCTCTTGCGTTCTCGCTCTCATAACGATCACCACTGCAATTATAGCCGTCAAGACCGTGACATTGGGACTGTATGTCACCCGTGTAGAGACAAATGGTTGATACAGCTCCAAATATAGACAGCTACATTCTCACTAAGAAAATCAATTAGTCATGAATGCAGATGGTTGTGCTGTTGATGATGTCATGATGTCTGCAATGTGCCCGGTGCACAGAGAGGATGTTGAAAAGTCTAAACTCTCCATGACCAGAGACCACATATTTATTCAGTTGCAGTATAAACACACAGCAGGTGGTGTGAAGTACAGGTAATGCTAATAAAACTCCAGTTGAAGAAGTTGTACCATTATTTAGACTTGTTCTCAACTGGTGGGCCGTGTTTGGGTCGAGGACAGGGGTGGACTGGGAAAAAACCGTCCAGCCATAGGATGGAACCAGAACCTTCTGCCTCGAAAGGGAGCAGCGTGTACCCATTACACAAATAGTACACTAATACTCCCAATGGCCAGTCCGCCCCTGACCCAGAGAACCCCTGATTTTGACAATTAAAAGGGTATATGAAATTACTGTGTTAAATGGTTCCAGACCTGTGAATTTCCGCAAAGTAGGATTCCTTATTTATAAATCCAATATTTTCATAGTTAGAGGATAGACAACCTGTTAAGACCTTCTAAATACATTTTTATCAGAGCCCTCTAAACATGAAATAACTCCCCTACACTCGAATTACCCAATATAGTAGACGTTTAATAAGAGTAAATAAGCCATTTAAGACATAAATAAGACTCATACTCGTGTTCATCCATCCATCCATCCATCCATCTTCTTCTGCATATCCAAGAACGGGTCGCGGGGGCAGCAGCTTAACCAGGAAAACCCAGACTTCCCTCTCCCCGCCTACTTTGTCTAGTTCCTCCCGGTGAATCCTGAGGCATTCCCAGGCCAGTTGAGAGACATAGTCTCTCCAACGTGTCCCGGGTCTTCCCCAAGGCCTCCTACCGGACTGACGTGCCCAGAACACCTCCCCAGGGAGGCCTCCGGGAGGCGCCCTGACCAGATAACTGAGCCACCTCATCTGGCTCCTCTCAAAGCAGAGGAGCAGCAGTTCTACTCCAGGTTTTTCTCCCAAATGACAATGCTTCTCACCTTATCTCTACGGGAGAGTCCAGCCACCCTTTGGAAGAAACTCACTTCGGCTGCTTGTGCTCGGTCACTTCGGTCACTTTTTTTTTTGTCCTTTCGGTCACGACCCAAAGCTAATGACCATAGGTGAGGGTAGGAACGGAGATCGACTGGTAAATTGAGAGCTTTGCCTTTCAGCTCAGCTCCCTTTTCACCACAACGGACTGATACAGATGCTGCACCAACCCTGCACTCCACCCTTTTCGGGTGGAAAACCATGGACTCGGACTTGGAGGTATTTAAAATCTATGCTACTAAAAATACATTATTTTTCCTCAAAATATTACAAATTTATTCTTGTGAAATTTCGACTTATTTTTTCGATAGAGTGCAACTTTTTTCTCTTCATATTTTGACTTTATTCTCATCCAATTAAAACAGTTCTTCCATTTCTGTTGTTGTTTTTTACCCCAACTATTTCAACTTTCTTCTTTTAAATTTTCTTCTCGGAATTCTGACTTTATTCTCATAATATTTGGACCTTATTCTCGTAAGATTATAACTTTCTCCGCAACATAATTTTCCAAAAATTACAACTTTATTCGTTGTTTGTTTCTCATAACATCACAAGTAAAAAAAACAAAAAACGTCTTTCTTTAATATTTCAACTTCATGCTACTGAAATGACATTATTTTCCTGTTATTCTCGTAAAATTACGACTTTTTCTCGTAAGATTACAACTTATTTCGCTTAATATTTTGACTTTAGTCTTGTAAAATGATTGCTGATTTTTTTTTCATTTTTGCTGTTGTTATTTTTTTCGTTTTCTTTTTAACTCATTCAATCTCAGCCATTTTTCAACAGCCAACCCCCTTCAGTGCCAGCCATTTTAGAAGATTTTGACTGATCTTTCAAGGCACACAAAATATTGTGTTTTATGACTATATAAACATGTAACCTACCCAAAGAAAGATTCGACTCCCATCTTTCAACAGAAAAAGAAATGCTTTGTGTGCGTGTGTGTAAGGTACATAAAAAAGGATACAATAAGTTAACATGGCTAAAAACAGTTTAAAATGCATAAATATGCTTAAAGTAGTTAAAAGTGGTAATAATTCATAAAGATGTTGGATATGTAAAATTCAGTTGTTAAAAACAGACACCCCACTATTTTAAAAATATGTTTGTCTCTAAAATAATTCAAATCCCCATTGTTGGTGTTCAGGTGTAATACCGCAAGTCCACTAGGGGGTGCTGGTAGCGATAGTGGTATAGAGGAGGTATTAAAGCGACAGAGGAAGAATAAATCCTGCTGGTGAAGATACAACAACTCATTGTGGATTGTCTTCCTTATTCTATACCACAGGATTATAATTCCCACCCCTCTTCAGGCGGGAGGGGCAACATTTTGGGGGCTCGTCCGGGATGATTTCTGTGTCCTAGAGCGCAGTTAATCATCAATCCATTGAACCTGTCATCAGTACCTGGACAGACGCACCATCACCGTGATCCAAGATGTCAGCACTACGCGAGTTGCAGCGAGGCATTCAGAAGAAACTGCACCAGCTGATCAGCTCTTCAAACACCGACGTGCTCCACAAGTTGACGGCTTCCATCGAGGGAGAGGCGAGGGAGGACGCGCCAGGTGACGACGCAACCGAGGTAGAACTTTATGACTTCATTGTGGACTTTGTGAGAAGTGACCAGTTGGCAAGTCTAGAGGACCAAGGTATGTCACGGCTCCTGCTCTTCAACGACCTCCTTACGGAGCTTCAGCAGCCAACAGCCAGTGTGGAGGAGCAAGAGCTACAGGCGGAGGCTGTATTAGCAACAGGATCACCAGTTGTGCATGTTAGGGTGGATAAACAGCCATCCCTAAGTAGCCAGGCTTCTGATATTGTCAAGCTATCAGATGTAGCAGCTTTCTTACCAAGAAGGGAATTCAAAATTCACAGCGGACAAATATCTGATTCAGACTCTGATGTTAGTTATGGTGCCCTATGCAAACAGATCGATGAGGGGTTAGCCGAGAACTTTACTGAAAATGAGATCATCCGTGCTGTGTTAAGAATCATCAGACCAGGCACATTTAAAGATATGCTGTTGACAAAATATGACTTAACGGTAACTGAGCTGAAGCGGTTTCTCAGAACACATTTGAAAGACAAAAGTAATTCCGAGTTATTTCAGGAACTCAGTAATGCAAGACAACTTGACCGTGAAAGCCCACAACAATTTATGTACCGGTTGATGGGACTTAAGCAGCGTGTACTGTTTTCCGCACAGCACAACAGCTCAGGTTTTCAGTATGACGGAAGGCTAGTCCAAGGTGCATTTCTTCACTCTCTGTACCAAGGAATAAGCGAAAAATATACATATGTCAGGAGAGACTTAAAAGCGCTCATGAGTGACAACGAGGTGACTGATGACTATATCCTAGAGGTGATCACTAAGTCAGTTCATGAAGAAGTTGAGAGACAGACACGAATAGGTCAGACAACAAATAAAACCAAAGTAGTCACTGTTAATGCCACACATCAAGGGGAAAGAGAACAAGTAGCCCAGCCTGTCGCTGAAGTCCAAGCCACTGTTCTCCAGACCCAAGCTGAAGTCCAAGCACAGCGTACAGCCATACATGAACTGACAGCCAATGTGTCTGCTTTGGCAAAGACTCTAGAAAAGGCATTCACACAAGCAACAAAAACTCCAGAACCAGTACCGACAATGTCAGTGAATGCCACGCCACCACTCAAATCAACAAAGCTGCGGAAATGTCAAGTATGCACAACACAAGGACTTGATATTTGCAACCACTGCTTTAGGTGTGGCAAGGAGGGACACCGAGCCGTTGGTTGCCTGCTCAGAAGGAATCCAGCGGGAAACGGGGAGGGGTCACCGGGGAGGGACCACCAGTGACCACATCCAAGCCAGTGTCCCATAGCAAAGCAGTAAGTCACAAAGAAATGATTACAGCTGCACACCAATCACCTGCAAAGCAAAGAAAAAGACAAGGTAACCGAGTAGCACAACTGATTGGGAAAAGATGTATGCTTACTTGCTACCTGAATGGCGTAGAAACTGACATGTTGTTGGACAGTGGGGCCCAAGTAACCATACTAACCAAGTCATGGCTCCAAAGACATCTCCCTAACATTGAGATCCTGTCCCTGGAAGACCTTCTGCCAGATGATCCACTCAAAGTAACAGCAGCTAATGGGACAAATGTACCTTTTGAGGGGTGGGCTGAAATACTAGTTGAGATTAAGAGCCCCACACATGGTCAAGTTGCTATACAGGTACCTGTCCTCATTACTCAGGACTGCGTTAGTGGACTGCTGTTGGGATTTAATGTTATAGAAGAGATCATCTTAGAGAGTCTTGAAAAGCCAGGCAGTGTCAGTTTGAGTGATTTGCTTGCTGAAGCGTTAAAGCTACAGAAGCACACGGCTGAGACAATTGTATATGTCATACGTGACAATTCAATTGAAGAGAGCATTGTGAATGACACACTCAAAGTTGGAAAAAAAGGTCTTACTATTCACAGTGGCCAAGTTTGTGAGATTAGGTGTCATGTCAAGTCAAGACCACAAGGTGACACCGTTTTATTTGAACCTACCTTAAAACCAGACTTACCAGAGGGATTGCAGTTGTTTCCTGCTTTAGTTAATGCACCCAAAGGCTCATCCAGAGCAGTTAAAGTCCCAGTCTGTAATCAGAGTAAACATGATATTTTTCTACCAACTCGCACCATCTTAGGTCACATTGAAGAGACGACTGAGTGTAGACCTGTGAAGTTGGATCATTTTCAGCAGCCTAGAAAGTCCGATAGAGACACACTAATGTGTATGGCACAGGTCGACCAGACTAACAGGGAAGGAGTGTCAAAGGCCTCTGAAAAGTGGCATCCCCCTGTTAACCTAGACCATTTAGATGCTGAACAGCAGAAGGTAGTG